>NW_027437199.1:1280000-1740000 GCF_033239565.1 Halichoeres trimaculatus | reverse complement strand
ACTTTGTTTAGAGACAGTAAGTGATGTCACTCAGACTTTATGTTTTTACATGTCTATGGCACTGAGAAAATAATCAGCTCTCACATTAAAGATGGATGACGTCTGAGGAGCTGTTTTTTCTTGTATCAAATGGAGAAATTATGACGTCTTGTTATAAATGTGTCTTTTTTAGACGCAGTTGCTGTCGACAGGGAGAGGTTGCAGCAACAACGCAATAGTCTGTACACTTTTCATAATGAGGACCAAAATACCTCAACCCACCAATCATGGAACAGTTACAGAAAGTGGAATAAATCCATCGATCCCCCCCTGAGCTCGCCGTCTGGAGTTTTACTGAAGCGTCTGAAATCTGTGGACTTTCTTCTACAGTTTCTCCTCCTCTCTTTCTATCTACGGGGAGTTACATTCATGTGTGGGCTCTGGCTCTTTTCCAACACACTCCTTAGTCGCTCTACACCGTTTCAGTTGTTCTTTTATTCTCCACTTCCTGTCGACTTCTTGAGTTCACTCTGTACTTTTACAGTTTCTCCCTCCGGCACTTTTTATTAATTCTTGGCCTGACAGAGTTAAACGACTGATCAGACTACACTCCGTATCCGCGCCGAGGTTCTGGTTAAAAGCCAGCAGTGTTTTGACTGTCAATTTACAGCTTGAGTGCCTTCAAGGTTAGGCGCTCTCCATGCTGTGAGAGTGGGAGTTTATGGTTACACCTGGCTGATGGAGGCGCCTATTCAGCAGGTCAGGAAGAAGCTGTAATGAACACAGCCGCGCAGAAATGTCACTGCACTCTTTCTTTCCCAGCTCTCCTCCTCTCTCCGAGCTTCAAATCTCCCCTAAATGGTTACACAACCTCTCCTCATCCTCCTCGCCATCAAACGGCGTTCTCTACATTGTTTTTCCTGGCCTTCCAGGATGCCGTGCTTTCATAATGACTCATTTATTTCTGAAGTGGCTGAGTGTAATTGGCTTAAGCACAGGTGCAACCTCTAATTGAGATGATGTTGGCCGGTTGTTGCCAAAAACCATTTTCAGTTTTTCATGTGTTTACGGGCTTGAAACAGCCTCAGCCTGCAATAAAAAAAAAAAACAAGAGACTTGGAAAAATGAGCAAAATGACGTCCAAAAAGACAGAAAGTGAAAAACTCATTTTCAGGAGAAGAAAAGAATCTTTAATTTTGAGCTTTTTATGAAAATTCACAGCTTTATCAACTACAAAAGCACTTTTTTTCATGAAGAACAACCCCCCCCCCCCCCCCCCCCAAAAAAAAAAAAATAAATAAATAAAAAAAAATAGATAAATAAATAAATAAATAAAAATATTTAAATAATATTCATGTTATTGTTGGAAAGTCTGACAATCAGGCAAATATATAAAGGTGGGACAATTTCAAGATCACATAGAAAGTCCTCACAGGGCCTTTAAGTATTTGTTTTAAAATATTCAGCTCGTTATCACATGCTGCCACCAGAGGGGTCTTCAACCTGTGGCCCTGGATTCTCATGTGGCCCCTTGACTCCTTTGCAGTGGCTCCTTGTAGCTTTTCAAAAATATTATTGAAATAGAGAATTTTTATTTTTCTAACACAGGGTATTGATTATACAAGATATTGACACTAAATAAAGTCATGCATTAATATCTTTTAACTTAATATAAATCAGCTCTTGCAATAACGCTTTCATTTATTTATTTTTATTATTTTTTTGCAAATTTTTGGAATTTTAAATTTTTTGACATTTTGTCACATTTAAAAAAAAAATCAATTTTTTAGAACTTTGAAAATTTCTTTTTCATTTTCTGCATTATTTGCAAATTATTTAAAATCAACTCTTAAAAATGCAATTTTTTGGATTTTTAAAAGATATTTTATTATAATTATAATTATTATTTTCTTTTTATGAAAGTTAAGCAAAATTTTGAAATTACATCAACTTTTTGGAAATTTATTAAAATTTAGTCAAATTTTTAAAATTGTATTATTATTATTATTATTATTATTATTATTATTATTATTATTGTTGTTGTTACTGTTATTATTATTATTTTAATATTATTTCATTATTGTTTTTTTTTTTTAGAATTTTTGCAAATCTTTGTTTCTTTTTCAAATTTCATTTTTTGATTTATTTTAACCAACTGAAATTTCATAAATTTTGCAAATTTTCTTTATTTTAGAAAATGCATGCAAACTTATTACAAAAAAAATCTAAGACAACATTTGTACAATTTTATCAACACAAAAATCTTCTCGTTTAGATAATTACTCATCAGATTTTCACTATGTTTAGATTTTGTGGCTTCTGAATGACTTTTATCCAGGTGAGCTGAGGGTTAATGGCTCTCATTAAAGTAAAGGTTGCAGACCTTTGCCCATGATGACAAAATGGAAGGAAACCAAAGGATATTGTTCATAAGAGGCAGCAACTCTTGAATACTTGCCCCTTTGATTGGGGGTGTCTCTTTACAGCTGATGTTCAAACTCCTCTTGGTTTCATTGATGTTTTTAGGGCACGGCGTCTTAAAGCAAAAAGTCAATCAGTTTAAGAAGCTCCTCCATGTTCTACTTTTCCATACCTGTCTCACCTGCTGCTGAACTAAGTACAGTAAGCTGCTAATTTAACCACCAGAGAATAGCAGCGCTTCTTCCTCGTCCCTCTGACGCTCTCTTCCTCCTCGACAGGTGAAAATTAGGAGGCTGAAGTTCGGCTTGCCTTTAAGCTGCTGTAACGGGAGGAAACTGGCTCCTCTCTGGCTCACAGGTGCACGGCGAGGCGCCTGATGTGATATTTTGGTATTTTTAGACGGAGAGGGCTCATTTCCTGAACACAGAGGTGGTAGTCATTCCAATTAATTAGCTGTAAGAACGCTAAGGAAACCTCCATGTAATTAGCTGATTTGGCCTAATTGGATAATTCCTAAAACTCCAATTAAAGAAGTTGGTTTTTATCAGCAGCGTGGTGGTCGTGTTGTCATCGGAGACGCCAACACATGACTCAGGAGAAGCCGTCCTCGTCTCACTTTGAGTGATTTAAGGTGGAAACCTCTGTAAGTCTGTCTTTGTTTCAGCTTCTTTGAAAGTAAAAATCTTTTAGGCTTTTATTTCATGTGTGACAGAAATATTTTCACGATTTTCTGATTTTATGAAGAGTAATCATCACAGGTAAAATCAGAACCTATTGTGGCAGCTCGTCTTCCAAAGCAAAGGGAGGACAGAGCTTTTTACAGAGGACTGAAAAGATCTCCTTGACACCAGCTTGTAACTTAACATCCATGTGTGCCACTGGAGTTACTTAAAAATGAAGAAGTGGAAAATCTTGAAAGAAGTCTTTCCAGGAGACAAGGTTCAGTCAGTTTTGTGAGGTCTCTTTTTATTCTGCATTATTTTTGGGGCAGTTTTTCCATCATCAGATGGGAAAATGTAGGTTTACCAGCCCCCATTACCCTCTTTTTTTGGTTTGCACCAGGTTTTTGTGTTTTAACCATCTCAGAACTATCCTTAAGTCAGAAAAACTGCTTCCTGATCAACCTACTGGGCTCTTTACAGCAGACACTGGAGGTTGTTGTGACCAAAATTACACAATCCCAACTTTTCTGACTTAGCGTGGTCATACCAGTGGCGATTGCTCTAAGACTACAAGGGAAGCTCAGCTTCCCCTGAAATGTCTCTAAAAAGTGTTGATCTGTTCTGCTGTGTGAACATTTCATTGATAAAATCTGAGCTAGAATTCCTTCATCTTTAGTTCAGAATCAGCTCCTATCACAGGTAACTGGCTCCACCTCCTTCTCATTCATCCCCGCAGCGTCTCAGTGCTTTGACACAGTCGGACTCTGAGCGTCTTCTGACTTCAGCGGGGAAGCGTAGAGTGGGTTGTTCCACTGTGGAAACTGGACGGTCATTGGATAAACGCTGAGCGTTGTCCCGCCCATCGGACGCTCAGCGTCTCTGGGGGTCTATGAGGCAGTGGGCTGGCCTGGACGCTGGGCTTCTGCATGATGATTGGATGATCTGTCTGAGGCCGAATCCCTTTTTGATTGACAGTGAAATGAGACAGTCAGTGATCTTGAAGTATAAACCTCCACCGGAGCATCTTCTGAATTTTTCTGGACTAGACTGTAAAAAAAATGGACGTCATCTTGCTCGGCTCAAAGTGAGGTCACCACAAAAACTGCTCCCCCTAGTGGCTGGCTGCAGTATAGGTTAAAAAATCTGGCTTTCCAGTCATTCCAGAAGTCCAAAAACTCCACTGTAGGTTTTATTTATCATTTCATGCAAAATCCTCTAAGCGACCAAGAAAGGGTGCTCATTTATTGTTGATTGGTAGTTTGGTAAGACTCCACGCCGTTGCACATTAACTGTGTTCTTCACGTAACTGAGGAGTTTCCACCCTACTGATGATCTCCTCGGCTGTAAAACCTCAAACCTGTTGCCTCCTGGTCTGGCTCCGCTCATTTCACTGACTTGTTGTTGTAGCTAAGATACAAACGATCTAGTTTTGACATGGTCTGTTTGTTTTATTTTGAAAGTCACGGGGTGTTTTTTAGGTAGTTTCTGTGCACAACTTCCTGTCTTGCTCATTCTGCTTTTGTAAATTCATGCGTCTTTGCTTCAGCATCTGGCAAAAACAGGAGGCTTGCGTATCTGCTGCAACCTGCCGGAGCTGGGAAGCAGCCAGACCGTGGCAATACGACTGAAAATCTGCATCAACACAAAGCGTGTATGGACATGTGCATCACTTTTATGTGTCTTCTGGAAACACTTCTGTAAAGATGTTTTCTCAATTTGCGTGTGTTTCGCCTTTTTGCGTGTGTTTTCTTAAGTTGCAGTGCTGTGAGCTTTCAGGGCCACCGTAAGCAACACATCAGCTGTAATATGGTTGTTACCCTGTGTGTGTGGGCCACCTCAGAAAAAATAAAAAATAAAATGGGAAAGAAAAGTGACTAAAAACAGACGTGGAAACTCAAAGACCCGAGTGGTTAGAAGTGGCAGCAGCTCTGGCATTGGAGACGTTTCATATCTGCAACCAAACATGAGCATGAAGGCGTTATAAATGGAGTTTAATAGTACACAGATACTCAGTACTTACATCAAAACGTCTGGAAATGAGCTCCTGTAAGATTCGTTGGTAAGTTTCAGAAGTTGATTTAAAACAAGGGTCTAATCTAAAGCCACAGTCCACTGAAGCAGAACCACAAACACTCTGGGTCTAATTGCTTCTTTGGGATATTTGGATCCTCTCCTCAGCAGAGCTGCTCCTCCGTATGAAGGAGTTTATTGGCCGAGCGTGTGTGGAGTATTACTGCGAATGATCTGGGTCTATTTCTTTAAATAACACATTGATTCTGGTTGCTGCAGCTTTTCTTTCTCGCAGTGTGAACAGCTATTACACAAAGTGGAAACAGAGAGGCTGTGTTTGCCTGAGAAGCTGCTATCGAATGCACTCGGCACCTTCATGCATTATTCTCGACAAGTTAAGTTACAAGGGGGCAAAGATATCGTTTCAGGCCTTAAGGCGCCGGCTGTTTATTCCACTCTGGATTAATACGCAGGAATTTGAGGAGGCAGAGCATAAAAATGTGTGATATTGATATTCAGTCAGATACGCGGCGGTCAGTTATGTTCAGGCGACTGTAGCGGCGAGCGCTGCTTAGTGGCCCACACCTTGTTTATCGAGGAGAAAGTGTAATGTCCCCGAGCTCAGCGGGCTTGTAAGGGAGACAGATGGAGGTTGAACCCCCCCTTTGCTCCCCTGTGTGTGTGTGTGTTTATGTGTGTGTGTGTGTGTGTGTGTGTGTAGGGGGGCTTTAAATGTATCTCACCAGGATCTCTGGGGGCTGGATACACTGTGTGCATTAGCCTGAGCGTGGGCTGCTTCTGTGTTTCCAATTAAACGTCTAAAACAATGGATGATAGCTGTGGGCAATTGTTACCAGTACAATACAAGTACAAGCATTGTGTGTGTGTGTGTGTGTGTGTGTGTGTGTGTGTGTGGTAATATTACTGTAAGAAGCTCTGTAGTTATTATTCATGATATTCAGCTCCCTCATAAGCTGCACATTCAAGCACCAGCTCCAGGTTTCTGCATCCAAACGGGCGGATGTTCAACACATATTAGCAGAGCTGGAGAACAGGAGGACTGGTACTTTTTCAGTAGTTTAACTTCATTTCCCTGTAGTTTGCTGGATGCTTCAGTGTGCTTACGTTTGCAGAGTGATTCAAGCTGAATAAACATTTCTCTGTTGGGTTTTGTTTGTTTATCACTGTGATCTCTCTGTGTCTCTTTTAGCTTCCAACATAACCTGCGAAACAAGGCACAGAAATCAACACATCAGGTTCCATGCTAGTTAAGTACTTGGCATGCTAGCTGCGTGATTTGGCTAACCCAGGGGTCTACAACCTTTACTTTCATAGGAGCCATTTAGCCTCAGCTAACTGAGATTAAAGTCATTCAGGAGCCAAAAAATCTCCTTTATCTTTACAATAAAGACAATAGAGTGGAATAAATTTTAAAGATAGTTATATCTAGTAAATAATTATCTAACTGAGAAGATTTTTGTTTTTATAAAATTGTACATCTGATGTCTTACTTTCTTATTTTTTTAAAAATTTACAAATATTTTTTTTTTACATAAAAAATTTGTAATGCTATTTTTCTAATTTGCAAAATTTAAGAAACTTAAATAATTTGGGAAAATTTTCTAAAGAAAAAAGAAACTTAAAAATGATATTAAAAAAATGCAAAAATGTTTGAAATTTCAAAAAGTTCACCTAAATTTCATTAATTTGTACAAATTAAGTAATGTAAGTTCAATGTTTTCTTGATTTTCAAAAAACTTTAAAAATGTGTGTGTGTTTGTTTTTCTTTTTTGGAAAAAATGGTATTGAAACAATTTGAAAGAAAACTGCAGAAATATAGAAAAAAAAAAAGTTTTACTTTTAAAAAGGATAGGTCATGGTATTCCAGTCATCAGAATCTAAATGGGAAGTTTTTTGTGTTCATAAAATTGAATATGTTATATCTCAGGTTTTGTTCATTTTTTAAATAAGATTGCAAATATTAAAAAAAAAAAAAAAAAAAAAAGTTCAATGTCATAAATTTCATAAATTTGAAAAATTAGCAAAATTCCTGTGAGTTGGAAAGTTGTTTTAAAAAAAAATAAAATATAATCTAAAATTTGCAAAAAAAAAAAATCCTGAAATATTAGCAAAAAAAAAAAAGCCCAAATCTAAAAATGTACAAAAATTAGATTATCTTATTTGAAAATCATGCTAATTTATCAAAAAAAAAAAAGTGAAATATAAAAAAATATTCATCTCTCAAAAAAATTGAATTTAAAAAATTGCAGAAGATTGCAAAAATTAAACAAACAAACAAAAAAAAGTCAAATTTGACAAAAAGGGATGGGTCATGGTATTTCAGTCACTGGAATCAGGCAGCTGTGGCTCATTGTTATGTTACAATCAGAGGTTTCGGGTCCAGTCCCAGTTCCACAGTCAAATGTTTAAGTGTTGCATGTGAAGTGAATGGGTGACAGAGAAATGCACGAGGGCTTTCAGTGATCAGAAACACTAGGAACATTAGATTTTAAAGACTTAGCTTGATGCTAAGACATGAACAAACAGCACGCTGCTGCATCATAAACACAAATAGAAAGGTCAGGATGGACCCTACAGGCGCCAGCTGTCAGGTGGTGGTCAACACAAACGCTTTGCTTCATTTGCGGCCTGATGAGAACTCAGGTCTACTCGTGTCTTTTCATTATCTGCATCTTTGATTCTGGACTCTAAATGACCTGTTGGTGTGAATATGTGTTTGTTTGTCTCTGTGACTGGCATCCTGTCCAAGCTTTAACCTCCAGACTCCTCATGTTCCCTAAAGAAAGGATGTTTCAGTCCTTTCCTCTGCTGCTTTCACCGTCCTGTAATCTCGGATAACTGTGGGTTTCACGGCTGCTTCCAAACGCTGTACATGAGACTTGTTTGTACGTTACACCAGTCGAAGAAGGATATTCAGAGAGGTGTGCAGACCTGACTCAGAACGACAGAAACTGAGCCTCACTGCCAGGCGGAGAGTGAAAATAAAAAGGAAAAAGGGGTCAAGCTGAGTCAGAGAGTGCAGGAGAAAGCCGTGTGAGTGCGAGCGTCGTGCCGAGCGAGAGGATGGTCTCCAGCAGCTCCATTGATTTCCTCTCCGTCTCCTCCACCGGCCTCCGACGCTCTCCGCTTCCCCCCGCTGCCGCACACAGAATGGGCTTTAACAAAGACCTCAGCGAACACCCGCTGACCATGACCGCTCCCCAACCTCAGTGCAGACCTCAGCGTCGAGCTGAAAGCCACCCCCCGCCACAACCGGCGTTCTCCTCCTACCACTGACATTTGACTCAACACGAATTACTGAGGTCTGTCCACTATTTCTGCTGCTTTCTGTGTGTGTTCAAGTCTGGGCCTATTAGGCTGCTGCTGATATGACGTGCCCCAAAAAAACAGCCAGAAACTCTGAATGTAGAGGAAACGTCTCCTCACAGGTCAGTGAAACATCACAGAAACATGTGTCAGATGAGATTTTAGGGTAAAAATGTTTAGATCAGGCCTGATGCTATATAAAATAAACTCCTAGCTCCTGATTGCTAATTAGCTTTGCGTGTAAAAACATGAGTATTAATTCTTGTTACTGATCTCTGGCGTTGATGATGCGACAGTGGCCTATAAAGACAACATGAATGAAGAAAGGTTCGTTGGTCTTTTGACCTGTGACCTTCTAAAAACACAACCAGAGAGCTTACAGGCAGGAAAGAGCTGAACCCCAGTGGGGTGGAGACGTACTGGACACAGATCTTGTGGAACTGAAGCTCCAGATCATAAGTGACTAGTGCGATCCTCCATCTCTCCAGTTTTTATGATAATACAAAATGTATTTTCAGAAAATCTTCAGTCAACAACTTCCTTTTTTCGTCTCACTCTTAAAACTGAAGGTGAACAGTGAGGGTCTTCAACCTGTGGCTCTGGAGCCTCATGCGGCCCTTTGACTCCTTTGCAGTGGCTCCTTGTAGCTTTAAAAAAAATAAAAGAAATAAAGAATTTTTGATTTCTTACAGAGAGTATTGATGATTAAAGACACTGACACTAAATATAATCGTGTGTCAACATTTTATTGAAATGTATTTGAATCCCCTCTTGCAATAAAGCTTTCATTTTTTTGTTTTTATCTTTTTTGAGATTTTTAGAAATTTTTTAATTTAAACTTTTTTGACATTTTTTTTACATTAAGAAAAAACTGTTTTTTTTTTATTTATTTGAAATTTTTTAAGATTGATAATTTTTTTATTTCATTTTTGTTTTACATTTTTTCACTTTAAGAATTTTTTTTTATCTTTTGAGATTGTTAGAATTTTTTTAATTTCAACTATTTTGACATTTTTTACATTAAGAAAATAATGTTTTTTTATTTATTTATTTTAACTTTTTTAAGATTGATAGTTTTTTTTAATTTCAATTTTAATTTTTTTACATTTTTTTCACATTGAGAAAAAAAAATCAGTTTTTATTTTTATCTTTTTTGAGATTGTTGGAATATTTTTAAATTTCAACTTTTTTGACATTCACGTTAAGACAATCATTTCAAATTTTTCACAAGATTTTGCAAATTTTTTAAATTTTGGATTTCTTTTTTTAATTTGGCAAATTTTCTGCAAATTATTCAAATTCCACTTTTTTGAAAAAAAAAATCTGAGAAAGAGTGAAAGATGTTGCTTTAAGAAGCTTGTAAACCAGTCTTGGCCTGTTTTCTTTTTAAGTCAAACTTTGTGGAAATTGTATACGTCTCCATCTGCAGCTCCAACTCTGGGCTAAAAACCTGCCATGGCGGCTTTTGTACCCAACCCTTGTAATCAAGACGTATGTCTGACTCTGTGTCAGCTGGGTGAATGTCTTAGTGATGATTTCAGGAACAGTAGTTGTCGCTGAAGTCTGTCACAGTATCCCTGATTGGTTTATGAGCTAGCATCACCTGCCGCACTGCTCTCAGCATCACGTCAGGTGTGTCATGGCTGTTTTTCTTTTATAAGTCCTGATCATGTCTCCTCTCCTTCTCCTCTCCTTGTTCCTTGAAGACTCTTCATAGTACTTTTAACTGTGACAACGTCTCCCCTAGAAGTCGTTTTTGGTTTGTTGTGTTTGTGGTCGAGGTCTTTCTGCAGCTTTTAGCGCTCCTACATTAGCTTTATTTTAACCTGATGTTTCCCCTTTGGGCTGCGTGTGCATACAGATCCTGGTGATAAGGAACTAATTAAAACAAACTTATGACTAATACATTTGATTTCTACCCATGTCATTAAACACCACAACACCTTTAATGACTAAACAAGAGTGGAGCATGTTACGCTCGACCTGGAACCTGAAATTAAGTCTCTTAATCAACATTAATAATCAAAAACCTTAAATTGAGCAGAGCCCCTGTGGAACATAAAGTTTTATTAAAGCCAGGAGAAGAAATGAAACTTTTTCACTTGTGTAGACTCCCAGGAGAGACGCAGATCTGGTGTTTTACTAACAAAGAGCACGCGGTGGATAAACCCCTGAGTTGCACATTAATTAGAAACCGTGGTGTAATAAATAAGAACCTGTGGAAGCGTCGTACAGTGAGATCTGTCTCCTCGTTAACCCCCTCCCCTCCGTCTTTGTTCCATAAAGGAAGCATGACTCCGTTAGAGAAAAAAAACATGTTGGCTGTTGTGTATGAATCAACAGCAATTAGCCCGCACCACGCCTTGGGTGGGCCATCTGCTGAGCGGGCGCCACACACAAACAGGTGGGCCCCCACCGCCTCGCTGATCGCTGCGTCGAACACCGCCACGACAGCGCAGTGATTAATAGGAGCTCCTAAATACCTCGCCGCGCGGAGACGTTACGGCGCACGTTCCACAAAGACATACTTCTTCCTCCTGAGCGCACGCACACGGGCCCAGATTTTTTAATTAGTGATTTTAACTGAAGTCATAGTGCAGGCTAATTGCTGGTAATAATGATATTCGATTAGGGAATCAATTGGCTGTGGTGCTTTGACTGCTTTGATGGATGCAGCCTTGGGCAGCGGCTGTGGAAAGCTCACACAGAGAGCAGAAAAAAGACAGAAGAAGAACAAAAACGTCTGAACGCAGAACAAAGAGGAGGGAGAAACCTCTGCAGGGAAACAACGAGCAACAAGGAACGCTGGTGAGAGCTCAGGTAGACGAAATATAGACTCACTAACTCTGCTGTCAGAGCCCCAAAGCTTTTTGATCGCTTTCCAGATCCAGAAAAACTTCCATCTGTGCCACTGGCGTCGTCTTAACAGCAGCCAGAGAGTGTGAATGTGTGTGTGTGTGTGTGTGAAGTCAGAGGAGCCAACGGTATCGAACAGCCCGCATCGATTCCCAATGTCAAGTCCAAACAGTAGAGCAGAGTGGGCTTGTTGTCCACAGCTGTGTGTGCTTCCTGCGTGGAAAAACGTGAGTGCCTGTTGCTCGTTGCTGTGCACGGAGAGTGTGCTCATAATCTGCCCCTCAGAAGTTCAATGATCCATTCTGGCTCCGCTCGAAAGCTTCAAAATGTGGTTTTGTGAAAGTTTCCGGGGAACAGAATCGGCTTAAGGCTGTGGCTCCTTTTGTAACATCGAAATATTTCGCAGAAAGAAAAAAACAGATAAACTAAAACTTCTGCGACCAGGCTGAGATATCTGCTAATTACCATCACGATGAGTTTATAAAAGGTAACACACTTCTCAAAGTTTCCTCCAGATTGTCTCATTTGATCAACCTACTCTGAGACTTTTTCATTCCTGATTAAGCCAACAAAGAAAAGCAGAAACGCTAATTCTAAAGCAAATTATTTTGCAGCTGTCACGTCTAATATTCCCCGATTCAGAGAGAACAAAAAGAAATCCGAGCACAGACATCAGAAGAAAAGAAACGCTCCCACAAACAGATGGAAATGTGACATTTCATGATTTCTAGAAATAAAAATAGCCCGTCAACCCCTGTGAGGAAAAATCTTTGTCACAGCCCTTTAAGGTTGCCACAAAAGATGCTGGATCTCGGCCGTTTCTCGTCAGACAAAGACGTTTCTTTCTTGTGCGCGACAGGGAGGTGAAATGATTTGTAAAGACAAAAACGGGCAAAGAAAAGAAGTCAGACGTTTTTGGAGTCAGTGGTACTCAATCAATTCTTGTCGGGAAAGTTTGCAACGAGATTGAGATTTAAGATAAGGTTTTTCTTCTTCTCGACCCAAATTTAAACAATAATTTTTCTAAATCCACAGCTCAAAAAAGGGGGAAAATTGAAGATCTAGCTCCAAATTTGACAAGATTCAGCTGATGTCATTTTTGGAGACTTGTTTCCAAAGATGTTGGTGTTGAGATCTCTAAAAGTGATTGTCTTTCATTCCTTCTCACTTTTAAGAAGTTTCCAGATGTTTTTCTTTTAACCCTTTCAAACCTAAGCCTGAAAACACCTGCCTGGACTTTTTCTTGCATATCAGTATCAGCTGTTGTGTAAAATTTGGCCGATATTTACTCATTAGCTGCCGCCATTTCCAGAGCATTTTGAACAATCTTTTAAGACCCAAATAATCGTGTTTTCTCTGACTATGTAAACACCAAAACTACCTGAGAAGAGTGAACTCTCCTTTTTATGTCTCTCTTTCTGTTTTTGATCCAAAAAACCATAGTCTGTACATGGCATTTTTTTCTTTCGAGAGTCTAATCTCTTCTAGACTCAACCTCTTGATATATTTTACAATCCCCCCAAAAAACGACACAATAATCAGCTGTCAATAATCATGAAACGTTACGTAAAACTTCAATTCTAACCTCGACAAGACCAAGACAAGAAACCAGGATGGTAAAATGGGAAGGACAGGGTTTAGTTAACGTCACTTTTGCAGACTTGTTTGTGAAGATTTTGGTGTTGAGATCTCTCAGAGTGATGCATCTTCAGATCCTTTTTATACTTTCTCACTTTTAAGAAGTTTCCAGATGTTATTCCTTGAACAGTGTCGTGTAGTTTCCAGGAGATCTAGGTCTGATAAACTAGTCCACCTGGAGTTTTTAACCAGTCTTCATCCAGTCCTGGTTTCTGATTCCACCTGCTCCTCTCTGACTGCAGGTGAGGCTGAATGGTTAGTTTGTCTGTCGGTCCCCGGGGCCGCCCTGAGGCCATCTCATACACTCAGCATGCGTTAATCCACCTGACAGTTTGACAGCACGGCGTTTATTTATAGAGCCCAGCAGCAGCTCTGCATGTTTTAAAGCGACGGCGCCGCAGAGAGGGGGAGGGAGGGCGGTGGCGTGAATGTACAGCAGTGTTTGACCCTCCTCACATGGAGCTGACCCTCTGCTCGCCTCTCATTACCGAACCACTGAGACAGAATCCACTTCCTGTCTAATTACATAACCTCCAACCCCCCCTGCTGTCACAGACCTGGCGTGTACACATCTCATATATACCGCCATCACCTCCTCCAGCAAATAACGCTCATGAGTTCACATTTCCATACAGCACCTGTAGCTCCGTACTTGCTGTTGTCGTTCAATCAGGGGGAAGAATACGCAGAACAAAACCAAGGCCAGGAGACTCATCAGAGTCATCATTGTTGTGTTTGATAGACGGCGAGAAGAAATCTGAAGGGTCAGGTTGGAGTGGAAGCCTGCAGGTTGTGATGGCTGGACAAAGACTGAGCTAAGCAAACCCTGTGGGTCCAGAAACCCTTAGTTCCTGGTACGACGATCCCAGAAACTAGATGTTTCCTTTGTCCCATTGTTGGTCTGCCTTTCCACCAAGAGCTGAAGACCCAGTAAGTGAAGTATGGAGAAAAAATAAAGTAATTGCACTGCACTGGCAGACCAGTAGAGAGCAGTAGGCCAATATCAAAGACTGACGAACAAAAAGCCACTGTCTGCCAAGTCAGTCGGTGTTTCAGTGTCAAAATTCAAGCTTGTTGATTGACAACGTCGAGCTGGTCATATTCTTCTCAAATGTTTTTAGATCACCACGTCTGATGAGGAGATTATGATGACTTCCCCAGGACCTCTTCTGTGTTCAGCTGAAGGTCTCCAGTTTACAGGGTCACTCTTTAAAGTGGAACACCGGGGGCTGACAGACACATACACACTATCAGGCTCAGAGAAGACCATTGGTTAGGAGGTACTTAACCAACACAGTCACAGCTGGTGGTCAGCTTAGTGTAACGACACAACCTTTCTCAACCTTTTTCAAGATTAAAAACACTCAGGGGGGAAACTTTCAGGAAGACTAGAAACCCTGTCAGCAAGGGATATTTTATTAACCCAAAAAATATATATAAAATTGAATTAAAAAAAAAAAATATATATATATATATTAATTAATTATAAACAATTATAAAAATAAAAATAAAAATAATACTTAATGAATGAAATCAATTAATTCCCAAGAGACGGTGTTAAAACAAAATAAAAAAAACGGTTTAATCAAAATAAATGCAAGTCAATCCACAGGAAAAAAAAAAAAAAAAATAAATAAATAAATAAATAAAATATATATATGTATATATATATATATATATATATATATATATATATATATATATATATATATATATATATATATATATATACATTTTTAATATATATATATATGTATATATATATATATATATATATATATATATATATATGTATATATATATATATATATATATATATATATATATATATATATATATATATATATATATATATATATATATATATATATATATATATATTACAATCCGAATTGGCTTTATTCGCCAATATTTCCAAGAATACAAGGAATTTGACTTAGTACAAATGTTGTGGATAGAAAACCACTGAAAACACTACAAATTAAAATTTAAAAAAGTAGAAAAATAGAACTTAAGTAAATTAATGGTAATAATGATTACAATATTAAATAAATATGTGATTTACCAATCAAAAAAAGTTCCAAAAGAATGACGATCCCTCCACATCCGGAGAAACTTTAATCCACAGCAAGGTTTTTCCACTCCTGGTGCTCACTCCAGGTCCCCTGAGAGAAAAACCAACCGTATCCTATGGGATGTTGGATCAGCTCCCTCAAGTAACCACCATCTAATTTGTTTATTTTAAGTTTATTCCAAATCTCACCGGACAGCTTGTTACTTTTCCTTGATTTTCAGGCCCCTTACCACAGGTACGCCTGTACCATTGTCCTTTTATCCCTCGTGATTCTCCTCTTGGCTCGCTCCCTTGACGCCTCGTCCTCCTTTTAAAACCTTGTTATTTTAAATACAAACCAACTCAGACAAAATGGCAACAGGTAGCCCCTCCTATCTTTACATTTTCTTAAAGCGATTTTTTATCATACTGAAAACCTACCCTTCATTTCACTAACTGTGCTTCCATTAATTACATTCACTGTAATACTTTTCTCATTTAATTAATTTGTCTTTTTTGGTGACACCGTCACATTACCAACCAGGAAACACTGAAATTTTTCCCCTGAGCCCTGAGATAGGTCTGTTTTAAGAGGTATATTTCTTTCACCAGAACTAAACTTAGACCTTAGTTCCTTCTGGTTGAAAAGCACAATGTTCCTGTGGTTGAAAAGCATTTATAGTGACATCACTCCCAAAAAATATCCCCCACACTTCCTCCAGATTCTGCACTTATCTGAAGAGTTTAAGAGAAACCAAAGAGTGTTTTTCTCCTTGAAGATGTCATGCCAGGATTTCACCACAAAACCACAAACCTAACTAAATCCAGATACCAAAACCGCTCCAAGGCAGTGGACCCGGGTTGTGAAAAGGCTTCTTGGGGTAAGAAGCTGTGATCATTTTCCATCCTACTGTCTCCGTACTCTCCAGAGAAGTTGATAAAAAGTTGTTCAGTCCCCCCGCCAGCAGACAAACCCCGTCTGAAAACTTTTGGAGGAAAGCCTTGAATCAAATCATTAAGAGAAGCTCCGGCTGTTCGTCACAGCTGCACAGGCATCATGTCTGCTGCTTCTCCTCCTCGGTCCACCCTCTGTTGTTGTTTACTACACTTGCTTTCATTTATGTTGTCAAATCAAAGCATTTCAATTTTAACATTCTGGGTGTTTTCAGCTTTTCCTAAGTCACATTTCACAGGCCTCCCACTGCTCATCCCACTGCTCATCCCGCCAAGTGAACTGTGCATCATTCACCCCCAGCGTGTGGCGGCGGCGTAGGGATACAGTCAGAAACATCATTAACAACATCTGTTCTGAAGAAGGGGAACAAGATGTGAGGAGGGAGGGATGGGATGTGGAACAAGTTGTTTAATTTGAGTTTCACAAAAATGAGGCAGAGATATGATCTCTGTCCGGCTCTTACCAAGTGTTTCGGTGCCTTGACCTAACCGATTGTCGCAGATCAGGCCAACTTTAGAGGTACCGACCTGCAGGAACAGACGCCAAGCTGCTGGATGAAAGTTTGATGTGAGGATATCTTACTGAGAAGAGTTTCAACGATTGAAACTAGGCTAAAAATTTCAGTTCTCGATGATAAATTTACCCGACCTGGGAAAGTAGAACTTTCCAGGATTTGAGGAACTTTTTGAGGCCTGCGTCTTGTCTCTCTTTAAGTATCAACTTATCCATTTGTAGTGGAAGCACAATCAAACCATGCTAACAGGCTAATTGCAGCGCTACACAGCTTGTCTGACTCCTCCTATGGTGTCAATGTTGCTTGCAATTTACAGTTTCATTAGCAGACGCTTTTGGCCAAAGCAGCGTACATCAATGAGCAGTTGGGAGGTATGGTGCCTTGCTCAAGGGCACCTTGACAGTGCTAGGAAACCATGCTAACACATCTCCAGCTATAAAGTCCCTATCGACCCAGCTCATTGTTGTCGCATCGCCCTCTTCTGGTTGAAAAACAATGAGCCACGGACACGCTTCAGCTCTGGGATTGTTTTAACAGGAACTAAGAGTTTCTGGACCCTCTGGTCGAGCCGCAGACGTGATTCAAAGCTTAACCCAAAAATGTAGGAAGTAGCTTGAAAAGCATTGTCAGATTTCATCAGAAGCTTTTTCCTCTTTCATCATTAATGAATCAATGCAGCGGCTTCCCGAGCCCTCAGAGTTACCCCGTTCCCTCCTTCTTTATCCTTTCTTCACTGAAACGCTCTGAACGCTTCACCCACAGTCTCGCTGCCATGTCAGTCTGCTGATAATACGAGACGACAGCTGCAGCTGCCGTATACAGGAGACACAGGAAAACAGCACAAAGCCCACAAACACACACTCACACACACAGATCCAATATTATCCCATCGTTTCCAATCCATCAGTGAACAGGAAACGATCAAATGACAGGTCCTGGAGTGATCAAGGTTCACACTCAACTCCAAATAACCTCAAACTAACATCAAGCTTGTTGTTTTACTCTATGGCCTGCAGGAACGGACTGAGCTTTCCAGGAGCAACTCTTCTTGTTTCTGTACAGTTTGGCAGAAAATACAACCATTAATGTCTAAAATATTTAACGTTTTTCTCTAAATACCCAACAAAACTGTCCTTTTGGTGAGGCTGAGAAGTCGCTGGTCAGCTGATTCATTTCAGTTTCTGATGACTTCTCCTTTCACACTGTGCGCTGCAATTTTGAGCTGTATTTCTTTCTAACACTGTTAATTGTTTCAATTCTCATTGACCACGAGTTCCCAATCCGGTTTTGACTGGGTGAGCAGGCAGGCCGGTTCAAGAGACGATCGTCCTATAAGTTCCTTACCATGTGACGGTGTGCTGTCATGCATGAACACTTCCTGTCTTCTTCTCTTTACAGTTTCTTTTCAGTTGCTTTGGTACATTTCTCAAATCACCCTCACCATCTGCAAAACAGTTAGTGCATTTCTCAGAGCAGTTTGTACAAATATCACAACACCATGGATTACCTGCAAAAACCAGTCTGTTTCTCAAAATCCTTAGTTTATCCCTTAGAAGTAGATTTTTGTGTAAGTGAACACGCCAGTGCATCAGAGTGAGGAGTCCTCGTGTCAGTGTGTACGGATAGGACAGTCAAAGTGCTGAGTCATGTTGTCAGTATTTTCTCAGGAAGGACATTCTGATGTGAACTATACTGAAAGTTTTGATGACACTTGTTGTAAAGTGTGAGTTACATTTTAGTGTGTGTGGGAGATTGATTTCAGGAGACTGGACAAAATTATCACTTTCACTCTCTATGTTTGTGCTGTAATTTGTTGACGGACCCCATCATTGATATAGGAAGGAGAAGAAGGGGCTGCGTAGCACAAAGAAAAGAAAAGGAGAAATGTGAACATAGAACAGTCTCTTAAGTGGAAACTGTGTTTACTTATGTTTCTGTATGTTGGGCCACAAATGCTCATCACATCACGACAAAGATCTTCTCTGTCCACAAAGAGTCTGAATGATCGAGGACACAGTTGTTCTCCCAGCTTTTGGCTGCATCCCTTAACCAACCTGAGCCGCTGTAAGTTTATGGTTGAGCGCATGATCCACCAGTGTGACAGATATTTATTGTCCTTTACAGGAAATGTGTTGCCACTGTCTGTACAGAAGGAAGTATACAAACATACCTGCCTGTTGATGGTTTGTGAGGTGGACCTTTGAGGTATTTCAGAAAACTGGTTGATCATTGGTTGATCTAACGCTTCTCAGGTTTCCGTTTGTTAGAGAAAGTCAAGATTGACCAGGGATTCATTTACCAATCCAGACAGATACAAATAAAAAAGTCTACTGGAGTTATGTGAAAAGATGATTGACTTGTTTTGACAACTTGTTCAACCCTTTTGCATGTAAAGACTTACGAGATGGACTAATGACTAAATGTTGTGGGGGGTTAGACTATTCAACAGAGACCCATGATAATCCATTCCTATGACAAATGACAAAAGCAATTGATCATGTAGGAAACAGCAAAGAATTGTACAGAATTATTTGCCCCAAACCATCTTCAGCTTTTTCAAAGAAATGTAAAAAAAAAAAAAAAAAAAAAAAAGGTTTTTTGATGAGCACACGTAACACAATGATGTGAAGATTGCACAAGTAGTTCAGAGAATTTCAGTTCTGATCTGAGAAATGAACCAAAGCAACTAAGAAAAACTGTAAATGATTGTCTTTTCCACTATGGAAGGACATTAGTCTTAAGAACAGCACCATACCCCCTCAGAATCCACTGGTACGCCATCCTGAACTCAGAGGAACCAAAATCCACCTAAAGTCCACCAGATATGTCTGTCTGTTGTTGTAGCCAAGATCAATGCAAACTGATTTAGACACAGTTTGTTTTATTTTGAAAGTCACTGGGTCTTTTTAGGTAGTTTCTGGTCATGACTTCCTGTCCAACTTGATCTTCACTTCCCTGAATTAATGCATCACAGCTCCGGCGAAAATAGGATGGCTGCGTATTACCCCAGACATGGCGGACTGTAACAGAACAGATCCAGTATAATCTGACACAGTAGCCGCGTTTACATGAGTAAATTTCCTTAATCTGATTAAAATCGATCAGATTAAGTTTATCTGATTTGATCTGGATACATGACGTTTTAGTAAAGATATCCACGTTCAGCCCATGTGTACATGGCTCTAGCTGAATCTGATTGTAGTGGGGTTTTTTTATGACCTTGGCATTACGTCACTCTGCCACTACCTGTAAATGTGTAAGAGAAGAAGAGGTGCACTTCCTGCTTCCTGTTTACCTCTGAGTCTGCATCTTCTGTATTTGACAGCTGCTGTAAAAGATACAATCAAAAACAGAGGCACAGAGCTATAGAGATAGTAAGAATAAGAGAGATAAGAAGTATAGAGATCTCTATAGCTCTGCAGAGGCACGTCAGCACATCACTAAATAGCGCCCCTCCGCTCCTTCAACCCCTCCCACCCGCCCTGTTCGTGCACGCGTGTGTGGGGGGACAGGACAATAGGCGTAAGCGTTTTCTTTTTGTAGGCAGTCAAAGATGGACAGACAGAGAAATGTGTGTTACGGTGAACAGCTGTTTGATCAGCTGATGCACGTACCCGCAAATGCGCCCTGTGACGTTCGGCAGCGGGCCAAACCCCATTCAAAAACTAGTGTGTTTTTATTATTAACGCTTTGTAGACCACATCCCCATCCGTCTACACTGAGGTGACCACAATATATATATTTTTCAGATAATTCAGCACTATTTCGGCCTGTCAAATCATCTGAACAAAGCCAGTTTATTTAAGCGGCTCATCAGCTGGCCAGGCACGCATCACGATGATGCTTCTACTCAAGGACCTCGAGTCACGGGACGCGTGCTTTGTTTTCAGCTCATACTAATTTCAATATACCCATTCCACAGAAAATACGTTACAGAGAGCAGGGCAAACATGTCCAAGAGATAAAAACAGAATACACAGGAATCCAGCTAGTCTTTGGTGTAAAAATTTTTTTTTTTTTAAATATACATTTTTATTAGGAAAATGCTGATTTCACATCATAAATAATAATTAAAAAATAAACATCTTGTGTGACTTCAAGCCTTAAAAAGAGTATATATGTATATAAGAATAAAAAAATATCGAAATGGACCTCATGAACCTCACCTATTCAAAATCCATATACACACCTGTCTGTCATGTGTCTGCATACCCCCCAGAAAGTAGGTAGTTGCGCTCCTGCTCAGGTCAGGTCACTTTTCTTTGCCCATGGTCAGAGTTAAACAGGGCTTTTATAATAATACAGAACACTAATATACACACAGATTGTGATAAAGCTTTGTAGATCAGACAAGAAAAGGTTTCGTTAAAGCACACAGCGTTAAACACATCACACTTAAACTGCACTCTTCTGAACAGCAGCCGTTCACATTTTCCTTTGCATAATAATGTGGAGCACAGTGTAGATCCAATCATAACCATGTGATATATTCTATAGCCAGTGTGTGATAATAAAAGTGTACTGTATGACTCAGTGTGACTCATCTCACCTCTTTTACAGGATGTCAACCGTGACGTCCGTTTCTGTTTCTCTGCATGTGCACCTGGAGTGTTCGCTGTGTCCTGGTTGCTTTCTTACACCATTGAGCGACTGTGACCTTGAT
Organism: Halichoeres trimaculatus; assembly: GCF_033239565.1. NCBI lineage: Eukaryota > Metazoa > Chordata > Actinopteri > Labriformes > Labridae > Halichoeres > Halichoeres trimaculatus. The sequence goes on along the minus strand of NW_027437199.1, from coordinate 1,718,922 downwards.
CTTTCTGCAACCAAACATTCATGTAGGGGTAAAAGTCCTCTGCACTTCCTGTTTCACTTCTTTCACCTTGTGTTTTCTCACTTGGTGTGTTCTTTGTCGTATCATTTGTGGAGAAACGATGAAAAAACAAACCCAAAATCTCAGCCTGGGTGTAATTATTCTATACTCACCTACGCTTAGACACAAATTCACACACTGTTCCTCTGCTGTTCTCCTTTACAGTCTATTCCCTCAGCTACCAGTCAAATAATTTCACTCTCATTATACAGGACCAACAGTTTTTATGGAGCAAACCTTGGCAAAATTATTATTACGGCTCATAATTGGATGAGGAATGAAATGTTCTTGGAAACAGCGCTGGTCAGAGAAAGCATCCCTCGCCACTTTCTCTTTTAAACACCCCTCAGTCAGTCCGTCTCTCCCACCCTGCCATTACCTCCATCTCTCACCTCCTTACTCCCCCTCTCATCCGCCCACGGACGCGCTCCCTCCCACTTCCTCCTCTGAGCATTAGATGAGTGCGGTGGTCTAATTGCTTTCTTCAGGGAGAGAATTAGCATGAGCTGTCCTGAGTGCTCCGGTCTAATGCATAAAGAACAGGCAGCACCGGCTCAAAAATGGGGGGCCGGGGAGTCGGAGACACTTCTTCCATTAGCCAATCAGTCACACTTTAAGGGGTTTTTGGGGGTGACTGAAAACTACATCAAGTGGTCATACTTTAATGGAGGAACAAGTGGAATCTGCATGTTGTATGACTTACCAAATTTTTCATGCTGCTGGTCAGGGTGAGGGGATGGCTGGGGCCGGGGAATCCTACATGCTGATGGTCACATTTAATAGGCAGCTTAGCTACATCTACATATTGATCATCAAAGACTTATCTGGATTTGCATGTGGAGCGACATAGTCGAACAATTTCTCACTCGGGAGCCACCGGATATTACATGTGGACCACAAATTCATCCCAATACTTCAAGCTTTTGCAAATCCAGCTTCACTGTGGTGACAACTGATACTAAAACTTGAGTTTGAAGCAGCTTTAGATCTGGAGTACACATAGCAGAGCCAGCTATACTTTAAATGGACCCTTCCTCGTCATGTTATGCATCAGTCTGTTAAAGCTAGCACTCTTTTCGGCACTGGTGATACCTCCTAATTTGACTCTCGATGACAACTCTTAAACCCTGTTTTAATGTGCTAACAGTTCAGCCCTTCATTATTGATTTGCTACGTTAAAGAGACCCCTGTCTTGTTGCATTAAACAGCAATCTTACTTTAGGATATGCTCAAATGTTTGGCCTGTGGAGAATCATGTCGATGTATTCCCATTAACCGTTGTAACTTCAACCATCACCCATGACGTGCTGCCCTTTTATTTTGAAAAAACAATTTCAAGACAACTGTGCAATTCTTTTGGCTTTTTCCATTTTTTTAAATCCAGAATTGGGGTTCGAGTTACTTTAAGCAAGCTAAAAAATGCCATGTTTGTTTGTTTTTTCAAGTTTAGTCATCATGTAGGGGTGGATGGCCTAGTGGTTTGGGCCGCGCTCCATTAAGTCACTTCCCACTCTTGCCTGGTTTCCTCCACTATCCACTGTCCTCTCTGTTTTCCAATCAAACGCATTAAAGCCCAAAATAGAACTTAAAAAAAAAAGAAAAAAGATTTTATGTCTTCGTTTAGTCAACAGTCTTTGCCCTGCTCCTTTTTGCTCTATGTGTACGTGGTGTTTCCTGTTTTGTTTTGTTGCATTTTCCCTCAATGTGTGAAGTCTAGTTAGTTACTTCCTGAGTTTTCAGTCCTCTGTGATTGTGTGCCCCACCCTGCTTCGTTTCATACCTGTGTTTAATTCCCCTTTGTGTATCTAGTTTCCCTTCTTACATCTGGTTGTTGTCAAGAATAAAAGTGGAGATGCTTAATTCAAGATGGAGACTTTGAGCTTCCACTCTGACAGCAACATCAGCTCAGCCGTGCTTCTGATTGGGTAAAGTTGTAACTGTAATATCTTTGGAACTGCTGAGTCATACAAAATTCACCCCTGTGCAGTTTGTGCTGTTAGAGGAATTAGCTATTTCGACTGAAGTCATTTTTTAACCCTGGCTGTAAACAAGTCTTTTTATTTTGTTACAATTTTATAGTTTTGGCTGCCATTAACTGCAGGTTTTTTTATTTCATTTTATTTTATTTTATATATTTTATATTTTATTATATTTTATTTTATATAATTTTATTTATTTATTTATTTATTTATTTATTTATTTATTTATTTATTTATTTATTTATTTATTTTTTAAATGGTGTAGAATAATCTGGCCAACAAACCACAATTAATTGCTGCAACAATATACTTCATGGAATGGATATTTGGATGCATTTTTGAATGGATGTGTTTGTAGTTTCTGGTACTTTCAGTGACAGCCCCAAGTGGACACTGAGGGAACTGCAGTTTTCACTCTTCTACATCCACTTCAGTCGGTCTTGGTGTCTTCCACATTCAAATCTGTTTTTATCTTTTGCATTTTATCTTGTTGATTTTCAACTAGACTTTGGTGAAACTATTTTTCCTTTTTGTCCTCACTTTATGACAGCTAGTATTGTTGATCCTGTTAGATCTTGTCAAGATTTTTCATAAAACTAAAATATCAAGAAGAATTTTGATTGCAAATAACTTTATCCACTTCTTAGTTTAAAATCAAGTGCAAACACTCGAAAAATTAATATCTTATCAAGTGTTTTTGTCTTATTTTTTGTAGAAAATGTCTTTTTAGACTTTATGAGAGACGTTCACCTGACCAGTCCAGAAAAATGTCTTATTTCAAGTTATTTAGAGACAAAAATGAAGTTAAATGTGTAAAGACATTATTCTAGTTTAAAGCAATTTTTTCTTGTTCCATTGGCAAATTTTCTTACATGTTCAAAGCAATTCAGACCTAAAAAAAGACATTTTTCTGGACTGACCAGGTGTGTGTGGCTCATATCCAGTATAAGCAGACATTCTTTACTTGAAACAAGACAAAAACTCTTGATAAGATCTCAGTTTTTGCACTGTAAATGCCACAAACTTGAGAATACAACTCTGATTAATTAGTTTAATATCACTTATACTCTTCATCATCCTTTATGTGTCACTTGTGTTTAGTGACCTCATTGTCCTGAAACTCCCACCCTGGATTTAGCGCCCCGGTGTGTGTCATCGTGTGTGTAACAGTGAGGCTGACAGCAGCAGTGAAGACACCAGCCGCCCAAAGAGTAAAGAGCTGTTTGTTTTTAATAACATGCCAGAACGAAGGGATGAGCCCACGGGGAGCAGGGATGAAGGAGGATAAATAACCTCAGTATACACAGCATCCCTCCTCCAGCACCACCAGCTCCATCCGTTTGAACGGGACCCACCGATGCACCGACCCTCTTCCTGCTTCTTTCACTTTTCCACATCGACTCAGACTCACGCTTGGCTCTTGACGTTTGTTGCGCATTATTCATCCACCATCTGCTCTTGTATTGATTTTTAATTAAAAAAGTGGGTGTAGCTTGAATGATATCATCCATGGCTGGATGAATGTCATGTTATGATCATAAGTTTGGCATTTAAGTCTTCTTTTTTTTTTCTCTCCGTGGCCACAAGTGACCATATTTCATCCATACGGAGCAGGAGAGGAGTGAGCGACTCTATTTCTGTTGATATCATGATTTGAAAAGGCTTCAGTCGTGCTTAATCTCGCTGCAAAGTTTGCGATTTTAACATGAAGCTCTAAGGGGATGAAGTCACTTTTGGAGGCAGCCTCAAGTGGCCATTAAAGGAACTGCACATCTTTTATCATGTCTTTTTTTCCACCTTGAAATTCTTTGTCACACTTGAGCATGAAGATTTGAAAAGTTTTAGTTTCATGACGCAAACTCATGCTGCAAGATTTCCTTAAACCTTAAATTCAGAAAGAGGAGCTGTTGTTTACAGCCACAGGAAGACAGAATATCTCTGTGGTTGAGGCTGAAAAGAGGGGCAATGCTTACATTATTCCACCACTCTTGTTTTATGCATGCAATTTTATGTGTGCGTTCATATTTGTGCACCTGAGGCTCCTGCTTGTTTGGTTGTTGTGGAGCCGAGCCTCGGTCTAATTGAGCAGACATCAGACTTTGATTAATATTGTTGATGAGCGCTGCCAGCAGGGGTGAAGACACAGAGAGGAAGAACTGTCAGACAAACACCCAGGTAACATCCTTCATCCCCCCCTCGCCTCCTCCTCCTCCTCCCCGCCCCTCCTCCCCTGTACTCACAGGAAAGGACTCAGTGCCCCACTGGTTCACCGTTGATTACACCATTGTCTGCTTAGATTGCTGAGTGAGCTCCAAGTCTGCCACATCTTAATATAGACCAGAATAATCTGAGAAAAAGAGAATCTGCAGAATCTTAAAAAATGTTGGTGAGAGCTGTTACAGTGAGTGTTGGAAAGAGACAGTCTGGAGAAGATGTTAGGCTCTTTGATGAAAACATAAACTGGTGGTTTTTATGGGAAAGATCGTTAGTTATTGGATCATCCGGGTTGATCCTGATACTGTAAGGCCACATAATGCACAGCTAGAGTTTCTCTGATCATGTGTATTACATGCAATAAGTTCTACCCTACTGCCAGAAGGCCTGTAAGTCAGCCTCTTGTTGGACACTTTGTTTACTAAACTATAATTTAAGTTGTAACTAAACTTGATGTCATATTTTGTCTTGTAACCGCTGATTGCCTCGGGTTTCCCCCGAGATGAATAATCTATCTATCTATCTATCTATCTATCTATCTATCTATCTATCTATCTATCTATCTATCTATCTATCTATCTATCTATCTAGAAAATCAGAAGGTCCATTAGCCAGAGGACCTGTTAGTCAGAAAATCAGAAAGTCTGTTGGTCAGTGGGCTTGTTCGTGAGAAAGTCAAAAGTCAGAAGTCCTATTAATGAGAAAATTAGAAGGCCTGTTAGTGAGTAGGTTTGTTGGTGAGAAAATAAGAAGGCCTGTTAGCCAGATAGCTCAGTGGCCAGAAAATCAGAAGGCCGTTTGTTGAAAATATCAGAAGGCCTGTTAGTCAGTGAGCTGGTTAGTGAGAAACAATACAGGAGATCAGAAAACCCATTAGTGAGAAAATCAGAAGGCCTGTTCATCAGTGTGCTCATTAGCCAGAAACTCAGAGGGCCTGTTAGTCAGAAAGCTTGTTAGTGAGAAAATTAGAAGGTCTGTAAGTGAAAATGTAAGAAGGGCTGTTTGTCAGTGAGCTGGTTAGTGAGAAACAGAACAGAAAATCAGAAAACCCAATAGTAAGAAAACCAGAAGGCCTGTTAGCCAGTGGTCTCATTGGCCAGAAATCAGAAGGCTTGTTAGTCGGTAAGCTTGTTAGTGAAAATTAGAACAGAAAGTCAGAAAACCAATTGATGAGAAAATCAGAAGGTGCGTTGGTCAGCGGTCTCATTGGCCAGAAAATCAGAAGGCCTGTTAGTCAGTGGGCTTGTTATTGGAAATGTCAGAAGGTACATTAGCCAGAAGTGTCATTAATGAGAAAATTGGAAGGCCTGTTAGTTAGTGGGCTCATTGGCCAGAAAACCAGAAGTCCTGTGAGTCAGTAAGCTCATTAGTGAGAAAACCAGAGGGCCTGTTAGCGATAAAAATAACAAGGTGTGTCAGTCAAAAAATCAGGAGGCCTGTCAGTGAGAGGGTTTGTTGGTGAGAAAATAAGAAGGGCCTGCTAGTAACTGGGCTTATAAATCAGAAAATCAGAAGGTCTGTTAGTCATTGAGCTGGTTAGTGAGAAACAAAACAGAAAATCAGAAAACCCATAAGTGAGAATGTCAGAAGGCCTGTTAGTCAGTGGACTTGTTAGTGAGAAATCAGAAGGCCTGACAGTCAGAATATCAGGAGCCCTGTTGGTGAGAAGATCAGAAGACCTGTTAATCAGTGAGCTTGTTAGTGAGAAACAAAACAGAAAATCAGAAAACCCATTAGTGAGAAAATCATAAGGCCTGTTAGGGAAAACGTTAGATGGCCTGTTAGTCAGTGGACTTGTTGGTGAAAAATCAGGAGGCCTGTTGGTGAGAAGATCGGAAGTCCTGTTAATCAGTGGGCCCATTGGTCAAAAAACAAGTTTTGATTAAAAAAAAAAAAAATGAACTCAATCCAAACTAGTTTTTTTAATTGGTGGCCTCCTGATTTTCTGGCTAACTAGCCTTCTGATTTCCTCACTAAATAAGCCATGGCTCTGAAGTATCTTTCTTAAGACTAAAAACTCCTGTTCAGTTTGATGTGCTCTGAGCAGATCGACGCGGTGTTGGCGGCAGAGACAGATCTGGTTGAAATCGAAGACGTCGTCTCCGACTGAATGAAATCCTTTGAGCGTGTGCAGCCGTTCAGTTGTGTATGTTTACTGGCGTTGTACTCATTTAATTTACACTTGCAATCAAGTCATGTAGCTGCATTATTAAATCCATATTAGCAGTTATTAGGCTTTCACTTGGTGCTGGTCATTGCCATTCAGAGAGCCATGCTGCTATAATAACATTATTAATTGTAATTCCTTCTAATATGACACAGAGGGCCGCTCTTTAGAAAGTGATTCCAGAGGGACTCGGCTAAGCTCCGCGAGAGCATGTATGATGATTAATGCATGTGTGTGTGAAGGAGACAGTGTGTGCACGGCAGTGTGTGTCTATGAGGGACACTTATCTCCATCACCCTGAGTGTGTACGTGTGTGTGTTTGCCTGTGTGCACTTTACTCGTCTTATCATATAATTAAGTGGCATTTAATAGACTGTTCTTAAACTCAGTGATGGCTCCACAAACAGCCAGAGGAGAGGCTTTATAGTATATAAGCAGTTCAACTGTCGCTGGATATTAACATTATCTGCTCTCCTCTCAAATGTGATTTCTTTATTGTGTTCAAATTTCATTAAACGGCAATATGTGAGCCGGAATAATTAAGCAAATATTGGCTGGGAGATCGGGAACGGCAGCGTTTATGACACCCAATAAAAGATTATTAAAAGAGGTGAGTCCTGTTGGAGGAAGGTAAACATGGAGTCACGTCGCAGGAAGCGCAGGAGCGGGAACAACGAGGGAACAGGATGAGGAAAGAAAAAAGGTCAGATAGTGAGGAAAGGATGTAGGAGGAGGAAGTAGAAGACGGATGGACAGAAAAACAGAAGCAAAGGAGGATGCATCAGAGGACGAAAGGTGCGTCTGAGATGAAGAGGATTAAGGGATTGCTCACATCAAGGCATGAGGGGGAGGAAGAGCGACTGAAGATGGGAGGAGGCGAAGGAGACGAGGAGGTGACCAAGCAGAGGCCTGCTAAACCCAGATAGCGTGCAGGTAGAAACGTGCGGCGCCAGCCTGGAGGACTTCAGGATGTCTCAGGTTTTAATTCCCCCCGTAGGCGCCTCAAAGATTGCCTCCAGTGGGACCAATCGCGCCGACATAATGTGAGAGGATTCACACGGGTTCCAGCGCAATGGATCACGCCTGACTAGCTCCCGCTGACAGAGCTATATGGAAGGATGGCGGCGGCGTTCAAGCCAATTAGAGGAGCCCTGAGCCAGTTTTTAGCGCGAGATAAAGCTGAGCTCGGCCTCCGCTGGCAGATTGGGTGATGGATCGCAGACGACACACACACATATCACGCTGAAGTGTGAAGGCTAGTGAGTCTCCATCTGGGCTGCCGCGGCTATCTTTCTTCTTCTCTCACTTCCTTTTTTTTCCCTTCGCCGCCGTGCACACTGGGATGTTCTCCGTCTCCGTCCAAATTTGTCCGGAGCTTGGCTGGGCTCCCTGTTTAATAAAAGTGGAGAGCTGAGCTGCAGGATGGATGAATGGTTGGATGGATGGATGATTGCATAGGTGGGCGGGCTGGCGGGTGTGTGAGACATCCTCAGGTTTTAATATGTGCTCTGCCTCTCATATCCCTGCTTGTTTTAATATGAATAGCTACTTGTGGAAGGGAATGAATTCATCGCCGAGCACTACGAGCATTATTGGCTTCAGTATTGAGTGGCAGCCTCCGTATGTGCCAGCGCAGCGTCGCAGAGGACGTAATAATAAACCTCCAGCAAGAGGTGGCAAATAAAACAACAGGGATAAAAGTACATCATACCAGAGCGCCGTCTCTGCGAAATTACCCCCCATCTCTGAGCGTTTCTACATCCTCTCAGATTCCCCTGCTCTCCCTTCATCCTCACCTCTCAGCTGCTTTTTTCCCGTTTGCCCTAACAAGCGCTCAGCTTCGTCTTGTCATCGCTCTTTCAGATTCCTCAGCATCCCAAGGGAGGAGTTGAAGCAGCTCCACGACGCTTTCATCTGCCCCTCCTTCCACGTGTCTTCGCCTCCTTCCTTCTCCTCCCGAGCAGATGTCAATCAGTCACCGCTCGTCGACGTCGAATCGGATCAGAACGTGGTCCCCTTTACATCATTTTCACAGCCTCATCACAATCTTTAAATATCATTTCGTCTGTGAGCTGTGGCTGCGAATCAGCAGCACAAACACGAGGTGAGAGTGCAGGAATAAACTCAGGATGGAACCTGATAATAACGTGACACATCTGATTATTTTCAGCGGCTCCTCCAGAGAATATGTCAAATTATATTTCACAGACTCCTCCGGTGTGGCGGACGACGGCTCCAGAAATAACATGACCAGTGGTAACCTCGTGTGTCTGAAGCCTGAGTTTTATTTTGAAGGTTCAATAACTGGAAAGAAACAAGTTGATTTGGAGTTTAGTTTTTCGGAAAGCCAGTTCACACTTTCACCACGGATGCTTGATGGAGGCATGGATACGATGGCCTGTTTATCTCTTCTCAAAGCTCAACTTTTATTTTATTTTTTTATTGAAAATCTTGGATATTTGATGCAAAGTCTCAAAAAGCTTGGAGATGATAAACCATAGAGAGAATTTATTATGATACCAAAACTTTGACGCTAACATGGATGTAGTTTAAAGTCCATATTTCCCCCAAATCACCGACCCATACGTCCCACTTTTTGGTTCCCCTCTGTTGGGGTCCAGACATACTGATCCGACCCCAGAAGGTGGAGCTAGAAACACTGCAGTCTGTTAATTGGTGGAAGGAATTGTCACTTTCTGTGCCAATCACAAAGAAGACAAATTGCTGGATGTCCTCCACCGTTGCTCTTTGTTTACTGTGTTGTGCTGCAATACCGTCATGCTTTAACGTAGCTGACGCAGCAATCAGCATCCAGCTTACACACCACCAGGAAGGGGCACAGTTGGCTGCATTCAAGGAGGTTATATTTTTTCACCCAAGATGACGTGCTTTCATGGTGATTAATTAGCATCTGATCCTCCCAAACTTCAGCTCCTTCAGTCCATGCCTTCTCCTTTCTGGTTTCTGTCCTTGCAGAAAGGATGTAACCTGACACAGACGGACAGTTTCATTTATCCACCATGGGAATATTTCACTAGTGGGACCTTCTAAAAAATCAGCAGCAAGTGATTGGACAACTCACCACAGACCAATCCACATCAAGCCAGGGTATGACGTAGCTTTTGTGCGAGGCTGCTGAGAAACAATAGATGAACAACTACAGGAACACAAGAAACAGCTGTGATAAAAAACTGCTGCCGTTTGTGTAAAGTTAACTTAAGATTTAAAGGAACGCTGACAACTTCCCTGATTGGACCAGTCAGAATTTAGCCGAGTGAATTCGTTGATCAATGGAGCCTGGAAAGATGGATCTGCAGGATTTCAGAAACTGGATCAGGCAGGTCCATCTGCTCTCCAAGGTTACAAAGGATGTGTTGTGTCGTATAAAAATGCAAAGTTTTCCACCTCCAAGATGAACTTTTCGTCATCCAAAACATCAGATTTCCTCTGGATCTGACCTGCCAATGACTTCTGACCATGTGTCAGTGACGTAGTTTTGATAAACAAGGATCAGGAGCCAGATCATGGAGCTTTATTTAGAAATTACCTGATACTCAGATTGTTTTTGAGTCTAATTTCCTGTTCGGTATGATCTGCTCTGCAGAGATTGACCCGTTCCTGCAGCGTACTCCAGTACAAACAGACCCTTTATGCGTGCCGTTTGGATGCTATGATTGACTAGAGGGGTTTCTAAGTCGGGTTGTGACTGGCCACTGATCATGTGGTATCAAGAGACACCTGAGGGACAGGTGAGCTTTGATTTCATCAGTCTGTATTTTTCGTTCTGGTCAAGGAACATATTCTCCATTAGGGGGCGATGTCAGGATGTTTTTATGGAAGGATGAGGTAAAAAATATCTTCTTCTGCACCATTTCATAACTTAAGCACTCCTGATGTAGCTTAACGAGACATTACTGGCTTGAGGACTTGACAGAAAGTGTGTTTATCTTTGTTGAGCTGTGAGCGCGGTCAGTTTTCTCTCCGATCATGAATCAAAGTTCACAAACGTGGCTCAGTGGCGCTCGGTTGCATCACCTGCTCAAATCTTGGACTCCTTTATCCTCATGATGAATTCATCCTGTCCCAACGTGAACTCCTCTTTCATTCAAACGAAATAAATCTGCCACCAAAACGTAGGTGTAGAAAATGCATCTGTGACCGATCCCTTCAGGTCGAAAAGGCTTTTATCCCGAACGCCAAGTAATCGCTCAAAGTAGTGACTGTAAGAGCACGCCGCTTGTTCAAAAATGGAAAAAATAACGAGCCAGAGGAAGGATTGTTATTGTTTACCGTTTGTCATCGGCTTCAGATGCTTTAATAATGAAAGAAAAGGAGCAGTGAACCCGGGGGCCATGCGTTTTACATCTCTTCCTGCTTTAATTAAAGCGGTGACTTCAAGGGGGGGACACACAAAGGAGGCCTCATATCTTGCAAACCCACGCAAAACACACGCATGTGCGCACACACACACACACACACCTTTGACAGCGTAATAATTGAGCCTACATCTCTTGAATCTGGGTCACAGAGCGTGCGGCGTACGCATCCTTTGATGTGTCATTAGGCGTTTTGATTTTTCCTCGAATGCAGCGCGATTCAGGAAGGAGAAATCTCAGGTTGGCCGAGTCGCATCAGGAGGATGATTTGGCTCGGTGAGTGGTTGTTATCAGGATTTTTTCCGGACGTGATACGATGATCAGGTTGAATCCTGTCCTGCTTTACAGTTTTTAATCTATATTCATTAAGAGACGCTAACAAATGCTATTCTTTCTGATTCAATCCAGCTCTTCTTTTCTTACAGCGTAATCAGGATCCTTTTAACCTGCACCATCAAGGTACTGATTATACAATCACACACACACACTCACACACTCACACACACACACACACACACACACATTCCTCTAATCTTCTGCTCCTTTCCTCCTGTTGTAATCAAACATCTTCATTCATAATTCAAGTGGCGATTGTAGAAAAATACCGGGAAATGGAGACAAAGTCCGCGGGTTTCATTCTGATTCTGAGACGAAGGGTTCAGCCGGTGTGTGTGTGAGTGTGTGTGTGTGTGTGTTTCCTTTCACACAGAAAGAAAAACACAGCTCCAGATGAACTTCCTGCTCCCAGCTCGTTCCCTCACCCCTGAACGGTCCATCATGCGTGTGAAGATTTTTGTTATGATGATGAGAGGGGACTCTGGATGAGAAATGAATTGATATTATTGCCGAATCAATCGCGTAAACAGCCGTAATTGCCAATTTAATTGCAAACAGAAGAGGAGACGTTAACAAAAAAGACATTAACTCGAGAGCCGGAATTTTTTCGACTTTGCCCTGTCGCATCAAATTAGTTTAATGACTTTCTTTTTGTTGGGAATCTGTTTTTTTTTCTCGGATTAAAAGCCGTTTTCTCCCTGTTTAATGTCATTTATATGATGATTTGGGTTTTTATCCTGGAAATGAGTGAATCTATTAGCAGAGCAGGGGGTGACGCAGGAGTGGCCTGTTGGGGCTTCTGTAGATGGTTTCCACAAACTCTCATACAGCAGATACGAACGTCTTCACAGCTCTGTCGTAATAAATTAACAACTTTCTCCACCCTTATTGTGGTTGTCAGCAAGGGTCAGGTCTGGGCCGTTCCAAAACTTCAATCTTCTTCCGACGAAGCCAATCTTTGTTGATCTGTATTTACGCTTTTGGTGATCGTTGGTCTTTAGCTTCAGCTTCGTAGCACAAACATGAAGTGCACCAACACTGACAGCCTTAAAGTGATACTCCAGGATGGATCAAGTTGGGTCCTATCACAAGGATTAGGAAAGAAATTACCCCTACAGCAGTGTTTTTGTGCAGCAGAAGCCCAGAGCGCTCACACCAAACACCCCCTCCCTGCTCCTCTGCAGGTTTCCTCTGCACTCAGACGGGGCCATATTTTACTTGACCAAAGACACAAATAAACGGACTCCAACCAAAACAATCTGATTTGGGTCTGCATTCATGCTTTATTTAGAGAATTTTCAGTGCGTTACTTTCACACAAAAACACCGCTAAATAAGGCTCTAGTTCTTTGTTTATATCTGGCACGCCGTGCGCGCGGACTGATACACTAAGCGGCGAGCGCCTCGTAGCCAGCTGTGGCTCTGCAGCGGAGGTAGCGCCGTTTTACGTCACTGTCACAGAGAGCATCCAGACGGACCAAGATATAGCAAAAAATATACTTCTTTTTATTTTCCAAACATGATTTAAACAGCAAGCAACACTTTAAAGGAGAGCTCCTCACGGAGACATCTCCCAACTCGTCTCTCCAGTCCTAGGCTCTGGAGAGGTCTCCTCACTCTCTGCCATCCCACACCTTTTAACCCTTCCCCTCAGGTGCCACTGATTACCCCGCACTCACGAAAAAGAAAACACACGGGTAACCAAACCTTCCCCCATTAACATCCTGTAACTTAAAGGAACACTATTGGAAAAAAATGTAATGATGGATTAACGTTAACAACAGAAGAAAATGAATTTGATGAATAAACTGATTGGCCAATACTTAAATCCAAAATAAGTTACAGATAACCTTAACCCCTAAACTCAACATAGCATAACATAACATACTAAAATAACATTCCCCTGTTTATGATTAGAGTGTGAATACATATATGAAGGTGTAGGAGTGTGTATGTGTATGTATGTGTATGTGGGTGTATGTGTGTGAATGGGTGAGTGAAAAGCTCAAACAGACAGGGCAGCAGGCCCAGCAGAACCTTCCTTCACAGTCATGATGAGAACTAGAGCCTTATTTAGCGGTGTTTTTGTGTGAAAGTAACGCGCTGAAAATTCTCTAAATAAAGGGTGAATGCAGACCCATATCAGAGTTTTTCAGTGGGAGTCCGTTTACTTGTGTTTTTGGTCAATAAAATATGGCCCTGTCTGAGTGCAGAGGAAACCTGCAGAGGAGCAGGGAGGGAGTGTTTGGTGTGAGTGCTCTGGGCTTCTGCTGCACTAAATCACTGCTGTAGGGGTAATTTCTGCCCTAAACCTTGTGATAGGACCCAACTTGTTCCATCCCAGAGTATCATTTTAAAAGCAGACATCACGCAATACGTTACAGTTTGAGATGAAATATGCAAAGACAGTGGTCAGTCCATTGGAAAGGTGGGGATGTGTAGCCAAACAACAACTCTCGATTTAGGAAACACTTTCTTTCAGTGAACAGATGAGATAAGGGAGACAAACCAGCGAGGCCTGCTGCCGTCAGTTTTATAAGTTTGATCCGCTTTTTGATTTGATGCGTCTGGGTCCTTCCAGGATGTGTGTGTTGAAATATTGGAGTTTATAAACTTCTTTGGGAGTTATTCATCAAGGAAGTGGAGCATTTATGCAGCACTTGTTCAGCAAAGCAGCTTTCATATTTCTGATTTTTTTATTAAAGTTTTCTATGGTGCGCTCAGAAACAGCACACACATTTACTCTTTTTGAGATCACCAAACTTTCTCTTTCTCTTTGTTTACCTGATTGACTCACTGGGAACAGCTGCTTGCGTATTCTTGTAATTAAATGCCCATATCTCTGGTTAAAAAACCTTTTCCTGATCTTCTCTCAGACACACCACGCCCCTCTTTAAACGATGGTAGGTGTGGACTGACTCTTATCGAGCTCGAGAGTTTGAAAGTGATTGGTTCATTTTGAACGTATCCCAAGTTATAAAAGGGTGAGCACAATTATGCAATCAAAAAGATGGCAGTTTGTCTTTTAATCAAGCCATAAAGGTTAAATTCCTCACCTTTTCGTCCTCTGCTTTATCCCTGATTCTGGACTCAACTAAACCACTTAAGCGGAGGTAACACTGGAAAGCAAAACCGCTGAAATCCAAGGGTTAAAGGAGCCAGATTTTGACAAGCGGTGTCATCATTACGGCCTCTTTCTCTGCCTCTGTGTGTGTGTGGAGGTGGGAAACTCAGTGAGCTCAAGGTATTCTCCTTCACAAATCCTCGCCTGAGACATTTCAGGCATAAAAAGTGTATAAAAGTCAGTGTGATATAAGGTGTTAGCTTTAGGTTTACTCCTAAATCTGCCTAAAGGGCAAAAATTCCCCATGATTCCTGCTGTAAGTCAAACCCTGCAATTCTAATATAGCCAGGGGAAACAACAGCCTCGGCCATAATCAGGTGCCGGCTCGATAAGCTCCTCAGAATCTGAATTGCGTTTCAGCCTCCTCTACCCACAAGATTCATTTCACAAATGCAACTCTAAAGAGAGCAAAAGGGCTGCACAGGAGGAGGAAAAAAGCGTCCATCACTCTCAGGCTCTATCCAATCCATCTGCCGGGGTGTATTATTTGAGACAGTCTCCTTATCCTCTCTTTTCAAGTGCACCTCTGCGTTTTCTTTTTTAGCATGACCAGGCCGTCAAAGGATCAAAGCGGCGGTGGAGCAGCAAACCAGGTATTTAACATCTTAACAGGTGGAGAAAAGGAAATCCAGAGCGGCGTACGGCTCGTCTGAGAGGGCGGCGCGAGCGGAGATGGAGGCAGGGATGTCTGAGAGCTGCTACAGCTTTCAGAGCAAATTCTCAGTATTCCTGCGTAAGTACTCAAAAAGCTGATTGTTAAAGAAGCCAGGCGTCTCTGACAGACGTTAACATGCCCGATGATCTCCTCACACACAAAATAAGTTTTCACCTGTCATTTCTTTGGTAACCCTGAGATGAAGCGTGGAGGAGAGCTGCAGAATCATGGCATGTGATCATGTGATGATGTGAGGATGCTGCTCGCGCTCTCACACCTTTGTCAGCAGTCTGTTGCAGGAGCAGAAGCGTTCTCCACGGAGTCAAAGAGAATTTGTGAAAAGAAACACCCTCACTGTTCACAGGCGCGAGAACTGCTTAGCCGCGGTGAGGTGCCGTGGATTTCTGCGACTATTTTAAGGATCAAGGTGAGGAGGTATGATGTCGACACATTTCTGCCGTCGTTGCAGAAGCAGAGGGAAAATAAAGAGGATGTCTCAGCTAATGCTTACTGTAAATGAGACGTCGCTTTGGGAAGACTTTTGACAAGTACCAAACCTCTTGGATCCAAAATAATGTGAGTCAGGGTTTTAACTTTTTACTGAGACAGAATCATGTTTTACAAGACCACAACCAGATCCCTGTTGGGGATATTTCCCCTTTTACTTCTGGGAAGACTTGGAAAAAAATGTCATTTCTCCACATTTTTTAGCGACTCAGGAAGTTGACCCTTCAGTGTTGAGTGAGATGCTCTCTGTCAGCTTGAGGCTGCGTGTAACTTCAGCCTTCGACTCGACGTAGAGAGCCGTTTGACTTCAGCACGGCCAGGTGTAAAACTTTTTCTCAAGCTTCAGGGTTTTTGACAACTTTCTGAATCCTTCCCTGTCAACCACAAGATTCTCCTCATCCTCTCAAACCTTTTTGGGGTCACGATTTCCAAAGTGACCTCTCAGACAATCGACCACACATGTAGGACACTGTGGTCCAGCTTGATTCATTCATCCCCTGTTCTTCTTTTTCTTATTTCTTGGCACAAAGAAATTGAAATACCTTCATTCACTCAAAAACAAAGCAACATGGGTTTCTGTTTAACAGGAACATAAGTATAACGCGTAGCTTCTCCTATATAATTCCATGTTTAGTGGTTAAACATGATTAAATCATGCAAATGCAGCAGAGGATAACCCAGATGATGTGGAAATCATCTTGGAGGGTGCAAGTTCTCGGGAACATCCCATTTGTTGTTGCAAGAGGTGCATCTTGCACAGGCCAGGCGTCTGTGCTCCACAGCATGGACAGTCTGCCTATGCTCCACAGCACGGACAGGCCGTCTGTGCTCAATATGGCTCAGCCCATGCACCCAATGATTTTCACAGTGTGTTTTAGGTTAATGAAACAAGATGTGTGGATGAGTTATGCTATTTTTGTCAATTTCAAATGAAGTATAGTAAAGATTACACAGCTGGTCCATGCAGTGGTGCACAGACAACTTGTTCCTAAACAGCGTAATGTACAGCAGGGTCTTTTATCTACTGTGTACCCTCCTCTCTCATGGTTCAAAATGTCTTACCCTGGCGAATTTGTTGAAACAACCCTTAAAAATTAAGTTGGACCCAAACATTGCAAAGAAGTACTAGTAACACCAATACTTTTTGTGTACAATTAGTCGGTTCAACAAATTTGGGTCTTAATTTTATAAAGTTTACTTAACAAGTTATTTCTTCAAGTATATGTCTGATTGAAAAGCAGCTGGAGCATCCACAACTTCAAAATCATCTTTCTTCTCAGGTCCCTGGTACAATCCAACCTGTGGCACCTTTCCCATTTCCAATAAGCAGTCATTGCTCTTTAATGGGACTGTTGCCCCCACCAAGGTGGCCGCCACGCAGGTGCATCACTTAGCGGGCTGCTACGGTTGTCACCATAGATTGTAAAAAAAAAAAGGACATCTGCTTGCTCGGCTCAAAGTGAGGTCTACACAGAAACTGCTCCCCCTGGTGGCTGGCTGCAGTATAGGTTAAAAAATCCATCTCCCCAGCCATTCCAGATGGGCTGTGGTCAAACTTTAAAAAATTAATACACCTGGTAGAAATGTTTCTCACGTCTGATTGTTGTGGTGATTTGATGATATTATTTGGCTGTCTTGTGTCCAACTCCTCTTTTTTCTGAAAGTTTTGTTTTCATTAGTTATTAGAAGTTAGAAACTAGTCTTTACATAACATTTAACAATAATTGACGCTGTTCTCGTGTATTTTTTTCCGGGATTGTAAAATATGTCAGGAGGTAGAGTCAAGAAGAGATTAGACTCTCCAAAGAAAAAAATTCTTATTATTTTTGTCACCCAGCTCCACTCAGATTCTCCCAGAATCCCTCACAGTCTCTACTGCACAGACTCTGGCTGCTAATGGCGGTGCCTGTGACGGGGGAATTGTGGCTCCAAACCGTCGAATGGTAAATGGTGGATCCACACTGTCCACAATGCAGGTCATTAACTCATTGCTTTGCATCCAGGGAAAAGTTGTCTCCAACACAGCAAAGTAGTGTTAAAAAGTAGATCTGCTCTCGCTTTGGCAAGAATCACGTCATCATGACAGTGGGTGATGGTGCTCATGGGAAAACACTCTTTATTCCAGAAAAGCTTTCCTAAAAAGTGTAAAAATATCCTGAATGAATGTTTGGATTTTCTATAAAATACTGAATCAGGTCCCATTCCTAGGCCCCACTTCTCTGTTTGGCTCTCCTGGCCCAGTGATAAAGGCCGCTACATGGGTTAGCATAACAGGCTAGCAGGTAGATTCACAAGTCATATCCTAAACTCTCTGTTACGAACAGTGAACTGTGTCAGTCAGTAACCCTTTCATATTTGGAATACTAGCAGTAACCCATGTAAACACCAATACCCCTTTTGAAAACCAAAAAATGCTCATATTTTGTTTTTTAAAAACCCTTAAAAACACTCTTTTTCTAACCCGAATATCCGGTCATGTGTACACCTATCAGGATATCTCCAACTAAAGGAAAATTAAGTCTTGTTCTGTGCATTTTCTGTTCACAGGGAATCTTGTTTTTTTGAGTGCTGGAAGTCCGCTTTGCTGCTGCTGTTGTTGTTGTTGCTATGGATACAGCAAGACGAGGAGGAGATGATGTGCGTTGTGGTTTCTGTGCGTCGAGATGTTGCCCATGCGTCGCCGTTTTTGGTCTTGGAGGGAAGTGGGCGTCACATGGTAGCATCTGTCAGAGTCTCTAAAAGTAGTACGGGAGGCATAGCCCTCTTAGTTAGGCTCCTTTTCTGGGAAACTAGAAGCAGTTCAAGCTCAAAAAGGAGGAAAAACTTGTTTCTCTCTGAGACCAGGCCTAAAAAATGCTCCTTTCAAAGGGAGGATTCAGACTTTCATTGGACTTGTCCCTTATGCTGCTCTAAGCTTAGACCACCAAAGGACCAAATTCACCAAACTGGCCTTGTGTTGTTGAGTCCGTCTGAAATTTCTGCGTCTGAATTCTAAAATTTTCATCATCATTGCTAGAAAATGCTGGAAGTTTTGGATTTCTGTGATAGTCTTTTGAGTTGAGTGGTCTAAGCTTGCAGAAGTCGGTGAATCCACTCAAAATGAGCTCATTGGAGAAAATCTGATTCAACACGTTCAGTTGAAAACATGTGAAGCACCGTATGAAGATCTGTGTCTGACAGATTTTCCTTGAGAAAACAACCTCAGTGTCGTCATATCCCTCCCCTCCATCACTCTTCCTCTCTTCCTCTTCTTCTCCTCCCTCCCGTCCCCCAATCCCCCTTTCCCCCTCCCTGCCTCTTTGTATTTCCACGTCCGTCTTTATCTTCCCCCTTTTTAAAAAGGGTTGATTCCTCCTCCTTTGTTAATGTGACAAATCTCCTCTAATGACTCTGCCGTGGCTCCAGGCGCCTCGTTGGAGAAAAAAAAAAAAAAAGAAAGAGAGAGAAACTAACCCCCTTTTCTTCAGACCCTTCAGTCACTCCCGCACATTATTCCGCCCTCTCCGTCGTCTTTTCAAGTCGATGTGAAATTTTTTGACAAACTCGTCCTGTGAAAAACAAAATGAAAAGCTTGCTTTGCTCTCATTCATTCTCCTCCCAACCAGCACCTCCCTTCGTCTTCGCCGCCGCCACCGCCGCCCTGACTACAATGACAGACTTTGTGCATCATAGGCTGCTGTCACGTTGATGTTTCTGTCATAAAACAAGCACGCTACTCAAGCTATTGTGACATTCATGTCTGACACTTGAAACTCTTTGAAAAGCTCATTCTTCTCAAGCTGTCGCTATCTTCTTCTTTTTTTGGAGGAAGGTGTTTCTTCTTTTGCTTTTCGCTCAGCTTCAGGGAGCTATATCCAGTTTAAGTCTGACTGAGGGGTTGAGCAGGTGGCCAAACACTCTCATTCTCTGTCAACTCACTCCTACCACCTCTCCATTTCTACATGGCAAGATATGCATCACTGCCATGGCAACAATAGCCTCCCTCAGCCCACGGAGCGAGGAGAGGAGAAGGGAAGATCTTGGCTGCGATCTGAGTTAGTCAACATCTCAGGGAGAGTGAGACGTAGAGGTGTATTTAGGAGTTTCATCAGTTTCAGAATGGACGGGAATGCATAATGAAATGTTTTAACCTCGACGAGAGAAAAGGAGGAGGAAGATCTTTTTCCTCTTTTCTCTTTTCCTGTCAGAGGTGGCGGTGCATTGCATTTGATGCCTGCGATAAGACTCTGAATGGCTAATGAGGGGAGTGCAAGGCACACTCATTAAACCGTGTGTGTGTGTGTGTGTGTGTGTGTGTGAACAAACTGCAGTGAGGGTAAGAAGAACTCATTAGATTCCTCCCGTTCTCAAAGGCCAAAGTTGGTGAGGAGGATGACGCCATGTCCAGGCAGCCGCTCACACCCTTCAGATATGGAACAGTCATGTTCATAAACACACACATATATGAAAGCGTGCCGCAGCCTGTGAGCTCATTTTCTGCAGTTCAGTTTCTAAAAGATCCACAGAGCTCTCATTATAACCCAACACATCCTCCAACCAACCAGGATGGAGTCAGAGGTGTAGCTGCTCCGAGCCTCGACTGGACCGCCCTAATGATCTCTCATCTCATCTGACGGGAATCCGGCCATAGCATGAAGGCGTGATCAATCAGTGTGCTGTTTTTTTAAAGCATCAACACGGGTTGATCCCTGCCGCCTTCATGTTTTAGACAGGAAAGCAGTCTTACGTTGTTAAGAGCTTCAAGACACGGCCATAGACATCTGCAGTGAAGTAAAGCACGATCTAAACCAGCACAGACTGAATATCCTTTATGCTAACAGGCTAACTGCAGTCAGTTTTTATGTAAGGCCTTCGTTGTTGTCGTACTGCCCTCTTCTGGTCTGGTGGTGTTTTGCAGTTACCCATATTTTCCTGCTGTTTGGATTATCTGCTCAGGTTGTTGGCCCCACAGTCAGACAAACAATGGGCCACAGAGACTATTTAGTTCTGGGGTCTGCAACCTTTCCTTTCAAAGGAGCCATTTTTCCTCAGCTCACCTGGAAAAAAGTCATTCAGGAGCCACAAAATCTACTTTATCTTCATTATACAGACAATAAAGTGTATCAAATTCTAAACATTGTCAAAATCTATTGAATAGTTATCTTAAGATTTGTATTGTGAAATTCATGTAACTGTACACTTGAAAAAAAAGGAAATTAAAGGAATTCCAAAAAAAAAAAAAAAAAAAAAAAGGAATTTCAATATTTGTACATTTAAAAAAAAAAAATTAAAAAAAATTGCAGAAATAATTTTGTAAAGAAATTTTTTAAAATCAATTTATTTTGAAATTTTAAAAATTCGCAACATTTCAAATTTTGGGGGAAAATACAAAAATATTTTGCACATTTTTTTAAATTCCAAAACTTGTTAAAAAATAATTTGAAAAAATTGCAAATTTTAAACATTTGCAAAATTTTAATTTATTTGGAACTTTAAAACAATATTTTGAAAATTAAAAAACATTAAAAAAAAATAAAAAAAGGTATTTAAAATATTTGCAAAATTTCAAACTATGCAGAACATGGGTCACTAACTGGTGGATCGTGCTCCAGGTCCAGACCCAGACCTAGAGTCTATTCTGTTTGGACCTCAACTTATTAAAAACAAAACGGAGAGAGTGTTT
Source organism: Halichoeres trimaculatus (assembly GCF_033239565.1). Classification (NCBI taxonomy): domain Eukaryota; kingdom Metazoa; phylum Chordata; class Actinopteri; order Labriformes; family Labridae; genus Halichoeres; species Halichoeres trimaculatus. The sequence goes on along the minus strand of NW_027437199.1, from coordinate 1,697,846 downwards.
AGAAGTCACAAAAAAATAAAAATAAATAAATAAAAGTGCAGGAGGTTTTGTTGCTAGTGGGATTAAACAGGTTAACCAGCACAGCTTTTCTAGATTTTACTGAAAAACACATGGATCAGAGGGTCAAATGTGTAACAACCACTAAGTGTACAAATTTAAAGTGTATGAAAATATGTTAAAATGTTTTTTCAAAGCATGAAATAAAATTTTTTTGTTAGAGTTACCCGAAAACACCATTTAGTTCATTTTTTTCTATATGAAGTCCATACTGTTTGGTGATGTAGCATCCTTTTTGCTCGTTATCAACACAAACAGAGTCCTGTTTTTATTCAACACCTGCAGCTTTCTGACTCCCAGCCTTATTTCCTGAGTATCTCCATGAAAAGGCTTTGAGCTCATGGATGTTTGAGACACTTGGTGTAATCTCGAAAGTTTGCTAATATGGAATTAAAGTCGTGTTAAAGAGCAGGATGACGCCCTGTGAGCTGCTGCTGCTACGCGTGGAGCTGTCCGTGGTGCTGAAACAACTGGGCTCACGTTACAACAGCCTCAGCTCTCAGACTGTGTGTGTGTGTGTGTGTGTGTGTGTGTGTGTGTGTGTGTGTGTGTGTGTGTGTGTGTGTGTGTGTGTGTGTGTGTGTGTGTGTGTGTGTTTGTGTAAGGAGTGTAGTTTAACTGTAGCTTTCAGCATAGACTACTTGATTATACCATTTCCCATTAACACGTCTTAAACTTCCTGTTTCTTCCTCAGGTAGTCAAAGCTTAAACACTTCTCTTTCACGACTTCATGTCTCATTAAAAACTTCCTGTTGGAGCCAACCAGCGTCTTCATACATCAACATGTCTTATTACAACCAATTTGGCGGGAACAAACAGTTGGGCTTGTTGCTTCTCGTGCTTGTTTGCCATCCTAATTGGCGTTAGTTTGATTTGGATCCTTTTTAGCACGATAAAGACTGCGAGCGCAGGAAACAGAATGGCTCTGTGAATAATAGAGCTTTCAGGACGTGTGTGAGGAGCGTGAAGATGTTTATTGTAGTTTTGGAGGAGTTGTGAAGCAATAATGAGCTGTTAAAGTTACATCTGGTTTGTTTGTTATCTGCTGGGGTTGATATAAATTAAAAAGGTGAATTGAAAGTGTTTTAGATCTCAGAGAGTTTCCAGTGATTGTAAAATGAAATGGATGAAGTAATGCAGGTGGTCTGAAGCAGGAGTATGGAAACCTCCTCCTCCTCTTTATCCTCCACACCTTCCTCTTAGTGTCACTGATGCTGCTTAATTACGCCGCTTCCTCAGTGTTGTGCTTCCTGCTCCAAACCCAGGGAGCGGCGTGTTGTTCAAAGCCGCCGTAATGAGCTGAGCCGAATCCGCTGAGAGCCACGCTTCTTCTCCTCCCGGTGACTCCAGCGCCGTCTTCTCGCTGCACTTTCTCCCACTCCGCCCAGCACTTCAGAGCAAGGCGCAGAGTAAATAAGCTTTGAGGTTTTTCTGTCTTGGGGGGCTTTTGTTGCTTAATGTGAGCACGCAGCCATTTGTGTTTGTGGAGGGAGGAAGACATGAAAAGAGGAGTTTTTCTATAAACATGAGCAACATATGCATTTTTCTCTTTGAGATGAAACGTCATGTTCAACTCATTTCACCAAGACTTCAAGAAATTGATGCTGTCGTTGATAATTAACAGAAAATACAATCTAACATGAGATAATGCAGAATATAAACTTCCATTCCTTCCATTTCACAAGGTTTGGGCCCAACTAACGAGCAGTGGATTTCTCAAACATAAAGGATCAGCTCACCTGGATTAAATCCACTTTGTCTTCACAGAAAAGACTGTAGAGTTTTTTGATTCTACACATAGTTAATATCTATTAAATAATAATCTGACCTTGATTTTTTTTTTTCAAATTTATGAAATTGTACCCCAAAAAAAATGAAATGAAAAAAGTTCAAAATTTTGCAAAATTTATAAAAAAGTAACAAAATTGCAAAAATTTCCTAAATATTTTTAAAAATGAAAAAAAAACTGATAATCTTCAAATTTCAAAAAAATTGCAACATTTATTTTATCTATTAAATATTATTATTATTATTATTATTATTATTATTATTATTATTATTATTATTATTATTATTATTATTGTTATTATTAAAAATATTATATAAAATTATTTATTTTGAAATTATTTATATTGAAATTAAAAAAAAAATCAAAATTCTGCAAAACTTATAAAAATGAAATAAAGTTGCAAAATATTTCCTTAAGAAAATATTTTAAAAAATGAAAAAAAAGAGAGATTATCTGCAAATTTCAAAAATTTGCAACATTCATTTATTCATTTATGTATTTTGTAAATTTCATAAATATTTGAAAATTGAAAAAAACAAACAGAGAACAGCTACAAAATCAAATAATTTTCAATATTTGGACAAGTGCCATGGGGTTTAATGGATCAATAGCAAAAAAAAATGATAAAGTGCCAACTGTTTTAGTTTAACTGCTTCTCTTTTTTTCAAAGTACTGAATTGATCGAATGTATTGTTTGAATTCCTGCTTTTAAAAAAAAAAAAAGAAAAAAAAAAATCGAGTTTTTTTTTTTTTTTTTTGGAGAATCTACATTTATGAACAGAATTTTCCCACAATGAGAAGGTTTATTAAGAAAGTGTAAATTATGTAAAACAAGCCGTAACAACAGACATTTCCACAGTCAAATAAAATCTTCATCAGTGTTTTCAGAAATGAAATCACAGTTGTTGCCAGAAATCCTTCACAACTGAAAAATATGTTAACGCACAATGGGTTTTGGGATATGTAAGGCCAAGAAGGAGTCACCAAATCCATCATCACGGTACCCGAAGAGGAGGCCAGGTTCGTCGGCCACATTTTGGAGGAGCCTTTGAAATGGGACAGCCTTCGACACACCGCTGTGATGTAATCGTTCTTCAAATTCAGCCCCTGAATTTGGACACAGCTTGACTGTGCAATTGGCCTGTGGCTAAGTCCGGCCCACAAACATGATGAGCCAATCACAGTGCATATAGGCTTCCAATGCACTTGAACATTCTATGCTCATACATCCATTGCAATACGTCGAAGAAGATCAGATTTTGCTCAGTTTTCGGAGATTTTGAGTTTAAAAATGGTCAAACTGTGTCCATGGGGTTCACGAAACTGGCCAAATTATCCTGAGAGGCTGGGTGACAGGTTGTATTTTTAACCCTTTTCTAAGACACATCTTAACTGAGCAAAGTGTCTTTTTTGGATAAAGTTGTGCAGCAGACCAACATCAGCTCCGAGTGAATCAAATGAAGAAGGATGTCTCCATCTGCTCTGAGGTCGGCTGACAGAGTATCTGAGGCAGCGGATTGGGACTTTACTGTAAAGAAATATAAAGTTATCCTTAAACTCCAACGTTAGCTAAAGTTAGCCTAGTGTTAGCTCCTAGCTGCGCTGTCATCATGTCTCTTTGTTTGTTGGGAGTTCATTGGCCTGTTTTCTTCTAGTGTTTGATCTTTGGTGATCGTTGGTGGTGGTGTTAGCTGTTGTCTGAAGGTTCCAGTTAAGCTAACGTTAGCTGCTGGAGATTAGCTTCATTAGCTTATCTATTATAGTGGAGGTAGCTAAAGCTATCAATCTTCTCAACAATAAAATGATTCATATGTCTTTCAATGTGGACTTTAGAGCCTTTTGGTGACTGAAAAAATCCAAAAATCATCAGTACCATCCTGAGAAATGTCTCCTACTGTGGCACCTGCCATAAGCGTCTGTCAGTGAATGTTCATTTGTTTGTCCGAGTGAGTGGAGGGGGCGTGGCCTAGCCATAAGTCAATTAACAGGTGTAAAGAGCTCTATTTATAGGAGGATTTATCGCGTGCTAGCAGCTGTTGTTCTCGAGTTGAAAATAAGATCTGGATGGTGCTCATGGGAAACTGAGTCTTTATCCCAGAGAACTATTACCCATTCTGGCCACAGGTGTCGCTGCAGTCAACACCAAGCGGATGATCCTGACTGCACCTTTAAAGACAGAAAGAAAACAGAAAACAAAGACCAAAAAAAACATGGATGGAGCCCTGATTTCTCCAGATGAAGCTCCTGCGTGTGTTTGTGTTTGCATCACAGCGTAGCAGCACATACATGTGTATAATCAATATCTCATTTATTCAATTGCACGGATTATTCCTCACAGAGAGATCATCCAAACAAAGACTTACAGCCCTCAAAGTGCCGCGGTGCTGCAGCCGATGTGCTCCAGGAGCTCATTGTTCTCAGAATCGCACATTTCTATTTTTATTTCTTCGGTGTTAAGGCTCCTCCTGAATGACTTCGATTGAAAAAGCAGCACGTTGGCTAAAACGCAATATCTGTCTGATTCTGCTAGTCGGCGGGTGAGCTCCGAGATGACATCCCAGCAGACGTCTCGTGTTTCAGTTACCGAGAATTTTCTACTTGGAGATCTTTCAGGGTTCACTGATCGCTGAGATATGATGAGAGATTGGGAGAAAGGGAGACGGACGGGGAGGGGAGGGGAGCAGAAGATTGGGAATTCACAGCAGTTCAAGTTTGTGTCAGAGCCAAAGTCAAACAGTTAGGCTACATTTGGAGAGCGCGCTTCGAGGAGATGTTGTTTATTCTGCTGCAAACGAAGGCTCAGCGGGGTCGTGCCAAGCGAGCAATGTGGGAGGCTTTTTCCGGAGCGAGGTGTCGTCATCGGTTTGTACATCACACCCATCCGTTTGCAATATTAATACAGCCCAAATAAATTTTTAACGCACGTTCTCTTCATCATCCTCCCACCTAGCGCTGTGTGAGACAATGTGCCAGGGACATATACAACACACGCACTCACACACACACACACACACTCTGGGTGTCTCGGTGAGGCCCACACAAGCTTCAGCAAACACTTCCACCTTCAGACGCTTTATTAAAGGAATAATCATCAAAGAGCAGAGGGACGAAGTACAGCGGCACACTTCTAACAAAGAAATCTCAGCCACTCCACGACAGAGCTGTTGACAGCCGCGGTCAGCTGGAGCTCCATCCCCCCCCCCCGTGTGTGTGTGTGTGTGTGTGTGTGTGTGTGTGTGTGTGTGTGTGATTGTGTAAGCTCGCAAGGTGCTCTCACACACTCGCCATGTGGTTTGATTCTCCCCATCGAGAAGGGTGACCTGGCATTTCGGTGACTTTTAGAGGTGTTACCATGCTGACATATTGCTCTCTCATTTTCCCAGAATGCACCTCCCCCTCCTCCTCACACTCCCCATGTTGCATACATCTTTTTGTTGCCGTGTTGTTTACTCCGCTGCAGACTTGGGTTGGGCTTTTATTCGCAGTGAAAGCTTTGTTTCAACGTGCCGATGCTTTCTGCTGCTGTTTGTGTTCATTAATACTAACAAAGCAGATTTCAGTGAGAGTGAAAAACCCTCCCAGGGATTGTTTTACACCGGTACACTTTAATTAAAATGTTCAGGAGTCGCTTTTGGAGGAAAACTACATTCAGTCTTTTTGATACTGACAGATTAAGTGAAGCGTGTGGTTTCCTACATTTCTCAACATGTCTTTTAACATCGTTTGGATTGATTATCAACACACTCTGCTTCAGTCTGTGCACATGGATTAAAGAGGAGATCTTCACACACAGTTATGGCTGAGTAATGCTCACTGGGACCAAAGTGGTGACAGACACCCCTGGCCAATGAAGCTTGATTCTTAGGAAAGTGTTGAGCTTGAGGTCAGGGTTTAGGCCCATACAGATCCAGACTAAGCCTTCTGTTCGTGCTCTGTGTTCATTTCGTTTGCATTTCTGCACGTTTCCATAAGCTTAGTGACACAAACAAAAAAGGAGCAGTACCACCTGGAACCATGGGAGGCAGTGTTGCTGTTACTGGCTGATTTAGTGAGACTTGAAGAAGAAATAACAAAGGCGTCACTTTTGCGATGTATTTAACAGCGTCACTAACCACCGCCTCCTACAGGGCTACCTCTGATTTGTCTTTCATACGAGAGCAACTTTAGCAACACCTCCTCCACAGTCATGGAAGCCCCATGTTTGTTTGTGAGTTTGTTGTTGTTAAGCTTTTAACTCTTGCAAATATTTGACATTTCAGTTTTTACTGAATTTTTTTAAACACACTTTTACAATCTTAAAAAAAAAAAAAATTTTTGCAAATTTTGGAATTTTAAAATTAAGAAAAAAAATTACAAAATTTTAACATTTTAAATTTTTTATGGAATTCTGCAAAATTTTTGAAATTTGATTTTTTTTTCAATTGAAAAAGATATTTTTTTAATTCTTGCAAATTTACTAAGTAACTGAGATATTGCTTGTTCAATTTCATAAATAAAAAAACATATTGTTTTATTATTATTCACTTTATTTAACTATGTTTAGAATGTTATAATAATAATAATAATAATAATAATAATAATAATAATAATAATAATAATAATAATAACAATAATAATAATAATAATAATAATAATAATAATAATAATAATAATAATAATAATAATAATAATAATTTATTTTTAATTCATGTTTTTATTTTTTATTTTTTTATTTTATTTTTTTATTTTTTATTTTTATTTTTTTATTTTTTTATTTCTTTATTTTTTATGTTTTATTTATTTAATGGATTTTGCTTTTGTACAGCACTTTGGAGACGTTGGTCTGTTTTTAAAATGTGCTATATAAATAAAGTGGATTTGGATTTGGATAATAATAATAATAATAATAATAATAATAATAATAATAATAATAATAATAATAATAATAATAATAATAATATACTAGAAATAATAATAATAATAATAATAATAATAATAATAATAATAATAATAATAATAATGATGATAATAATACATTTTATTTAAAGAGTGCTTTCTAAAACTCAAAGACGCTTTACAATGTAAACAAAGATAAAAAAGAAAGTTAAAAACAGATACAAATATACAAAATAATTAAATAACAGTTAAATACATGTTTTTTAAATACATGTTTACATTTATTTTTCATTTTATTGTCTTTGCTGTGAATATAAAGTAAATTGTATTGCTCTGGAAGACTTTGATCCAGGTGGGCTGAGGCAAAAACTGCTCGTATGAAAGAAAAGGATGCAGACCCCTGCTCATGATGATGGTGGTGGATGGTCCCAAGCTTAGTTTGTTGAGTCACAGTCCAGAGTTTTGTCCCAGGGCGGTGGGAGCTTTTTTCTTTTCTCTTTACAATTCAGAGTCAGAAGCTGGGGAGCAACTGAAACACAAACAAATGGAGTCGGTGTGGGTTACCATGTTGTGTGTTGGGATGTGGACGAATCTTGTGTGTTTTGTCTTTAATGCCAGTCCAGCTGTCCTTTTCCAGAGCTAGTTGTGCTAAAAGAGCAGGACAGAATTGTGCGCACTGTTTCACGCTTCCTGTGACTGAAACCTCCCTCCTCAAGCACCTCCTAGTCTGACAATCACTGACTTATTCAAAGTTTGCTACAACGCTGAGCATCCAAACATGGCTAACCTGAAGACAAACCTGGTGACAAAGCATTTCATATAAAAGCAAAGATGTTTACTGGACCAACTTAGTCAGCTATTTAGACACCGTAGCTTGAACTTCTCAGCCTTTTCAGAGTCTGTCCAGCATGACTGAACTCTTTAATTTGATTTTTGGTCAAATGTAATTAAGACATGGCATTTTTGTGATTGCAGAAAGACTTAAAGGTCCATTTGGGACATGGTTTGTCTAAGATTAAGTTACAAATTGCACAAATTATAGTTGGTTAAAGTTGGTTCCTCATTGGTCATCACTAAGTATCTTCAATATCCAGATAAAGTTTCTTTATTTACCTTTTCCCTCCTGTTTTTCTGGATTAATCACTGAAGTCTCTGGTTCTTGGAACATTAGAAAAAGAAAAATAAAGTTAGAGAAAGGTTGTAGTCCGAACCTTGTGCTCTCCGAAGGGCTTCGTCTCCTCAGCCGCTCCTCATCTTATCACTTACAGCCGTCAGCACCTGTGCAGTAAAAGAACTGGATCATATTATGTTTCATTAAGCCAATACTGCTCCTAATACATCAGTTTTTACAGGACTTCTTTTTCCCCGAGTGCTGCAGCGTTTGGTTAAAGACACACTGAGAAGACACATTAAAGTGATTTTCTCTCCACACTTCTAATTACTCGCTTTTCTCTATCTCTAAAAATAAATTCATATTTCATAAGGCATCTTCTCCCTCAGCTCACCGCCACCCTGCCAAACTATCGGCGTGCCACCCGGTGTCATTTTGATCATAGATATTTAGCAGAGGAAAAAGGAAGAGAGGGAAAAAATGATATCTTCCAATTATCTTTACTGACAGTCTTTGCCGAGCTGTTGACCTCAACCTCCCTGTATCTCAGCAATTTAATTTAACCCCGGCTGCGTGTTGTACGTGCTAATTAGAAAGCTTTTTCAAAGAGAAACTCACGCCAGGAGCGCCAGAGGGAAAGAGACGGAGATGGAGATAAACACTTCCACATAAAGAAGATGTAATAGCTGAGAGTGTTTCAAAATGAATATCTCCAAAGGCTTCAATAGCTTCACGGCCGGCTGGAAGTGTAAAGAGGAGAGATGAGGAGAGATGAGGGGAGCAGGGAATAAAATGTTCTTGTTCTGTTGCAGTGATTAAAAAAGGTGACTCACCTTTTTTTTTTTTTTTTGTTGCCGTGACCTCAGATGTTGATCATCATTAAATAAATCTGTGATGGAATATCTGAAACAAGGTTAACCCTTTGCTGTCCTCGTGATACTGACAGGAACAAATAAAATGTCTGTAATTGGGAAAAAGGTACAAATGACAAAGCACAAATAGTGACAGTGATGTAATACAGACCTCTGCAAAACAGAGTTTGACTTGAAAATCGCAAAAGTCTTCCTCAACAGAGGGAAATGTGTAGATCCAAAGCAGGGGTCTGCAACCTTTACTTTTATAGAAGCCATTTAGCCTCCGCTCACCTGGATTAAAGTCAATCAGGAGCCAAAAAATCTAATTTATCACTATTACTTCCTCAATTCCCAGTTTTTTCTTTTTAATTATTATAATAATTGTTTTTTTTTCTTTTTTTTAAAATTAATTGTACATGTGACGCCTTATTTTTCATTTCTAAAAAATTTGCAAATACTAACAAGATTTTGAAATTAAGACAACTTGCCAAAAATTTTATAAAGAAAAAAAAAATTGGAATTTAAAATTTGGCAAAAGTAAATTGGATCTCGAATTTCACAAACATTTCCAGAGTTTTTTTTTTTTTTTTAATTAAATAAATATGCAAAAATTCAGAAAAATAAAAACAAAAAATGTAAAAAATTATGCAAAAATTCCAATCAATTTTGAAATTTTAAAAATTTATTTATTTATTTTTTTATTCCAATACTTAAAATAATCCTCAATTTTGGTTACATATATTGATGGTACTGTGAAACTGATCATTTTTGTTGTTTGCTAATGTCTTTCCACATATCAATCATGTATTTTAATCCGTCACGTTGTCAGTTAAATGAATCCATCCACACAGAATTAAAATCAGTATTTTCTTCCAGATTAGTCTTTTTGTAGATGTAGTTATCTTCCCAGGGCTGTAAAACTTGAGGTTAGCCACAGGTGCATGGAAAGTTGGTGGCTGTTGATGTTGTAGGAGGTGAAGTAGAGCGGTGGCAGGCTTTATTGACAGATGGGATGAAGATTTAGTTCAACTAAATGTTAACGCAGGATTTTATTTAGTGTCAGTGTCTTTAATCATCAATACCCTCTGGAAGAAAAATATCAATTCTTTATATCAATCATATTTTTTAAAGCTACAAGGAGCCACTGTAAAGGAGTCAAAGAGCCGCAGGTTGAAGACCCTTAAACCAAGGAAAGTGAAAGTGAAAGTGAAACTTAAGTCTCATGATCTTTGGTTGAATTCAGAGTGAAAAACTTTAACCAAGAAAAATGTGCAGATTACAAAGGTGCTTTGAACAACTTCTCAAAATACAGAATAAGTTTTTAATAGTTATTTAAATGTAACATAATGTTAAGCTAATTATGCTAAATGGAGTGCTAAGTTGAATGGCAAGTTCAGCTATGGGTGAAACCAAGCTGCATGCTAGGCCAAACTATACCTCATGCTACAGTAAGCAAGTCAGCTAAGCTATGGGCTAAACCAAGCAACAAGCTAAGCTGAACACCATGCTAAGCTAAAGTAAATGCTACAACAGATTCTGACAAAACATTAAAGGGCTACCCACCTGTTCTCCTTCTGCTGACGCATTGATTTAGAAAGAAGTATTGTGGCCATACATCCTCCGCTCAGCCAAGCCTCCCTAACAGCTGGCCAAACTGAATCCTAAATTAAAACGTAGGCTAACTGGCTTCAGATCTGTTGTGGTTGGAGGCTTCTGAGGAAGCAGATAAAGCAGCAGAGGATTATAAAATGTGAAGTAAAGCGGGGCGGGGAGGGACGCGCTCCTCCTCATCCAAATCCATTACAGGAGTCTGCAGAGCTGAGAAGGTCCCATGTCCAATTAGCTGTTTCATCTCCAAGTGGAAATGTGACTGTAGGGAGACGCTGCCCGGCAACATTACCTCCTCCCCAATAACTTACAGCTATCAGGAAGGAGACGGTGTGTGTGAGTGTGTGAGTGTGTGAGTGTGTGTGTGTGGAGCTGTAGCACCGCTGGTTGTCAGATTGTCCCATTAATAAGCTCTGGCCTTTATTACCACTTAGCAAGCTTTATGTGTGTCTTTCTGCCAAATGTGCTTCTTATTCTGCTCCTCTCAAAGTAAAATCATGCTGTGTGTGTGTGTGTGTGTGTGTGTGTGTGTGTGTGTGTGTGTGTGTGTGTGTGTGTGTGTGTGTGTGTGTGTGTGTGTGTTTACTTGTGTGTGGGAGGGTTTGTGCACCTCACACGTTGCCGTAGCCGTCAGCGTGTCAGATTACTTTTTAAGGCGGATTGCCGTATACATGACTTCGCATTTTCACTGTCACTTTGAAGTTTTCTGAGAGCGTCTTTCTCGCATCACCTACTGTAAGACTCTGTGCGTGTGTGTGTGAGTGTGTGTGTGTGTGGCAGCATGTTTGCATGTATTATTTACTTTTATATATTTATTTTGCAGCACGCCGTGCACTTTGTTTGCAGGGATTACAGACGGTGGGAGCTCAAGCTTCTTAGCCCCTCGCAGGCTTGCCACAGCTGCCTGCCACTTCTAATGACACTTCAGACTAAGACTGGCTAAGTCCATAGGCAGGTTTATTAGTTTAGAGAATGCTTGAATGCATACAGCCTCTTTTTGGATGTGTGTGTGAGTGTGTGTGTACTGTATGTGTGTGAGAGTGAGCGATTGCCTGGCTCAGGCAGCTCTGACAGGCCTGTAGAGCTGGAGTAAGAAGGATGCTGTACACCGGGAACATAAAACGTCTGTATGGCATCAACATGTCCTGACACAAGGCGTCAGCGTTCAAACAGCTCCATTACCTAATGAAGGATGCAAATGCAAACCTCTCTTCTCTCTTTTCTCTCTAATGACTCGAGCTAGTTTCGTATAATAATGTCATTTAATCGTGTCTCGTTGTTTATTTGACAAGTCCTCCCTCGGGAGCCGTTACAGCTCGCACTTTGTATTCTGAACGTGCGCGGGCGTGTGTGTGCTGTTTATGTGCGTCCCTCAGAAAACACAAAAATCTTCATCTCTCAGTCAATCTCTAATTTTTTTTTTACATGCAATAAAGCAAGACTAGCATTGCAGATGCATTTATTTCTCATTTTGCCTGCAAAGGGAATCAGGAAGGCCAGGAGGATTCTGGGAAGGAGGAGGCTTGGCTCTGCAAGGTGCAGGTAATAGATCCTGCAGACTTTAACAGCAATTGGATTGAAAACAAAACCAACCACTGGCATGATCGAGGGTCTTCACCCTGAGGCTCTTTGACTCCTTTACAGTTGCTCCTTGTAGCGTATTAATAAAGAGTTTTTATTTTACTTACAGAGCTAAATGTACAAGTATTCAATCAAAACAATTGACATTTTTGCAAATATGTTACATTTTTTTTTGTAAAAACTTTTGCAAAATAAAAAAAAAAGGTGGAAAATTTGCGAAATCTTATCATTTTATTTTATTTTTTTTAGAATTTTGGCAACTTTCAGATTCAAAAGATTTTTTAAAGAATTTTTTTGCAAGTTTTAAAACTTAATTGTATTTTTATTTTTTTATTTTTTCAAATTTATTAAATTTACAAAAAATGCATTTAAAAAAAATAAATATAAAAAAAGTTTTTTGGGCAATTATTTAAATTTAACATTTTGCTGTATTTTTTTAATTAACAGAAATGATTTCTTTTGGCATTTTTCTGAATTTTTATTTTTATTTTTTTCATTTTTTTTTTTTATTTACAATAATGATTTTGGGGGGCAAATTTTTAAAATTTAAATTGTTTTGAAATTTTACCAAAGTTTTGAAATTTAAAAATCTTTTTATTTTCAATTATATTTATCTATATATTTATTTTTTGCAAATTTATTAAAAATAAGAAACTAAAACATTACATTTTCAATTCCCTATTTTAGAAAAAAAAAAAAACTTCCTGTTTTGATAATTATTCACTAGATTTTAACTATATATATAGAATTCTATACGATTTTGTATTTTTTGTGAAGATAGTGAAGTTGTGAAGTAGATTTTGTGGCTCCAAAACAACTTTAGTCCAGGTTTACGCCTATCCAAAACAAACTAAAGCTAACAAAGTTAGCACAACGTTACATCATCAGTGGATGATAAGATTAGAATGACCTACTGTCAACAAAACGACATTATACCAATCTGCAAAACGACAACCTCTGAAGTCCCTGGCGTGTAGTCGTGCTACTGTTTTTTATACATGTTCTGGGGCCCCTGGTTTTAACTAATAAACATGATAAATCAAACATGATGAGCTCTCATGAGTTATAGCTACTTAATAGGTTTAAACCAACATTTCACTCTTTGAATACACGTGTAGCAGGGTGATGCTGCCACAGAATTCATCCTTTCCGTTTCCTCGTCCCGTTGAAAACATCATTATTCATGCAAAACATCCTTAGCGTGAAGCCTCAGCAACTTGTGCGGTCCGTGTGTGTGTGGTCTGCCGGTGTTTGTGTGTGTGTGAGCCTGCGGGGTGTAACATCTAAGTGCAGGGATCCCAGGGAGCGTGTTCCTAGAGGTGTAGCAGCAGTTTGATCTTTCCATATTAGCCGTATTCCCCGCTATGCCGGCCTCATTACTTTAGCCAGTTCAGCAACACACAGGCTCCCACTCTGCACCGAGTCGTGTCGGCCACCTTCAACTAACACACTTCTTTCACTCCCGCAGTCAACCTTCGCTTTCTTCTGTCTCCTCTTTCATCGCTCATTCACTCTCTGTATCTGTGTGTGTGTGTGTGTGTGTGTGTGTGTGTGTGTGTGTGTGTCCCAGCTGTGTTTGTGACCCCAGCTTTCATTTAGACGAGACACGGCGCGGCACAGAGGTGGAGGTGGCATCTGCTCGCCTCTAATAGGAATGTGCTAATGATTAACATTTACTGGGGCAGGTCCAGTCACCCCCCCACTGAAAAAGAGAAAGAAAGACAGGGAGAGCGTTTGTCACTTTGCCAAGACGGAGAAGAAGGACTGTGCAGAGGTGGAGCGTCGGTGGGAGAGGAAACTCAGTTGGTGGCTGTTCTTAAAGCGACTGTTCAGTATCTACAACAGTCACAAGAACACAAATCATGACTGATGGCTTTTGGGAACATTGGGTAATATGATGACTCATGTACTTTGAGATGACTCTAATAACTGCTGAAGGGACGACGTTTCACATCGATTGGCTCCATTTGAATCAACATCTTATTATTGGCCAAATTTGGCAAGAACCAGAAAGTACAGGGGTCCAGCCACGTCCAAGCGAGTGAAAACACTGACTTCTTACTGGTGTCCTGGGATTGATTAATGCTAACTTGGATTACAGTCTTAACAGTTTCCTTCAACGGCACCAACTCTGGCTCCTTAAGGCATTTGACTGTTGGTGTCACTATTTTCACAGTTCTCACTACAGGACTAAAGTATTCGGCTTTTTATCATGCTTAGCATCTGTAGCGCTAATTGTAGCTAATGGGTTTAAAACGTGAACATGTTGGTTTTCTGATGCTATCTTAATATCCTCTAAACTGTTGAGACTGAAAAACATTCACCTCCCGTAAAGAGGCATCAGCTCCTCAGGCTGAAGCCATTTTTAGTGGTCAGCCTCAAGTGGACACTTGATGAACTGCAGCTTCTGGCGCTTCATTTGTTTAGACTGGAGGCTACCACTAGAAAAAAACAAGGTTAGAGGTAAAGAGGTTTAAAACTGAGGATCTAAATTGACCAAAATAACTTGTGACCTTGTGCTAAGAAACGTTTGACACTAAGGTTTAATCATGACCATCAATTATCATTAATTAAGCCAGCCTGCTCCTTTACTCCATGAACAATCTTCCTAGCTTGTTAGCATTGCTGTAGCATCATTTCTCTTAGGTGGTATTCAGACCTGGACTGTTTGGTCCACTTTAAACGGACCAGGGTTGGTTTCCCACGCTGGTGCAGACTTTTCATGCAGGTGTGAATAGACACAAACAAACTCTGATGCGGTTCGTGGTTCTCCGGTGCAGGTCTGAATACAAACCAAGGTCCATCTGAACTAACTACAGGATACATGCTCCTTTTGGGCCTATAGAGCCACCGTAACTTACCGTCTTTGGTTCATACCTGATCCTCCGTCTTCTGTTTAGCCACGCTGTTGCTAGCATGTTGTGGGTCAGGACACGCAGAGCATAGCGCCTCCTTGCTGCGATCATTGGTCTTCCTGTTCCTAAATTGTAAACGGTGTTGTTAAGCTGCTTTGAAGGAGCTGCTCTTGAAACTGAAAATGATTTAGCAGCTCTAATAAGAGCACAAACACACATGTTTACCTCCATTTCCAGGTCTGTACTCTGTGTGCCGCCCTTTGTCAGTGCTGTCCAATGAGAGCACTGATCCTCACACACCTGGATGTGTTTACAGAATATAGTCCACTTGCAAAAAGTACAATCTGAATACGAACGGCACCAAACGAAAAAAATAAAGTCTGCTTTTGGTCCGGACCAAACAAGTGGACCAAAGGACTTTTCTGGTCTGAAAACAGCCTAACACTCCCCTCTCCCATCTTTATTTCTGAGAAGCCTCAAAAGCTAAGCGTCGCTATCTCCAAGGAGAATGAGAAACAGCCAAATATCTAACACGTAGTTTGGAGCTAAGAGGCTAAATGCTAAAGTTTCAGTTTTACAGTTTCTTGAAACCACCACAAAAGAGCTCACAACTGTATAACTAGAGAGTTTGGCTTAGTAACATGAGTAAAAGTGTAAGAATAGATTGATTTAGCCAGAGAGCTAGCAACAGCAGAGTGCTACACACAGAGTAAGAAACACGTTAACTGTTAAAACAAATATCTCTAATTTTTGCACCATCATTTCACAAAACAGGCTCTTACCTTGACTCAGGTGCATTTCAGCAAAATTGTTCAGTTGGTATTTTTGGATTACTGTTTGCTCAGCTCTTTATATCAAACTGATTTCTGCAAATGAGGCTTATTTCACACCTTACAAGACTGTAAAAAATAATAGATGGAGTTATAAAAAGCTCAAGTTTGACTCTGAGAAGAGTTTTTCGATGTAAAGTCTGACAGACTTGGAGAACTTTTTACCAGATCGGTGAAAAACGTCAGCTTCAGATCCTGACCCCTGACCTAACTTTGATAAAAACTTTATTTAAAGTAAGAAAAATATGATTCTCATCGTATGGCTCGAGTGTTTCTCCAGCAGGTCGAGAAGAAACGTTTGACTCTCATACTGGGAGCGTATTTCACAGCTTTTTATCCTCCTTTCCTAAAATCTTCTTCTTCTTCTTCTTTGGCCTGGCAGTACTTCGCCTCCTCAATCCGCTCCTTAAACTGATGCCTCCGTTAAACCAGACATCACTGAGTGTTGCCCTCACACACACTCGTACACACTTGTGCTGTGACAGAGTGTTTGTTTGATTACATATTTGTTCCCGAACTCATCAGCACTGCTGTTTTATTTTTATGAGGAGTCCTTAACCCGAATGATTGATTCTAATGAGACATTTTGATCGGCTTCTTCACGAGCACGCACGATTAATTCAGATTTGATTAAACTTTAATGATGCCCATGGGGAACTGGACTGTTGCTATTTGCACACAGTGAAACTGGCTGTCATTTAATAAGAGTTGCACAAACAAATGGCAGACCCAGACGCTGTGGAGCAGTTATGTATGAGTAAATTAGGACTGTTGTGTTTATTTATCACTGATTAGCATGGCAGCTATAGTTTTGATTAAATGTGGGTCAGTGTCAGACGCTGTCTGTCTGTGCAGACATCACAGGGCGAGGTTATGTTGACATATTCTCTGTCAGGAGTCCAAAACTCTGAGATACAGAGAGACAGGTGTGAGGTACCTCAGATAGAGCTACCACCAAATCATGGCACTGGTAAGGTTTGATAAAACACATTTAGTGACGATACATTTTGGCCAAACGCTACTCATGTGTGACATATGAGAAGGGACTAAACCACTTAAAACCTGTTTGAACTAAAAGTTACTCCAGCATTGAAATGGAAACTGCCTTGAACATTGTGTCTTCTATTGGAAAGAACCATTTCCTTCAAAAAGGAATGATTTCATTATTTCCTGACAATTGAATTGAATTGAATTTATTTATTTAATAGGGACAGTGCAGTTTAGCATAATTCCATCACTAAGTATGAATCTGATGTGCTGCACAGAGAGTTTATAGCAAATGCTAATTTCCAACTCTTGTCCCTAGTTGGGCCTTTAAAAGTCAGAAAATGTACAATATTTAACAGCATAAAATAATTTTAAAAAGTTTACAAAACAACAATAAAATACACGTTCACATCAGAACAAGTAATTATACAAACCAGTTCAAAATAAATAAATATAATTTTTTTTTTGGCAAACTAAGAATGATCATATTTCTGATTTGCTTTTAGCCAACACTTGACCTTTGTAGGAAAGCTGTCAAACAACGAACAACAAAAGCACCGTGCTAGCAAAAGAAGCTAAAGTTAGTACCCTTTAGGCTAAATCTATCCCATAAGTCTTTGAAAGCCAGTTAAACCAAAATGTGAGCACAGTTTTGACTGAAAGATGAACTGATCCTGAAAAAGATTTTAGAAATGTTGGCTATGGTTGGTTTTATTTACGTGACGCTTGAGCTGCCAGGTGTTTAGCCATTGCTAGACAACAGGAAGTACACTGTGTCCATTCTGTTGGAGCCACAGGATGAGGAGTTCCCATGCTTCCCAGGTCATGTTGGGCTGTAAAACCTCAAACCTGTTGACTCCTGGTCTGGCTCCGCCCATTCTGTCAGTTTGTTGTTGTAGTCGAGATAAATACAATCTGTTTTTGACACACCTTGTTTTATTTTAAAAGTGGTTTCAGTGCACGGCGTCCTGCTTTGTGTGAATGAATGTGTCACAACTCCGCCATCTTACTGTCTGTGGACCAAACCGTCTTTATTCAGCCCATCCTTTGCAGTCCATTTGGGACTGGTACTCTGCTCTTATTGGCCACTTTCCAGACTTGGTGTAAGAAAAAGTTCTGGATAAGTGGAACCAAAGGATCCCTGCATGCTAACAAAACTTAGCATTAGCTGCCAGCTCTTAATGTCTATGTATCTGTATCCAACCAGGTGTAACACTTCACGGCTGACATGATTAATATAACCACTATGCTATACAACTATACATGTTTCATTTTATTTTTGTCAAGATATTTTTTATTGTTTTCATACAATTATACAAAAACTGACATGTATACATCAAATATGTTACAGTTAAAACTGAAAAACATAGCTCCAACAGAGCCTCTTGCAATACAATAGTTGAACTTATCTCTATGTTTATTATGATAAAATGATTATAGACTTAACTATATATGTCTATAAATACAAATCTATTCCATACTTGATTCTTTATTCAGCAAGGTGTTAAAGTGAAATAACGAAGGTTCATCTCTCTGAAGCTCAGTGGATAAATTAACACAAACCACAGTTAAATCTTTCTGTGTTGTGTCAAGAAAAAGTTTTAACAAACAAAAAATCACTTGGATCGTACAAATAAAATAAATCAAGTTTGCAACAATAAATAAAACTTTCTAAGGGAACAATAATACCTCTCTTTAATGTTCGTCAAAAACCACAACAGTTGGGGGGGATGGCTGGGTTCGACTTTATTTAAACCAAAAGGTTCATCCAGTCCAGATTCCTCCAGGTAGCTCGCCATCCATTGGTCTTCATCTTTCTTTACAGTCTCCTGACGCCAAGCCTTGCTTCATCCTTAAAGCGATAGTGTGCTCGCTGTTTCCTTGAAGCCCCTCCATTCGTCCTGGGATGCTCAATACGTAGAAGTGACTCCAGTTCAGGTCCAAAGATGAGTATCGTCCTCCCTTTCTCAATCTACGTTTGGTCAGTGGATGAAGCTTTAGCAATCTGTCCCACTAAGACTTTATCCACACGTAGCCGGGTTTTTCCAAAAAACAAATATCCCCTCAGGCAAATGTGCTGACAAGTGTTGCTCGAGGTTTGCCAAAACCATACGTGTCAGTGTTTTCTAAGACGTAAAACCTGTGCCAGCCAATCAGAATGAACTCCAGTGAATCAGCTGTGATGATCGAGAGCTGAATGCTCTGTTTCCCAGCGTCTACACGAAACAATGAAACTGGAGTTTTCCAAAATCTTTGATTTGTCCGAAGTTTTCAGAAAACATCGCTTTATATGACATACAACTGCAGTTTCGCGTGGATAAAATGAATGTAGCTTTTCAAATACCCAGCTGAATGTGGACATGACCTTAGGTGACAGTAATGAGTGCAATCAGAGAGCCGGTGTGCAGAGGAAAGCAGGATAGGAGTATGGTCCGATGGTGTTTTTATGGAGTTACTCCTCTGGGTTACGCAGGCACCCCACTCCAGCTCCAAACACGGCTCCCCCAAACCTCTACTGGAGCTGACAGCCAGGATGCAAAATTCATATCTTCAAAAACCACGGGAGCACTTTGACTCAACCACTACTCATGTAACATCTTCACTCCAAACCGAAGTCGTGACCTGAAAACGCTGTGAGCTCAGTCTTACATCAGGACACGAGTTCCCTGCTCCGTCTTCCTTTTCTTGATAAATAACCCAAACTATCGAGTTTCTGTCTTATTCCTCCGATATCGCTTTAAAAAACAATGCCTACATTATCTCAAATCAAAGGTATCGACATCTGCTTCCTTAGCATGACTGAACCGCTCCATCATCCGATCCATCCATCAGCATCCGTCTCCCCGCTCTCAGACATGTCTGCTCTGTCGTTGAGCTGTCAATCATCGCAGCAGTCGTTACATCCATCCATCAATCCTCCTTTTGTCCATACATCATCCTCCCCCCACGTCGGCTCTGCGACTGCATTAATCCCACATGGACTCCTCTGTCAGGCCCAATCCAGGAGCTAATGCATGTGACTAATGAGCGCTAATGCTTATCCGCTGATACAACAAATGGCATCAGATAGCTGCAGTATTCTAATAGCGGGATGTGATTATACGGATGAGTGGCTATCAGAGCCTCTGTCACTTCTCTATTCTCCCGCTCCTTCCTGGCGGCGGGGGGAGAAGCAGGGTTTCCATTTTGTTCCGTTTTATTACCTCCAGCCCGTCGTTTTTAAGCAGCACACCACGCATGAAAGCGAAAGAAGCTTCTTTGACCAAAGAAGGGAAAAAAAGAGGACAGGTGGAAGAGGAGACTTCAGCGAAAGTTGAAAATAAACTCCTGCTGGAAGTGCGAGGTGTGTGTCGCTGGGAGAAGACAGAGTAATTGAAATATGAGAGCGCGGCGGCGGCAGCAGCGAGCCGGCGTGTCCATCAGCGGGTGGGAGAGTGCTGCGTGTTTGTGTGTTCGCTGCACCGCGAGGAGAGGAGAGGAGAGGCCACATGGCCCGGTTGTTCCAGTGTGAGAGCGAGATTGACAGCAGAGGTAGGGGTGCAGTTGGTGCTCTGCCAGGCAGCTCACAGGAACACACACACACACACACACACACACACACACACACACACACACACACACACACACAGAGCCAGGCTCCATAACTTGTGGCGAGTACTTCTGTGTGACAGGTTGTCGGGGGAACGTTTCCCGTGTTGGGTTTATGCGCTGCGATAAGGTCGGCCCAGTTAAAGACCTTCAGCGCTGAGTGTGGGCCTCTGGGCGCTGCAGAGGAAGACGCCGCAGCTGGACTCCTGTTTTTGTGCCGATATAAAAGCTGAGAGGGAGCGAAGTCTCAGCCCGACTGGAGCTGGCCTGATTCTATCAGACCGCAGGCTCAGGGAGGGATGGACAGCTGACATGTGGGTTTTATTTTTGTCTGGACCTGGCCTGAATCTGAAGCTTTGGGGTCAGAACAACTTTTTACGACAGAAACATTTGTCTCCATCGACTAAATCCAGACAACCAGGGTCTTTACAGAGTGTTTCTTTCACAAGATGTTACCAAGGTAACTTAGCTCGTGGTTTGATCTTCGTTTAGCATCATGTATCATGTAGCATCATATCCAGGTACGAGTTCAGATACAGTCCTCATCAGTTTGTAAAAACCAAGCGGCAACCTCCGGTCTAAGGCCTGAACCACACGTACATGGATATATTCCTAAACGCACATTTTTCTGTCTGATTGGGCTTCTCAACCACACAAACACAGTGATTTCACCCACATAAACTGAGATTTTTAAAAACGGATAAAAAAGTGATTTTTTTTCTAACTCGGCCGTTCAGAGAATATTAAGATCGCGAGCTCCCCCAATCAGAGGCACAGCTGAGGGTCACGTGACTGACAGGTGCCCTATGGCTGTACTCGAAGCTCTTGCCACCACCAATATGGCCGCTATAGCCGATCTGCTTCATTTTCTGTTTCAGAAACAGACGGGTGACGTCTGCGAGACTACGTCCATGTTTTATACAGTCTATGGTAAAGGTCAATGGTCAGAGACGCTGTGAGGCTTGGAGACTTTTCAGATCCCTATAGCAACGTTTTTTTAAAAGAAGCGACAAATCTAGTGACTTACTATGGAGTTGGAGTTGGGTTGAAAGTTTTTTATTTACTTATTTGTTAATTTAACACACTTTTTACTTATTTTTCTAGTAATATTTGTAAATGGAGAGTAACGTTCCTCATTTTCAGTGTTATTTGCATGATGAATAAAATGTAACTGTGAGCTTTCTGCGGAAGTAATTCTTGCATTTGACAGAAGAGATATTGTTTTATACAGGTGGGAAAAAAAAAAACTAAAAATTGATGTATCTGGATTTTTTATTTAACAATATCAAAATTTTGATTCTTTGTCATTTTTTTTCTCCAAATTCAAATTCTTCATTTCAGTCTTTGTTTATAAACTGGATTGGAAAGAAATTACCACTTTCTCCAGCAGAGGGCGAAATGTTTCTCTCTGACTCGCGTGATGTGCATTTTATGGTTAAATATAGCTCCATTTAACTTTTTCACTTGGTCTGGTGTTAAAAAAGAAACTCAAAATTGCAAAAAAAAAAAAAAAAATCATAAATATTAAAGAATCCCAATGTAAGTCGAATCAACACCCAAATATCATCTTTGTTTACAAAGTCTCCACCGATGTTTCACTACACACCAAAGTGACCAAATTTTACACACTAGTTCATGACCCTAGATGAGGAAAAGTAGCAAAATTGCATGAAGAAAAAGGAAGGGTAATTAAGAACTTAAATGGGTCGTGGGTCAAGTTAACCTTTAAACATAATGTGCAGTAATTCTAACTTATTTACTCAAATTTTAAAGTTATATTCAATTTCACGTGCACTAATGCTTCCATTTTTTCCAAGTTCTTATAATTGTATTTCTTTAATGTTGTAACCTCTTATTTTTGTATATTTTGTAATTTCTATTTTTGTATTTCTATTTGTAAATGTTTGAAGGAGTAGCAGTAACGAAAAAGCAATTTCCCCTCTGAGATCAATACAATATTTCTGATTTCTAATAAGAGGGTTCAGAAAAACATCAGATCCTGCTTCTTGTAGTGTCGTCAAAGGGACTTTTTGTCTTTTTGCTGTTAATAAATTCATCTTTTCTCAGGACAAACTGACCCAACCATTGTTACCGATAAAGTATTTGGAAATTACCAATTTTGGTGGAACTCATCTCATTTTTATCGCAGATTATGACCAAGAAAGTGTTTAAAAGTGAGACTTTTTCGCTCTAATGTTAAAGGTCTGAGACGTCATGAGTGTTGACGAAACTACCAGAGGGATAAAACGTTCAAAACCTGCTACAGACGTGTCTCTGCCTCTAAACTCAACAACACAACCCTCTATTATCATCTCCACGCTCCATAAAAAGCGATGATGCTGCTCTTTATGCCATCATCGGCGATAAACCCCGTGAAAAGCGCTGTAACAAGCAGGATGAAAAAAAAAACAGAGATGCTGCACTTCTGAGGTGCTTTCCTCACAACATCCGTTGTGAGAGGATGCCTCCTCTGCAGGGAAGCGGTGAAGTCTGGCAGCGCCGAGGCCGATCAGTCACGGCGAGCATATGCCAGCTGAGTGTTTATAATCGTAGGCCTCATCTCCATGCCCGTCAGGTCTTCCGTGGCCCTGATCACAGGATCCCCGCTATGGGGGTGAGGCCTAGAGGCCATGCTTAAAGACCCAAATCCTTTACAGGATCCGGTAATTAGCCCGGCACAGTTCTGCAGCCATGCTCCTCGCTTTGATCTGCACACTGATCAATGGTAACATCACAGTGGCTTGATAACTAGTTACTACCTCAGTATGTGTGTGTGTGTGTGTGTGAGTGTGTGTGTGGTTTGCTTCCTGCTTCCTCGTGAATACACAGCTTAGTGTCCAATTCTTCTCATACATCCTCAGTACCGTTCACTGCTGTCTTAAAGAAACCGTATCAGTGGTTTTTCCTCTCGCCGTCACTCCTGCAGCCATCAGCAGAAACACGTCACAGGTTCCTATAGGTGCTAATCACCTGATGGCTCAGAAAGATGGAGATAATCACTCCTATAGGAGATTCACCAGCTGTCAGAAAAGTTACACTAGAGCAGAGTAGTGCCCAGAAGAAGAGGTCTGATTGATGGTGAGATTATTTTTTCCCCTTTTCACGTTGCTCCAGGTCAAAGGTGTTTAACCTGTGGCTCTGGAGCCTCATGTGGCCCTTTGACTCCTCTGCAGTGGCTCCTTGAAGATTTTAAACGAAAAAATATATTGATATTTTTTTTTCCTTACACAGGATATTGATGATAACAATAAATAATAAAAAAAACATTGATATGAGAAAAAATATGTTAACATTTTGTTTAACTGAATATGCATCAC
Source organism: Halichoeres trimaculatus (assembly GCF_033239565.1). Lineage (NCBI taxonomy): Eukaryota > Metazoa > Chordata > Actinopteri > Labriformes > Labridae > Halichoeres > Halichoeres trimaculatus. The sequence continues at coordinate 1,674,394 of NW_027437199.1, read as the reverse complement.
ATCTTGTACTAAAGATTTCCAATTTTTCTATTTTTTTTTCTTTTTTTTCAAATAAGAAAATACGTTCCAAACTTTTAAAAGACTTTGCAGGGTTTTTTTTTTTGCAAATTGTTGAAAAATTTCATTTTTTAAGTTTCTGAATTTTTACAATTTTTTTTTTTTATTTTTTTTTTTATTTTTGAAAAATATTGCAATTTTTTTTCTTACATTTTTTCTGTTTTTTTTTTGTGAATTTATGAAACTGGAATTTTTTTTTTAAAAATGGAATTTTTGTAAAGCTTTGCATGTTTTTTAACATTTTTGGGCAATTTTTTGAAATTACAAATGTTTTTAAAAAATTATGCAATTTATTGTTCATGAAATTTGTGTTACTACAAATTTTTAATTTATTTTTAAATATTTACAGATTTTTAAAAATTTAAAAAAAACAACAACAACTAAGAAATCACATGTATATTTTTTTTAACAAAAAACTGTTTGTTTATATAATTAGTCACTCGATTTTTTTTGTCTTTATTGTGAAGATTAAGTTGATTTTGTGGCTCCTGAACGACTTAATCGAAGTGAGCTGAGGAAAAATGGCTCTTGTGAAAGTAACGGTTGCAGACCCCTGTTCCAGGTCTTCATTGCGGTTTCCTCTAACATGTGTTTCATTCCTTTAAACACGTATATGTCAGATCCGTTGTAAATGACTTTTAAAGGTAGAGGCTGCAGGAATTTTTGTCAGTTGTTAGCAAACACAATGTTCAAACCAGGCTCCTCCCCAGGGCTCTGAACTACAGCCACCGACCAAAGCTACGTGAACACGCTCTCTAGCCCAGCAACCACCTGTAGCATCAGGTTTCTACCTGGGAGAGACTCAAGAGCCGTGCACCTGACTTGGCATGTTAGCACAAGCTTCTAGCTTCTTCAGCTTGCTATCATCAACACTTAGTCACTTACGCACATGCTTAGTCTTCACCTAGAAACTTCCTGATACGACCAAAACATCAAAATCCAGGCTGAGGAGGGGGTTGAGGCAGACATAGACACTGACACACATGTAAAGAGGCCCTAAAAAGAGGATTGAGCAGGATTTTTCCTATAAAAGTTGATATTTTAAGCATCTGTTGTCCTTTCTTGGCCTCAGTTAGGTTGATGAACATTCAGAGTCTGTTTCAGTGAATCAGTTTGTCTAAATCTGGCGTTTCTACATCAACACCCTGTCCACATCCAGAACAGTCGCTCTGTCTAAAACTGGAAGCACTGAAACCTGGATGTGTCTCCTGTTTTTTTAGAGGTTATCTATTGTGTTTCTATGAGATGCTCACAGGGATTCATTGGTATTTAAAGCGCTGGGATTGATAATAGGCTTTATAGGCAGTTGTGAGATGGATCAAAAACTCTGGCAGGAACTTCCAAAGAACCTCGGTTGATATCCGTTTTTCTAAAGACTGCGCCGCTCTCGATAAAGAGAGAAGAAATGAGTGACAGTGTGCCAGCGTCTTTAGTTAAAAATAATACCAAATTTGTTAAAGGAACAGATCAGTTAATACCAGTTTTCAATCAGCTTTTATGTCCCTTTTTGCAAGTTTGACAGCTCAGTGCTTTTGTAAAAGAAGTCGCAGATAAAGGGACATGAAGCTCAAATTAGCCGCTCATTGTGTGTCAGAAGTTTTGTCATCAGAAAGTTTTTTTCAGCGTGCGTTAAATGCAGGAATTTTGGGGGATGTGACTCCTGGAAACAAAAGAGAAGAGTCCTGTTTTCTGAAGTGATGGGAAACCAGGTTTGATGTTTGACGGACGTATCTGAGTTTCCTCATCCCTCCTTTTCGCCTCTTTCACCTCCTCTTTGAGTTTGTTCACCATCTCCTTCCCTCCTCATCCCCTGATCCTCTCCTTTCCTCTCCTCTCCTCTTCATTGAGGCAATCATCACAGAGAGCCATGTTGAAGTTGAGGCTTATATAAACCTCCTCTGTGAGGGGATGGGATCAGAGCAGCCAGGCGGTGCGAACAGACTATCCGACACATTGCGCTTAACATGCACCCAATGTAATAAACAGCGTCTGAATGCAGCGAAAGTCTGCAGAAATCCTCCCCTCCAGACATCCAGCTTACCTCTGCAGCATCCTGCGCTCACATCATTTATGAGCTATACAACCACACGGGGGTCAAACCCAGAATCTGACCCTTTACCTCATTAAAAAAAACTGTCACAGGAGAGGAGCAAGTGACAGAGCGGTCAGCGCCGCTTCCTGTGAGCTTGTTATGTCTAAGTGCAACATGCCTGATTGGTGTTTAGGGCTGAGGAGGCGGCTAAAGGGCAGCAACAACCTGAGGCGTGTGCTGACATAATTGCCACCAAAAATCTGGAGCACCTGATGTTTTTGTCCGTCTTGACAGAATTAGCTTAATTAGACCCGTTTCTGAAAGTGACACCAGTAACGGACTTTCTGTGCACATGTCAGAGCAAATTGTAGAAGTAATGGCAACGAGGATGGTTTTTATTTATTTGCAGCGGAGGATGAGGTTGGAGAGTCAGGTTGTGTTGGAGAATAGATGGAGCAGCGACTCAAAAATGAAAAGAGCATCAACAAGCAACCAGATTTCTGATGCTGCTCAACTTGCAGACGATCTTTGAGAGTCAAAGCGACTGCATGTCTCCTAGCGGTGGTGCTAATGACTTAGATGAAGCTAACCTGAAAGAGACTTTGATTTGCAGAAAAAATAAGTTAACAAGAAAACGAGTGAAAAAGAAAGGTTGGTTTTGGTTTTAGAATCAGCAAAATGTGAAACTAGCCAGTAAGGGGCAGCAGTAGGTCTTTACGCTGCCTACCACTGGTCTTTAATACAGGAAGACAACCAATAACTGATGCTAGGCGCCGTCTTTTGCAGCAGCTCTGTCTTTGTCTGTTTTTTGTAATTTTTTCGTCATCTTTGTATTTGGAGTGGATCATTACTTTGTTTGGCTCATTTGTTGGTCGTGGACACCAAACTTTTTCGATCTTCAGTGATATTTTTGTCTGGAGATCCGACATGTAACCATAGCTGCATTGTTTACATGTGAACTCAGCTATTAGCAGCCTGTAGCGTGTCAATGCTAACTGGTGCTAGGCCAGATGTTTCCCACAAAGTGAGGAAGAGGAGGTGAGAAGTGACGACATGGACCTGTCCTTCCATCCACCGTTATGGGGAACGTAAGATCTATCTTCAATAAGATGGATGAGCTAGCTGTGCTAACCCAGCAAATGAGGGAATACCAGAAGGAAGGCTTGATTGCTGCCGCGACTCCTCCTGAATTTCCTCTCGGGAATAAATAAAGCATTTTAAATTCTATTCTATTTCATTCTATTCTATTCTTTTCTGATAGGAGGCAGCAGTCGAAGAAGACTTGTCCCACATAAGAGTCTGCCTATATAGCTCCAAAGTCTGAACTGGACCGAGACGGTCTGGTGTACAGAGCATTTCCTGTTTGTCACTCTTGATGCCACGCCCTCGCCTGTCGGGTTTAAATCACTAACATCACATAAATTTGGTATGGCAAGTTTTTTAAACACAGCCACTGTCGCACAGGAAGTGACGATTCTTTCGACCAATCAACGGTCTGATCAGTTTAGTCTGGCACTCCAACAAAAGGGTCCCAAAAAGTGGGACGGTTCATCTCGGATATTTGTGGATCTGTCCCAGGATTAGTCAGTGGAAACGCCACATGGAGATGAACCGAACTGAACCACTTGGTGGAAACAGGCTTGGTCTTGCTCTGCTTATTATGTCGGTTTGTTGTTGTAGTCAAGATGATCTGAATTCAGATAATTTATTTTGAAAGTCAATGAATGTTTTAACGTGGTTTCAGGTTCCCACCTGGAGTGGGGTCTGTGTGAGTAAGTCTCAGCTTTAGATGAAACTAGAGCCATAACGGAGCAGAGACAGATCAGAAATGGCTACTGGCTGTAAGATTTTGAGTAAAGAAAACTCATAGAGCCCACATCCAGCTCTTCCAGTCAGTCTTTGAGACATTTCTCCATGTCTCGTACTTCCTCCACTCCGACTCGTCATCACCGTCCTCGTCATCCTCCCCTCCGCTCCTCGTCGACTCTGTTTTTATCCTTTTTTATTTGTTTTTTCCCTTCACAACTCACAGTTGTACCTCAGGAAGTGTAATCACCATTTCTTAGCTTCCTCTTTCTATTTGTGTAACAAACCATAGAAAATACCTGCTCCTCACACTTCCAGTGAAGCAAACACAGCCAGCCCCCCCCCCCGTAAACTAATCATGGCTCACTCGCTGCAGCTTGATGAGGTGTGTGTTACATGTGTGGGCGTATGCATGTTCCCTCTCAACTATGTAGTTAAAGTGTGTGTTTTTGTGTGTGTGTGTAAGAGTATGTTTTTCTGCTTGGACAAATGTGCGTGCAATTTCCTGGCACCTAATTGACAGGAAGCGGAACAGTTGTTGCAGCAGAGACATTTTTTGATGCAGATGTCTAACAGTAGATTAGACACTCCTGCCTGTTCAGCCTGCGACTGTCATTCCTTCACCGTCAGCACCTCTCGCATCTTTCTTTCCATGACACATTCTTTTTTTTTTTTTTTCCGCACCGTCGCGATCGCTTGATTCGTCGGTGTACCTGTTCCTGCTAATGAGCGGTGTTTAGGCAGAGGCAGAACTTTCTTCTCATCCCATTCTCTGCCTTCCTCTTTCTTCTCTTGCGCCTTTGGTTCATCTGCGACTGGTATTCTCTGGTTTAATGATCCACTCAGGGACCCCGGCTTCTCAAAGAGCTGAAAAACACTGCTGGAGCTGCAGGGGGCTCCTGGGCCTGTCGCCCGGCGGATTGTACCTGAGACAGAAAGTGTCATCTGAGACACATCGGTATCTCAGGTGAGGGGCATCAACTCCTGTAGCACTGGCATTAGATTAACAACCGCACAGGAAACCTGGGGGAATTAAAGAAGAGAAACCAGGCGGTAGAAGAAGAGGCAAAAATAAAAAAGATTTTGATATTTAAAAAAGCAGAAATAATAAAAAATAAATAAATAAATAGGCAAAAAAGATACAAAAAAATAAAAAAAATAAAAAAAGATCATAAAATGGGCAAAAAAAAAAACAAAATAAAAAATTAAAATTAAGAAATTAAAAAATTTGCAAAAGAAACCATTTTTTTTTAATTTTATAAATTTCCAAAAATATCCATTTAACATTTTACAAAATGTTAAAAGAAAATCCAAATTGGAAAATATGCAAATTTCACAAATTTCACAAATTTTCAAACATTAAAAAATATATATATATATTAATATCCATTTTTGGAAACAAAATTAAACTATTTTTTTAAAGGAAAAAAATGTAAAATTAAAAAAAAAAGGAAAAAAAATGTAATTTCACATATTTGCAAAAATTTCTAACTTTTTAAAAGAATACCTGAATTTAATGACAAATATTGATAATATTCCCCAACTCACCTGTTTTTGTTACTGGCTTATATATTTTACATACCAAGCATGTATATGAAGCTGGCATGTTGTCAGTTAAATGAATCCATCCACACAGAATTAAAATCAGTATTTTCTTCCAGATTAGTCTTTTTGTAGATGTAGTTATCTTCCCAGGGCTGTAAAACTTGAGGTTAGCCACAGGTGCATGGAAAGTTGGTGGGCTGTTGATGTTGTAGGAGGTGAAGTGGAGCGGTGGCAGGCTTTATTGACAGATGGGATGAAGATTTAGTTCAACTAAATGTTAACAAGGATTTTATTTAGTGTCAGTGTCTTTAATCATCAATACACTCTGGAAGAAAAATAAAAACTCTTTATTTCAATAATATTTTTTAAAGCTGCATGGAGCCACTGCAGAGGACTCAAAGAGCCACAGGTTGAACACCCTTAGTACAAACGTACCAGGAGGAAGCAGGTGGACAAATAAAATGCAATATCCTCAAAAATGTCCTTCCAGCTATGGCGCTTCAGCCCTTCTTGCCTTTAGGCTCACATTCAACAAGGTGCCAGGAACCTCCCTCAGGGATCCTGATCCATGCTGACTTGAGAAAACCGACTGTTTTGCTCCAAAGAGCCGGGGCCATTTCACCTCCTGAGGCCTCCCACGGTTCAGGATCTGGGCTGTAGTGAAACCCCTGTCGTGTGCCTGAGGAAATCTTTCTCTCCATGGCAAATTTCCACAAAGTATCATGTGGAAACTCGGTCAGAGATAATATGAAGGTGTATTTTGGTTTGGGCCTTTGCCTTTTCTCTGTGAGCGGAAATATGTCCCTGAAAAATGGAGGAAACAATGGTTGGAGTGGTTCAGAGGACGAGTTTCAGTCACAGTGTCCAGTTGTGATAATTATGTCAAGGATGATGTATGTTAGCAGGAAGTTATAAACTCCAGCAGGGTGTGATTAGACCCCGACATGAATCCAAGTGATCTGACGACAGTTATTGGATGGAGTCTAATCTGCCTGCTGTGGCGTTAACATTAATCTGACCACATTCAGCACTCTTTTTTTCAATAAACTGGATTTGTATAATCATTAAATCTGAAAAGCATGATCTAATTAATTTATTTTTAAACTAAATTTCTGTGTTTTGAAACGACCTGATCACATTGGACATTGAATCTGTCTGGTGTTAGCTCCGTTAGCCATGTCTGTGAATAGCATGATGCTACTCTGCCTTCTGGTATTCCCTCTGTTGCTGGGTTAGCACAGCTAGCTCATTCATCTTATTGGAGATAGATCTTACGTTCCCAATAACGATGGATGGAAGGACAGGTCCATGTCGTCACTTCTTAGCTCACACCTGAGTCGTCCTCACCTCCTTCTCCTCACCTTGTGGGGAAACATCTGGCCTAGCACAAGTTAGCATTGGCATGCTACAGGCTGCTAACAGCTGAGTTTACATGTAAACAATGCAGCCATGGTTACATGTTGGATCTCCAGACAAACACAGGAGAAAAAGTAGTAAAAATATCACTGAAGACAAAACCAGTTTGGTGTCCATGACCAACAAATGAGCCGTAGAAAGTAATGATCCACTCCAAAGACAAAGATGAAGAAAAAGAGACAAAAAATTGCAAGAAACGGACAAAGAAGAGAGAGCTGCTGCACAAAGCAGCCATAGCCAACAGGGTGGTGCCTAGCAACTTGTTACTTCATGCTTTAGCAGTCACTCAAGTTTCAGTGGGCGTCAGATTTGCAGTTCGGACTCATAGCGTTCCTTTTTTCTCAGTTAAAGTTTAATGTAGCCTGAAAATATCTGCTCAGACGTCTCTTAATTCACACACTCTGGTGACCTTCCTCCCCTGGATTGCACATCATTGTTTGTCTCCTCTTAATGACTTCAGTGAACCAAACATTTTCCCTCGGACCATTAGAACAACGTTTGCACCTCGCGTCTTAATGCACGTTGTTGTTGAACTTTATGGAAATCCTTTCGGGCTGCACTTTTTAATTGTGAGCTTTTCTGCAGAGCTACCCCTCAGGACAAAGGAACGGGCAGCTTCTGCACTCAAGTGATCTTAAATATAGTACACCTCTCTGCAGAAAGTGCTGAGTAGCAGAGTCCTGCTCTGGAGGGGGAAAATCCACAGCCTCTGGCTCCTGGTAATCTCAGGACAAGCTTTACGCTTTCAGCTGCTGCTATGGCCTCACAGTATGGTGGCAGTAAAGTAGCTTGTTGGTTATTTTTAGCTCTTAAAGAAAGAAACAGAGATGTCTCAGTCTTCGACCTCGCACAGATTTGGTCTGCGTTACTTCCTGTCTGTGATTTCTGATATCATCAGGTAAAGTAGATGACATTAAAGTCCGTCTACATCCTGTAACATTCGCCCGTCTCTTAAAAACATTGAGCTGTGGTGATCTCACACGGCTCTGTCTCCACAGCAGACAGCTGTGCCCGAGCTAACGTGTGAAAGAACAGACTGTTTTGCTCCTCAGGACTATTTTCAATGGATTTGTTGAGTTCCTGAGAGGACTGTCAGTGTGTGTGTGTGTGTGTGTGTGTGTGTGCGCGTGTGTGTGTGTGCCACAGACGGGGCCTCGTGGATGTGTGAGGCGGTGTGTGTTGTGTAGGTGGAACCTTCTGGAGTGTTGGAGGAAAACCCACAGGAGGGGATGGTGGACCGGGCTGCAGCAACAGGCGGCTGAGCCTCCCTGGGCTTTTTCATCCTCACTAATTATTTTAGTCAAACCTCCACTAAACCGCCTTTGTTATCTTCTCTTCTCTGTTATTCTCTCTGTTTTCTTTCTTTTCTTCTGCTTGATCCACAAATACCTGCCACTTTACTTCATTTCCTTGTTTTCCCATCGGCTTCGACTCTACTTCCTCCTTCCCCTATTTTCTTTTTTCCTTTTATTTCTTCTACCCTTCCATTTCGTCCTGCCCTCAACCCTTTTCTCCTTCAAAGACTGTGAAAAATGCTGCATTAAATTTTACTTTAAAAGCCCAACTTAAAGTCACTTTGTGGAACTTACATTTCGTTTTGACAACAGTGACACCGGTGGCCAGAATCGGTAGTGTTTTCTAGAATGAAGACTCCAAGATCCTCTTTTTACTCCTTTTCTTTGTTCAAGACAACTTTTCCCAGGATGCAAAGCAACAAGGTGGTTATGTAGAGCTATTGTTTGAAACGTGACAACAAGCAAACTTTGTAAACTCAGCTTGTAGCGTAGATTAGTGTCCAGTGTCCTTCACCCTGTAGTGGAGACGTGACTCTGAACAAGGCATGTGTTTGTTTTGGAAGTAAATGGAGATCAGATCTTCTTTTTAACTCTACTTTTCTTTGTTCAAGTCAACTTTTTTTTTACCAGATTCAACCCCATGAGGTAAGGTATTTATCAACAGTTAGGTAGAGCTTGGCTTTGAAACGTGACAAGCTAACTTTGGACTGATACACCAAGCGGCGAGCGCCTCGTAGCCAGCTGTGGCTCTGCAGCGGAGGTAGCGCCTTTTTTACGACACGATGAGAACTAGAGCCTTATTTAGCGGTGTTTTTGTGTGAAAGTAACGCGCTGAAAATTCTCTAAATAAAGCGTGAATGCAGACAGATATCAGATTTTTTCGGTGGGAGTCCGTTTATTTGTGTTTTTGGTCAAGTAAAATATGGCCCCGTCTGAGTGCAGAGGAAACCTGCAGAGGAGCAGGGAGGGGGTGTTTGGTGCGAGCGCTCTGGGCTTCTGCTGCACAAAAACACTGCTGTAGGGGTAATTTCTGCCCTAAACCTTGTGATAGGACCCAACTTGTTCCATCCCGCAGTATCACTCTCGTGCTCATCCCTTATACTGATGACGCTCAGAAGTGATTGTAGCTTTTGAGGGTTCGTCATTGGACAATTTTTACCTTTAAAATGTGGCCTGAAATCTATTTTTTCTTCTTCTTTGACTTCTTCTTCTTCTTCTTCGTCGTCGTCGTCGTCGTCATCCTGGTGTAAGATCCAGACGACAGGAAGTCCATATGTGCTCCATAAAGATTCACTTTCTCCAGCTCTCCTGCCCTGCTCTCTCCTGCTGTCATGTTTTGTATCTCAATGTGTGCGTGCGTCTGTTTTTGTACGCATGTGTGTGTGTGTGTGTGTGTGTGTGTGTGTGTGTGTGTGTGTGTGTGTGTGTGTGTGTGTGTGTGTAGCAGGCAGTCACGCAGGCAGATGTCTGACAATATTCTGACGTTCAGTCCTGCTGTCTGCCTATGACTCAAGAAAAATCCAAACTATTACACACACACACACACACACACACACACACACACACACACACACACACACACACACACACACACACACACACTGGTGCTTGTTTCCAGTCCCATAGGGCCTAATTGGCCCAGTCTGCTTAGTACGGCACTATTATTCAGCACTTCTGACAAAAAAAAAAAAAAAATGTGTGTGTGTGTGTGTGTGTGTGTGTGTGTGTGTGTGTGTGTGTGTGAGTGTGTGTGTGTGCGGTAAAGCTTCCCACTGACACTTAAAGGAGTCCCTGGAGAGCCTCATGTCGTCTTGTGCTCTGACACATCTGTCTCTACCTGAGAAAGGAACACCTTTCTGGGTTTCACACAAGTCCAGAACAATTCAGACACACACACACTGACACACACACACTCACACACACTCAGACGTCGCACTAAAGGAGGAAAAAAGGAAAAGATATGGAGGAAAGAAGGTTTTTTTTTTTTTCTCCTGCGCCCATCAAAAGCCCACACAGCCGTGATTATGTTTTCTTCAGTCGACTTATCAGAAATAATTCCTCGCTCTCTGTTCCTTCCCGTCCCCAGATTGATTGCTTTGCTGTTCTCTCAATAACAAACCGAGCTCGCCGCGTTTGGCTCGGCGGCAGCCTGCTGGAGCAGCGGCCCCCTACTTGAAAGAAATCAGGACCGTGGCGTTGGCGTGTCCCCCCCTCGTCGACCCTAAAACACAGACTCCCCTCCCCTCCGTCCTGTCTCTCCAACCCAATCATTACTCCAATCAGCTGCCCGGCACCGCTGCACGGTAAGTCCACTTCCTGTGGCGATTTACAGCCTCAGTCATCAGGCAGTTCGTTAAGAATAACCAGCTCAGCTATGTCTGCGCTCGACGGCACGCCCACAGACATCCAGTGGTACTGTGCCGTCAGGTGTTTGCTATTTAAGACCAAAAAAAGGCCCCATGTGGCGTGTGTTTGTTGCCATTTAAAGTTATTTCAGAAACACTTCGTCAAACCAGCAGAAAGGCAAAGTATCACTTTTTAACGATCCTGTTTTTAACTCCTAGAGCTGTTGTTCCTCAGAGCGTCAGTGTCCACTTTTATGCTAACCAAAGTGTTGGCATTACAATACTTCAAATGAAGACTTCCTGTTGGTGCATGCTGCTGTCCAACAATGTAGCGCTAGTTTGAAGGAGGTCTCAGTTTGGATGAAGGAATCCCAGGGCTTCAGTTTGGCCGACTTCAGCAGAAAGAGCCCAATTAAAAACAAACCAAAACTCTAAACATTTGACACTTCGTCTGATAATTGATAAAAAAGGAGGGGGAAAAAAAGAAAGAAAAAACAGGGGTAATTTTTTATTTATTTATTTTTTTTTTATTAATGATGACCATTTTTGAAAGTTTTTTGCAAACAATTTTAAATTTTGTAAAAAAAAAAAATTAAAATAAAAAAAGGAAAGAAAAGAAAAACAAGGAAACTTTTGAAATTGACAAAAAAAATGATTGAAATATTTACAAAAATTTTGAATTTGGATTTTTTTATATATTTTTTTAAATAATTTCAAAGCATTTTGGGAATTTTTTGCAAACTTTTCAATTTTGATTCTATTTATATAAAATAAAAATTTAAAAAAATTAAACACAAATTTCTGAAATGTTTGCAATTTTATTGGATTTTTAAGAAATGTTTTAATTATGGAAAAATTTATTTATTTAATTTTTTGCACGTTTTACATGTAATTTTTTTTTTGCAAATTGTTTACAGTTCAAAAATTTTGAAATTTTGCAAATCTTTTGCATTACATTTTTTAAACATTTTTGCATTTTTTAAAGAAATTCCAAAAACTTTTTTTAGATTTTATATATTTTTTAAATTTATTAACATAAAAAAAACTAAGATATCACATGTATGATTTTATACATTTAAAACATTTCTTGTTTAGATAACTATTCACTATATTTTAACTATGTTTAGAGTTAAAAAAAAATCTTTAACTGTGAAAAAGAAAAAGTAGATTTTGTGGCTCCTGAATGACTTTAATCCAGGTGCACTGAGGAAAAATGGCTCCTATGGAAGTAAAGGTTGCAGACCCCTGATCTAACTCCATAATGTAGCTAGTAGTAAAAGTTGCTTAGATACCTGCACATCATCCCAACCCCCCTTCCCCAAAGAACAAGAGAAAATAGAATATTTAAAAGGAAATGAAAGCCAAAATGCTTCAAGTTTTACTTTCTCGTAAGTTTTTTTTAAACTCTACAACAATTTTAAATGCATGGCTAAAAGTTGGGTTGCACTGAGCTTTTTCCAGCATAAGACGCCAGCTTTCTTCCACCAGCAGATGTAAGTACAACGGCAATGTGTTCCTGTGTTTCTGCAAACAGAAGGACACACATGCCTGGGACCACAGAAACAACACACAGAGTTCAGTCAGCAGGCGCCGCACTGAGGAGAAACCGTTCTGCCGTCACTTCACCGAATCCTCCCTCTCTGCTGGAGACGTGTAATTTCAAAACTTGAGATGAAGTTTCCTCTCGTCGTGTTTCTCCATCTGCTTGGCTCCTACAACTGCTCTAAACTTGTAATTCCTCTCCACATTTCTAATTTCTGTTCCTTCTTTTTCTTCTTCCATGTTTCCTGTCTCCAAACTAACGCACCGCGGCACGCCGCGCACCGTGTTCGGATGTGTTCTGACACCTCGTCTTCACACGGCCCAATTTCCCAAGAGGAAACGGGCGTTTGGCGTGTTTACATTTTGTTCCCATTTCTGTCACATCAGAACAGCTTTCAGTCTCTTTCCCTTCGCCACCGAGCTGCAAACCAGGCTCCGCCGAGGGAAAACAGACGTTGACCCGTCTCCTGCACCGTACCAGGAAGGAAAAGACAAATAAGAAGTGCCAGGGGAGGAAACAGGAACCCCAGTCCGCCCACCGCAGTGTGCAGGGCGAGCCGTGTGTGTTCAGGAGTGTTTGTGTTTGTTTGACTGATTTCTATTCATAGACCTGTCCTCTTCAAGCATGCAGGCATGTTCTCCACCTGCACCGAAGACGGATGCCCACGCTGCTCCAACGTGTCAGCCCGGGTCACGAGAGGCTTAAAAACTTTTAATTTCCAGGGCCCATTTCTGCAGCTGCCCCCAGGGACGGTGGTGGAGGTAATGGGCCTCCAGCTTCCTGATCCACCTGACAACTCAAATGGTCGGGGAGGAGGAACGTGGCACATCAGACTCCAACATCAATCGCAGCCTTGTCTTTGGGTCGTGATGTCAATCCGATCGACGGGGTGGAAGGTGAAGTGCTGACAAGAAAAACAGACAGTTTCAGACAGAAATGAGACGGTTGGCTCTTCACTCACTCTTCTCTTCCTTCAAGGTGTGAAACGTTTGACAGGGCGCTACGTTTTAACAGGCCAGCTCGGTCCACCCTCATTCAATTTAGAGCAATTTTGCCTTTTTCTTCCACCTCAGACATGAATCATACTGCTGTCCGCTCTGCTTCAGTCTGGAAAGGTTCACCTCAACGCCTTGAATATTTTAGATACTCTAATTTACAGGTCAGTTCATTGACATACCATTACCATTAACAGTTAGCCTGTAGTTAGCGGTATTCAGAGGTTGCTTTTTTCCAAAAACATGTGAAAACACTCATTAAATCTTATTTTCTTTTATGCTTCACTTGTCAGACTTTGGGCTGAGATTTTTGCCACCATAAAATTGAAATTCAGGGTTTTGAAATTGTCTTAAACTTACCTGAAAACTTAACTCTATGTTCCCTAAATACAAAAACACGAATCTCAAAAAGTTTTTGTCAATTTTTTGAAGTTAATAAATTAAGAATTGAACGTATGAGACAGTTAAGGACAATTCCAAAACAAATTAATCCAGTTTGGAAATTTTGAATTTAATCTTACATCATGCTTGTCAAATTCAACATCAATAAATCAATTAGATTCACGTAACACGAGGTGAGCCGCGCACTGAGCTGCTGCTAGCTTGTATTGCGGTTGTTGTATTTGGGGGTTTTTAGCGCTTTTAAGGATTTTTGCAAAAGGCAAAACTTGATAAGTAAACTATTTTTTGGAAATAGCTGAATAAAACATCTCCATGTTAAAAGTTTGGCCTTTCTTTTATTTACACCTGGGTTATTCAGAGGCTGCTAGCTGAGCTGCCACAAACATAAGCTGAAATACCGACCAAAATCCATCAAAAGTGGCTCATAATTAGAAAACAACTCCAACATTAAACACTAAAAGCAATAATCTAGATATGTTGGAGGTTTAGCTCGTAAGCTAGCGGAGCTAACAGTTTGGTTTGAGCTCCTCCTTAAATCCTGACATCAGCCTGTGTTTCAGACCTGGTCCAGAGGTTAAAGGACTGAGTCCCCCTTCCCCCACAGCGTATGGAGTATATATTTCTGTCTCTCTGGGAATAAATAAGCTCATGTGTGATCAAACCGGTGAGGTGAAGCGAGGGAGTGATGGGCTGCTGGCTGTCAGTCCGATCGGAGCTCCGGATTGGCTGATCAGTGATCTGGAAGCTGGGATATTACCCAGCACAGCTCATCTGGAGGAGGACTTTAACCCCAGCATGCCAAAGAGACCAGTCTAAGAGTGTGTGTGTGAGTGTGTGTGAGTGTGTGTTGTATTTGCATGTTTTCTAGTCCTCAGCCTCTCCCTCTCCACATCTCTGTAGCTTGTTTTACTCGTTTTCATCATGTTTCACTTCCTTTCTCTGGCTCTGACCTCGACTGCTTTTAATCTCCTCTTTGTTGGTTTGTCAGTTTCCCCCAAAGACCAGCTGAAAGGATTTTAAAAAACAACAGTTTTTATTTCCAAGCTGCCAGTTCTGGGATTACGACCTGTTTGAAGGTGTTTGACACACCGGGGTTTGAGGACGCCTTGAAACGGTTATTAAACAGATACTACCGTGTGTCTGAATGAGATCCTCTAGCATGGAAAACGTAGAAATGCTTCCAAATAGGAGGTCTAGTAGCTTTAACTGTGCTAGAAGTTGAATACCTGAGACTCAGGACTCAACAAATAAATAATCTGAGAGGTTACACAACATCTTGGCTCCTGAAATGGGAAGTGAGTAACACCAAGTATCTCTTTGAAGCTTTGGAGCGTAGAAAAATGGTGAAGCGTACGACCAAATGATGACGGCTGGACCAATGGTTCCCAAAGCTGGAGGTCAGGGATGTATTGTAAAAAAATGAACTCATCAGAAGTCAACTTTGGTATAAAACCGTTTACCAGAAAATCTTTCTTCTGTTTTTCACATTTCTTTGTTGCCACTAAACCTTTAAGCTGACTTTTCCAGGAAGACGACTGTTTTTTTGTCTGTTTTTTAGGGAGTTGCAGGATGTAAAGTTTGGGAACCCCTTGGCGATACGACTGGGTTAGTATTTCTTTAAAACTCTTGTGGGATCTGCTGATCTGCAGAAGTCAGAAACTACCAAAAGTGGTCCACAAAGGGAAATCTGGTGAGCTAGCAAAAAGATTTTTCATCATAGCCTGTATAAAGAGTGGACAGTGTGGCTCCGCCTTCTACCATTGTACAGTTTTGAAGCCAAAATTCCCCTGTGACTGTGATATATTCTTCTTATTTTTTTCTTTGAGTCTAATCTCTTCTTGACTCTACCTCCAAACATATTTTACAATCCCTGAAAAAAATACATGAGAACTTCAGCTGTCAATCATCGTTAAACGTGACATAAAAACTAATTTTTAACCTTGTATAACTAATGAAAACAAAACTTTTCAGAAAAAAAAGAGGACCTGAATGCAAGACAAATGATATCTTCAAATCACCACAACAATCAGACATGAGAAACATTTCTACCAGGTGTATTAATTTGTAAAGTTTGACCACAGCCCATCTGGAATGACTGGGCAGATGGATTTTGTGACCTATACTGCAGCCAGCCACCAGGGGGAGCATAACTTCCTTTTTTTAATTTTTTTTTTTTTTTTACAGAGAATGGTTGTCATTGGATAAGGAACAGAAGTATGACTTCCTGACAGTGACAAACATTTTTCAAACATTTGAGCCAAGTGTTTTTTTTTATCTGCTGACCCGGGGTACTTTACGTTTAGTCACGTGTAGCGCGATTTGTTAGCAAGGTCACGAAAAAAACGTTTTCACAGTCGAAAGTTAAGACTTTGAGAGTTGAAATGGTTTAACTAAGAGGGCGGGTCAACCTTTTTTTATGTAATATTTATTTCATTTTTTTTACTTTTATAAAAGTCATGGAAAGAATTCGGACCAGAAACTTGAAACTTGAACGATTCCCAACCTGAGCTGTGAAACATGTCGTTAAGTCCAATAGAGGAGCTACTGTTCTCCATATAACCCAAAAGTTACTGCTGGCTCAGGTGGAATGGTGTCAGCTCTTAGCATATGAAACAAATCCATCAGGGATCAGGCACCAACAGAGGGCATGTTAGCATCACGACAGGAAGTAATGGTTGAACATGGCCTGAAGGGTCTCAGCGTTGACTTGGGCCCCGTTTACACGACAACGTGACATCTGAAAACGCTAAAACACAGTGAAAAAAATCTGTGTTTACACGGATGGACTGAAAGCGCTGTAGTAAACATGCCAGGCCTGTAGGTGGTGCTACAACTGTCTTGTCCAGAAGCAGCTTTTGGGGGGTCTTCACCGAAGTAGAGTTGAGCCGGTCATCTGGTGTATTGAGGAATACAAAGTTAAAAAGTGGAGCAAAAGATGCTCATTTTGTTGAAATACAGTCACAGATTCAGCAGATTGAAGAAAACAAGCACAACAAGGTAGTTCACGACGATTGTAACAACGAGACTGTTGGACTGTTGAATGCGCGGGCGCGAGGCGGAGTGTGACGTCAGCGTTTCGACTGTAAACGCTGGCTTACTGTTTACACAGCAACGGTGTCGGGAGAGCATAAAAATCCCACTCTGGAGGCTGTTTTTAAAAGTTTGCGTTTTAGGTCGGCTGAAACGCAACAAAACTTTTGGGTTTTACCCTAAAACCGTTGCCGTGTAAACGGCCCCTTGGTTTCCAGGATTTCAATCCATTTATCACAGAATAGTGTCATTACTGATTGGTGGTTTAAAGTTTGCTTCCTCTGCCTTTGACAGAAGAAATGTTTGACAAATCTGCACCAACAGGTGTAAGAAGTGTTGTCTGTTTCTGTTAGAAAACATCACCAAGTTCTGCCGGAGCAGCAAACCTGTAGGAGTGAGTTTCCTCAGAGTAATGATTTATTTTGGTGTTTGGTTGCAGGGCATCACATTAGTATTAAAGCACTGCTGTAAATGCACCTTTTCTCACCGTAATCTAACCACAGGTACAGAGCCAGTAGTCTGTCATCGAGCGGTTAAAGTCCACTGATCAATCTGAGCGCAGCCTGTCTGTAAACTCAGCGCTGGACTGATCCGACAGCTGGAGGTCTGCTGTTAAAACACAAAGCCCAAATCAGACTCAGATATTGACAAACAGAATCGTATTCTCCTCGCCCGGGTCGCTTTTTTGTTCTCCCACCAGCGAAATAATCCCACCCCCTCCTCTCATTAGCCCTTTATTCTGGCGGATTTATTTCATTCCTCCTCTGCCTCCTTCCCTCTCTCTGTCACCCCCTCTAATTTGAAGTGCAATAGTTTCCCTCTGGCATGAAAATATTGCGTCATTCATCATGTCTCTCTAATTCGTCTTAGATATCCTCCAACCCCTCCACCTCCACCCCCACCTCCCCCCTCCTCCTCCTCCTCCTCCTGCTGCACCACTTAGCTGTGATATTGCCCAGAGTCGACGAATACAAGGCGAGTCATATCCATCCACGCAGCGATTCTTGATACGTTTCAGCAGACATACAGTTCAGGATGTGCTATCGCCGTCTCAGGGGATCCTCACACACACACACTCACACACACACACACTCACTGACTGTACGGACGCTGTCTGGCTGGTCTCACTGAGAGGGGATGGGTGGGGGCCATTTTTGCGGCTCAATGCTCAGTGCTAAGCTGTTTCTGCGGTGACTGGCCAGAGGTGTATTGGGCTAAATTGAAGCGGCTGCTGATTAGATGCTTCCTATCGATAAGGCCGGACTCGAGTTTCTGCCTGGGGAGTCAAAGCCTGGCTGCAAACTTACCAACTTCCCAGCAGGCTGAGGAAATACAGAAGACATCTGAGGAAGAAAAGTGCTTTACAAAGTTTTATGAGCTCCACTATTCAAAACTTCTTTGCAGTGGCTCCTTGTAGCTTTAAAAGTATCATTAAAATAAAGAGTTTTTATTTTTCTTCCAGAGGGTATTGATGATTAAAGACACTGACACTAAATAAAATCCTGTGTTAACATTTAGTTGAACTAAATCTTCATCCCATCTGTCAATAAAGCCTGCCACCGCTCTACTTCACCTCCTACAACATCAACAGCCCACCAACTTTCCATGCACCTGTGGCTAACCTCAAGTTTTACAGCCCTGGGAAGATAACTACATCTACAAAAAGACTAATCTGGAAGAAAATACTGATTTTAATTCTGTGAGGATGGATTCATTTACCGGACAACTTGCCAGAATAATATACATGCATGATAAAGACTTCAGTGAACAACAAAAAGTAATGAGTTGGGGAGTATAAACATTAAATGATATCAAATTTGTAAACTCTTTAAAAATTGTATAATTTTTGGAAATTCATTAAGTTTTAAATTTTCTATAAATTTTCTAAAAAATCTTGCAGATTTTTGAGAATGAAAAAAAAATCGTTGGAAAAATTGGCAAAATGTGAAAGTTTTTTTTTTTTTTTTAAGTTCTGTTAATTTTTGTGCTTTCAAAAACATTTGAAAAATTTCTAAATTTAATTTTTTTTGCAAATTGTGAGACTTTGATGTTCTTTTCTATTTTTGTAAATTTGTGAAATTTCAAAACAATAAGACATTTTTTTTTTCAAATTTGTTTAACTATAAAACAGATTTTACTTTTTAGAATTCATTAAATTAAAATGTAATTTTTTTTGCAATTTTTTTTTAATTTAAATTTTTTAAATTTTTTTGCAAACCTTTGAAATTTAGAATTTTTTTTAAACTTTTGCACATTTGTAATTTCAGTATTTTTTTTTTTCGATTTTCTTTTAAATCAACTTTTTGTTTTTTTCTTTTGCAATTTTATTTAAAATAATAACAACAACAACAACAACAACAACAACAACAACAACAATAATAATAATAATAATAATAATAATAATAATAATAATAATAATAATAATAATAATATGATAATATAAACAAAGACATCACAAGTAAAATTAAAAAAAAAATCGATAATTTTTCCTAGATTTCAACTATTTATAGAAATTTATAATCTTTATTGTGAAGATAAAGAAGATTTTGTGGCTCCTGAATGACTTTAATCCAGGTGAGCTGAGGATAATTGGCTCCTATAGAAGCAAAGTTTCTGGTGGTGGTGTTTGTGTGTTTTTGGATGAACCTGTGAAGTTTAGAGTTAGAAACAGTGATTTTGTTGATTCTTTGGTGAATCAGTGTTGTGACTCTGCAGACGGCTGACAAACTTTTCTGTCATTCCTCTCCAAAAGTCCAGCTTTTGTTTGAAAATGTCTGATGAAAAGAAATTATTTATATCATCTTTGTTTAGTAAACAGGAACAAACAGCATGTTGAATGGACGGGAGTCTCTTTGTAGAGGAGCGGGGTGATAAAACATCTGTCAGAGGATCTGAACGCAGTGAAAAGGGTGAAAAAAAAGACTGTGAACAATTTGATCTTTCAAGGACCGTCTTTGGATCTTTGTCATCGTGTCTGAGCCCGTGTGTATAAAATCGGAGCATCCAGCCATGTTTGTATTGATGTGTTGGTTTATCTTCACTTCATCTGTCTCATAAAGCTGCGTGGCTCGCCGCTGTTCACATTCACAGGTGGTGCTATCATTAGTGGTGACAGAATGAAGCTGTATTGAGCTGTGGCCTGTTTGTGCTCTTATTAAAGAGTGTGTGTGTGTGTGTGTGTGTGTGCAGGCTGTGTGGGATTCTGCTGACAGCTGCAGTTCCTCAGTCTGCACGGCCTGCTCTGGCTGCACGCTGATATTATTGTGACCACGGAGAAACTCCGAACAGGTTCAGGTGTGACGGGGGTTTTTGCAGATTTGACTCAAGGAGTCGCACCTGCAGTGGCATGCATTCAGATTTAAGAAAGGAAAGAGGTAAACGTGCTGTAGGTTAGTGTAAAAATGACTGTTTGTCAAACTTTAACCTTCCTGTCCTAAACTGACGCACGTTAAAAAATAAATTCAGTCCCATCCAATATCAATCATGTTTGCAAACTCTCGCTGAAACTTTTGTCCGTCGTTATTTTTCTGTAACAGGTTCATTTTATTTTTTTTCACATCTGCCTAGCTAGTTTCCACGGTAGTTTGTCTATTCAGGGCCACCGCATCCTACTTGCAACATCACAATTTTAAATTTTTCAACACATTTTCTGTAAGTTTGGGCTTTGTTTAGATGATGGAAGTGTGTCTGTATTTTTTTGAATTTTTTTCTCAATTAATACAAAAATGTGCTTATTAGATTTAGTGTGCAAGAGGTCTTTGCATGAAGGTTTTTAATTTAATTTAATTGTATTTTATTTTATAAAATTTTATTTTCTTCTATTCTATTTTATTTTATTTTATTTTATTTTATTTTATTTTATTTATTTTATTTTGGATTACAGATCCAAAAAGTGCATCCCAAAACACCCCCAAGATTGTGTCATCTTTAGCTGCTGATGAATAATATTTATAATTATAATAATGATTTAAAAAAAAAAAATAAATAAAAAATCTCAAAACATTAAAAAAAAAAAAAAAAAAAAAAAAAAAAACTTCCTCTTTTCAAAAGCAATGTACCGCAGGGGCAGCTGAATGTATTTATCCTATGGTTATAGACCGGGTCTTTAATTTCAATGTTTAATTTTTTTTTTAAAAATTTGGGATTATTGTTTCATGGGAAATGTCATTTCTTATCACAAGGATGGCAAAAAAAAAAAAAAAAAGTGACGACTTTTTCCCAAAGAAATGACTTCTGCTCTTGCAACTCTTTCAGAAATGAAAAAAAAAAAAAAAAAAATTAGGAATAATGTGAAATGATTAATAGGAGCAGTCAGCGAGCTGCCATTAAAGTAGACTCTGTGTTGTACAGGAGACATCCTGTGTGATCTGTTGGTTTATATTTGGTCGTTTGCTTCCTGGTTGTTGGGTGCCAGCTGATCTCTGGCTCTTCTTTTCCAATCCTTTATCTTTATTTATTTTTTTGTGTGTGGAAACTTCTAGATGTACTGGCAGAAGTTTCACTTTTGTCTTTGAAAAATGTGCCTTTCACTGAGCATACACTTGAAGAAATATAAGGGACAAAGTTGCTTGGACTGAGCTGACCCAGTTTACAACTTCACGAGACAGCAGGTGACGGAGGACGAGCCTCTGCCCTGGAGCTTGTCCTGGTCCTGCTTAGAGAAACAGAACTGTATGTGGTGTGATTAATGCTGTGTGTCTCTCTTTTTGTCTCTATTTTAGTCCAGATTTACCTCAAAGGTCCGTTTTGATTCAGGCACACGTGAGACTGCCAGCTGATGGCGCCGTGCCTTTCAAACCTCTCATCGGACACAAAGGCCCGTCTGCGCCGTAATGGCGTGCGTCGGTCTAATCATGAAAAGTAGTAACACTGATGGAGTCTAGTGGTTCAGCTGTGTGTGGGAAGAGTGACACTGTTAGCTTAGCGGGGCTATTTCCGGACCCTTCCATGCTAAAGCATCAGCACCCACACACACAGGAGTGGCAGCGCTCTTCATGCAGGAGCCTGAGTGCTGAACTCCATTAATGCTGGGACGCATGGAGGAGCCTCTCTGTGTTTCAGCGCTTTGTTCTTCCACCATGAGCTGCAAACTAACTGCTCCTATCAAAGCTGTACGTGGAGCTCTGTAGCGTCTGACACGTCCTCTATAGGCTCTGTAAAGCAAGGAGAAAATGATAAGTTATTCTTCTGTGAGTATAAAGCGCTATAAACATCCAGCGAACATAAAAGGAGTGAAAGGCAGCCTTTAATTAATTACATTTGCAATCTAACTCCTGGTGTCTCTGCTGTCTTTCCATCTCGCCCACTCGCCTCCGTACATCGGCGCTGGTCTCACTCCAGTGCATCAATGGGAACGTGACGCCTCTGACAGGAATACTTGTAATTATCCGCCCACACTCCTGTCTCTTGAAGGTGATTGGACGTCGGGTCCTTTTCAGACACGCTAGCCACCGCCTACGGCAGCTCTGTCAATCTCCCTCGACCCTGGGCGGCCCCCCCCGTTCTGCCAAACGCTCCAGCAGGTACCTCCCACCTGGGATCCTGCGTGAGGTCTCACATTAAATGCAGTTTAGGTGAGCTGACAGGTGAGGCACACACACACTGACTGTACACACTAATAGACACACAGCGCAGGCAGCGGGTGGCGGGCGGTGACGCATGTTCAGTCTCAAAGGTGAGTAATTCTTATCGCTCGTCAGTCACATGGACACACTGCTCATGTTTTCATCATAACGGGTTTTTCTCCCAGCCTGCTGTGAAGTCACATTCACACATTTCTAGTCCATAAGCATTCACGTTTTCGCTTTTTTCATCAAGTTTGTCGATAAAATACTTCATTAAATCTGTGGTGAAAACAAAAAGATTCATAAATGTGTTGGATTACAGTTCTTTGTATCCCAAAAACAATCATAAAATCAAAAAGTGTGTTTATGAAAATGCCTCTAGATGCCTAAGGCCTGTAAAAAGCCAGTTTCTTTGACAGGAAGTGACTGCTAAATGCTCTCACTGCACAAATCCTGACAAAGTCATGGTTTATCTATGTTCATACGTCTTTGTAGCTTTCTTGTGTCTCTACTTTCATTTCCCAGAATGCAGTTTGATAATTCTAGTGGATCATACACTGTTGGGAAAACAACTAAATGGACGTCATCTTGCTGGGCTCGAAGTGAGGTCACCACAAAAACTGCTCCCCCTGGTGGCTGGCTGCAGTATAGGTTAAAAAATCCATCTCCCCAGTCATTCCAGATGGGCTGTGGTCAAACTTTAAAAAATTAATACACCTGGTAGAAATGTTTCTCACGTCTGATTGTTGTGGTGATTTGAAGATATTATTTGGCTGTTTTGTATCCAAGTCCTCTTTTCTCTGAGAAGTTTCAGTTTTATTAGTTATAAGAGGTTAAAAACAAGGTTTTACGTCACGTTTAATGATGATTGGCAGCTGACAATCTCGTGTATTTTTGCGGGGATTGTAAAATATGTGAGAAGGTAGAGTCAAGAAGTGATTAGACCCTCTGAAAATCAGGTATGTCTGTAAAGTCTTTGTTAGAGAGAAAAGTGTGTGGGGGGCTGAGTGAGCTGGTATTTCAAGCTGTGGGGTTCTACCACACCAGGGTGTGCAGCAGAAGATATCCAAAGTGTCTCTTCATCTTTCTCGGTCCAGGCGGGAAGGCTAGCCATCTGTCCAAGAACAACTGAGTGCAAAAAATAAATAAATAAAGAAAAAGAAAAAAGGTCAAAGGATTCATATCAGTCTACAAATTCTTTGACCTGTAGTCAGATCATGAACTTTTTCTAGTCATTTTGAAACTCAATTACTCTACACATAAAATAGATTATTGAACTTTAACACACATGAACTAAACATTCTGTATTAAACATCTTTTGTACAAATGATTTTGTTTCTAGACAGTACAATAAAACATTAAACAGCTCAGTTTTTGTAGTAACTTAATGTGTAAGTTCAAAAAACTGCCAGACCACGAAACAACGGCTTCGTGTGGTGTTAACACAACCATTTTACAACAGTACATCAGTACCACTTAGAATAACAAATTCTCACTCTTACATCTCTAGTGGTAGACGCCAGCATCACAGGCCCCAACAGCAGGATTAGCTTACCTGTTAGCTTGTCTTAAAAATAGTGGTGGGGTGACTACGCAAAGAGACCAGAACAGAACAGAAATGCAAATTTAAATTTAGAAGACAAACGTGTTTTCATATGTATCCCGTTTATCCTGAGGAAGCAAGTACAATTATGTTGGATAGAGGTTTTTCAGGAAGTTGCCCTAACGTGACATTCTACACCTGCACCTTTATCACTAATTGTTTTTAAAAAGTCAATATTTATTTTGTTGTCCACCACAAGCTGCAAGCTGCAGCCCAGACTTGGGCTAAAGCCATAATGTTTCAATGCTTAACTACCTGGATGCAAACGAGCACAGATGACAGATGTCGTCTGGTCAAACTGATGTATAACTGACTGACCGGAGCAGTATGTGCTCAGCAGATGCATGTGGATGTTAACCTGTGATAAATAATGGTGGTGCTAGCTATGCTAACTTTAGCCACACTCTGCTAACAAATTTGACATTGACAGGATGTGATGACGTGCTCTGCAGTGTTAGAAAAACTGTGCTAAGTGTGTTTGTTTTTAGACAAGTTTTTGCATCTAAAGGACGGAGGAATGAGTTACCCTGGTGGATTATTCTTCTTTAACGGGTTTTCTTCTTCTGTCTTTTTTTGTTTACAGCTGAACTTTTAAAAACAACAAGAAATACTAAAAATTTCTTCCATCCCGAGGTCTCATCTGCACACCAGTCAACAATCCGAGCAGTTCAACTCTGACCCCACAGAAAATGTCATTAATTGTCGTCTCACAAAGCGGCGCTAATTGCTTTCAAACTGTTCCTGAAGACGAGCCCCAGCCTTGAGCGTTTGTCACGGCTGTAAGATCACAAATTCTTTGTTGGAATGATGCACGAGTTTATTACCACGACGCGTTAATTAAAGACTTGTGGACGCTCTTGAACTTATTACCTAGCTTCCTGCTAATGAGCACAATGATGCCAAAAAACCTCAAACCTGGAGAGAAAACAGTTTTTCCACCTGAGGACTGAGAGGGAAAAAAAATGCTCACAGCGCTTTCACTACTTCACCTTTACAGAGATATAACTCTTTTCTTCCTCGCTGCCCATATCTGCAGCGTAATGGCGAGTAATTTAAGGGAAATTAACATTTTGACATGCTCCTCGGGGGTTAAGGAAAAGTGGAGAGGAGAGGATAAGAGAAAAGAGGAGGAGGGGGATGGAAAGGAGACAGAAAGAGGATGAATTAGTATTTAATTCACTGTGGTTCAATCTGTGGTCCAGGGGTTAAGTGCGGCTGAGTTAAGCTGTCGTCTGCGCTGCCATTGGCCACAAACCCCTCGATGTCTGATGGAGTTTTTTACAACCAGCGAGAGCGCCAAGGCAGATGGTGCACAGACAGAAGTTATCATGACCAGCAAGTCATTGAGAAGGGATAATTAAAAAATAGATCTGGGAGTTTGATTGCCGTCCAGAGCAACTTAAGAACATCTTGAATGGACTCTGATATCTTTACCATTTCTCATTCCAAGCACATGTCCTGGGCTTTGGCCGAGCGTCGCTTCAGGACTGTGCCGTCCAAAGTTGTAAATCTAATGGGCCGTAAAACTCCATCTGACAAAACACTGAATTATGTCTCTGTTGCTTCATTTCTCTTTTATGAATTTCTCCTCAGTGAGACACGTCGTGGCCCAGCACGGCTCATGTTGGGGTGAGATGGTTTTATATCGTCCGGTTCTCTTGATAGACTGATTTCAGAAAATGTCCGAGAGCAGAACGTGGTCAATCAAACTTAAAATGTCTCATGTAAACACCTTAGCCAATCTGATTCACCCGGATCTGATTGTATTTCTGGTCAGATTGTAAAAGGTAGTCTACATTGATTGATAATCCGCTCCATGCTCCATGTAAACGGCTAAGTGGAGTGGATTAGGTTGATAGAGAGGATTGTTCTGTCTGGGCATTCGCTCCCTAGTACGTAAGAGGCACGAAAGTGACGTACGCAGAGCAACACGTGGCCGAACGAAAACAAACATGACAAACAAACAGAAAAAACGGACACATAAGCACAATAAGCATCCCCAACAAAACACGACGTGGATCGAAGTGCATCTCTTCTTCTCTTACACATTTACAGGTAATTGCAGAGTGACGTAAAAAAAACCCAATACAATCAGATTCAGCTAGAGCCATGTACACGGGGATTGAACCCGGATCTCTTTACTCAAACTTCATGTTTACAGATCAAATCAGATTCACTTTATCCTATCGATTTCAACCAAATTGAGGAAAACTACTCATGCAGGGTTCCTGCGGATCCTTGAAAAGTCTTAAAAGGCATTGAATTCATAATTCTAAAAATAAGGCCTTAATTGGCATTAAAATGTCTTAAATCCAATTTTCAAAAGTCTTAAAAATCTAACCACATAAATAAGATTTATGTTAGATTGAACTAAAAAAAATATTTAGCAAAATGTATATTTTTTTCAAAAATAATTCACTGATTTCTTGTCATGGCAACATCATGTAATCACAAAAGCAGAACTAACAAATCAGTGATGTGTCTGCACCAGGATCTTTCAGAGCAGACGCATGTCTTGGTTTTAACTACAGTGCCTGGAGAGGGAAAAAAAGGTGAAAAACTGGCAAAAAAAAATCCAAAAGTGGCTTAGGAAAATTGATTATGGCAGCAAAATTGGAAATTAAATTGAAAGTTTAATGTCAAAAAAACGTGTAAAAATTCAAAAAATGTTTCTGATAGTGGTCAAAAAAAAATTGAGGCAAACTAGAAATAAAGTTATAAAAACGGGCTTAAAAAGATAAAAATGGTCCAGAAGTGGGACAAAGTGTATGAATAAAGGTCAAAAAAGGGATGAAATTGCAAAAACTGGGCAAAAATGTTACGAAAGTGGAAAAAGGATAATAAATAGGTGCATGATAGGTATGAAATTGCAAAAATAAAAAAACAAAATGGGGAAAAATGTGTAAATAATCCATAGGTAGCTTAAGAAAATAGTCTTTGGCAGCAAAATTGGGAATTACATTTGATTTTAAATTTGAAAAAACATGTAAAAATTTCAAAAATGTTTCTGACAGTGGCCAAAAAACGATGAATGGGGGGCAAAATAGGCATAAAGCTGTAAAAATGGGGTTAAAAAGAAGACAAAAAGTGATGTTTTATTTAAAATAAACATTGGGTCAAAATGGCCTCTCACCCAGGTAAATCATGTGGTGTTTTTATTTTGTTTTGTTTCTTTCAATTGTGGTTCGTTGTCGACTTGGTCTTAAATTTGATTTCAAGCAGCTTAAAAAAGTCTTAAATAGTCTTAAATTTAACTTGGCTTGAGCTGTAGGAACCCTGTCATGTAAACTCGTATGTCAATTTACACTGAATCCGTTTGGTTGCAGCCCATCTGCATGGTGATGGAAACAAAGTTTTATCTCACCAAAATACCTCTAAGGTTATTAATCTGACTCCACAATCTTCTCATCTCTTTGTCCCCTGGTGGCATCCAGGTTCTCGATTGAACACTAACTTATTAACAGTACGTCAAAAATATAGTTTGACAGAGATCTCTGGGTTCAGATTTATGCAGCCCTGACTACCACAACTTGTTTAGGGATCAGTTGGAAAATTTGAGCCCCTCAGGTTGAGTCATCTTCAGGCCTTGGTCTTCTGCTATCTGAGATGTGCATTCCTGAACGAGATGGTCCTTCCTACTCCTTACCTTGAGTTCTTGGGGTAACACAGTAAACTTTGGTTAGTAATTATTGGACATAGGCAGTGACCACTTCTCATCTTTATTCCGATTTTCATTCTGAGTTCCTAAAAAATTACCTTCAAATGTTCTCTCCTGCTATGACGATAATTAGTGTATAATATTGTAAGTGTCAGTAAAGCATGCATACATAAGCTATATACTTCAACAGTTGCTGCTCTATCACATCGCAGGTAATACGCAGCTATCCTATTTTTCAGGGAGGCGGAGCTGTGACGTATATAGGCTACTCAGTGTAGGGAAGATCAAGCAGAACAGGAAGTAGTGACTGGATACTACCCAGAGACTTTCAAAATAAAACAAACCATGTCAAAATCAGTTCGTAGTTATCTTAACTATGACTACAAATGGACATAATGAGGGGAGCCAGACAAGGAGTCAACAGATTTGAAGTTTTACAGCCCAACATGAATGAAAAGGGACTTATCAATGGAGTGGGAAGAGCAGGAACTCCTTGGTCTCGTCTTGTGAGCTGACAAATGCAGTCAAGAGGCAGCGTAACAGAATCACTCTCCAGATGTATTTGAAGGGTAATGCTGCACCTTGGATCTTTCTTCAGTTGAGCTTCACTTCTCTTCATATCTTGAGTCCTACTGGTTATTTTGATTTTTACACCTTCAGTTTTAACAGAATTGTGCCTGAGGACTTCAGGGTGGCCCCTCAGCAGAAACTTATCCAAACCATCATCTTTCATTTCAAACAAACAAGCAGAGATTAAGCTTTATGACATTTTCTCCCTCTGCATCTTTTTTTTTTTTCCATTATTCTTTTCTCCTTCTCTTTGTCTCTGGCTTCGTATCCCCAGCAGGGCTCGTGTGGATTAGCACTGAAAGCTAATGAAATGTAATTACCGCCTTTGTCGATAAGAATCGATCGCCTCAGGTCTCTCAGGCCCCCCTTCCCAGAGAGGGTCCCGCAGGGGCCAGCGTTGCAGCCTCGACGGCTACCGCTGCACAGCCTCCTCCCCCGGCGCCCGGGCTTTATTTCCTTCCTGGTTGCCATGAGCAATGGGAGATAGCATTGACAGCGCCGTATGAAGTGGAGTCAGATCTGTCGGATGGTCCCTCAGCACGGCCTGGCGAGGGGGAATGAGATTCCTTATCAAATCAGCCGGATTAGAGGAGGGTGTCAGGGAGAACGTCGATTCCTACACCAGGCGCGAGGAGATCAGGTTTTGGTGTGTTTGTGTGTGAGAGCGTGTGTGTGTGTGTGTGAGGTTAATTTGTTTAACTTCCTGCTTCAGCTTCACCTCGTGTGAACCACATTAGTGCTGCAGACATTAAAAATCCTGTTTTTCATTTTTAATTTGACTTCTGTTTCAATTAACTTTGAGTTTTTCTGAGTTCAGGTTTCAGATAAAGTTTGGGAGC
The DNA here is from genome assembly GCF_033239565.1 of Halichoeres trimaculatus. Taxonomy (NCBI): domain Eukaryota; kingdom Metazoa; phylum Chordata; class Actinopteri; order Labriformes; family Labridae; genus Halichoeres; species Halichoeres trimaculatus. The sequence goes on along the minus strand of NW_027437199.1, from coordinate 1,645,694 downwards.
GTGTGAGAAGTTTGCTTTTTTCAAATATTTCATGGTTAGGGAGACAGGGATGTCTCTCAAACACAGCAGTTAGAGAAAACAATGAGAGGAGAGTATTTGAAGCTAATTATTCTGCTAACTAATTAGCGAAAAAAAAGTTATGCAAAGTTAATTTTAATTACATAAGTTTGTCTTTTTCCTTTTTATCTGTTTTTGACTCATTCAGAAGGACTTCTCCCCGCTTTATGTGCTCTTCCTGATCACACAACAATCAGAAAGCGTCCTTCTCTCGTCACCTTCACCAAATATTTATCCTGGCGATGAAAACAACCAAACATGCGTGTGTCTACGTATCATCCCTGGCTCGCTGTTCGAGCAGGAAAAGGAAGGAAACATCCTTTCAGGATCGCTTTCAAACACATCCGTCCTCTTAACAAATTCCCGCCGATCAAAGCGGCTTGAAGTTGCGAGGAACAAACTTAAACTTCGCTCAGATAGCGCCAGACGTGGACACGCTGTCACACATCACAGACGACACAGGTAATGGATCTCTCTTTTGGTTTAAGGGGAAAAAAACACAGGTGTGGAGAGGTAGTGGGAATAAAAGGCACTCAAGGAAAGCTGGAGTCGACTGATGAAGCATGTGTGCGTGTGTGAACGTCTGAAGCCGTGTGTTTGCTGTATGACAGAGTGGAAACACCACTGTGAGAAAATTACACACTTGTTTTTGGTACTTGAGAGGAACCATCTCATATTTTCTCCAATGATGGCGACCATTTGTTTCCAACCATGCAGTGAGCAAGGGATGATGCTGACGAGGTGTCCAATATCAGAAATGAATGGACGACGCGGAGTCCATTCATTTCTGATATTGGACACCGCGGACAGGTCCCTTGAAGAGGTGGAGGAGGCAGCAGAGGAAGGTTCAGCTGAACTTTCGGACAGAACAGTCAGTCTCTTCTTTCTACAACTTCTTTAACAGATAACTTTTCAGAAACCGTTTTAACAAACCACCTCTGGGCCGAGTCTTCCTGATGCAGATTTAAATGCCGTCATTTCTCGGTCCATTACGTCCGCTGGAGCAGCGCCCGTTCATCTGTTTCTTGTAGGTCTCAGATCAGCTGTTATCAGGAAGTTTAACAGATGTGCTTCACTCTGGTTTACTCCATCAGCATGGGCTTCAAAGAGGAGCTGCTTTTCTTCTTTATTCAACTTTCTGACAGTTAGTGCCACTCGGCAAAAAGTATGAACCATTGTTTCTTGTTTTGTTCGAGAGCTAACATCTTTGCTATCTTTGTTTTTTACCAACATTTACGCATAAAGACAGGATTGCTAAGTATGAATCTTTACCTGTTTTATTGTACATGAGCGGACAGTTGGTATTTGCTGCTTGTTAAATCCCTTAAGAGGGAAATCAAGGGAAATCTTGCAGACTTTGGGGTCTTGGTGATGGTTGCAGCCATGCTAACGTTAAACCACATTGCTCTTCTGAACATCTAACCCCCTCCTGTTAATCCTGACTGAGTTTTAAACCATGGATGAGAATATTTTTGGGTTTGAACGCACACAGTCAGAGCTACCTCGCTCTATGGGAAAGTGTTTCTGCCAATAAATCGCAGGAATAATACAAGAGGTGGACAAACTGAGTTGTATCTCTCCCACACACTCTCACACACACACCACTGCGTTGGTATGGGGAAGGGGCCAAGTGTGTGGGAGAGAGATGGAGGGAAGGATCGATAGAGCAGCGAACGAGTGCTGTAAACCATGAAAGAAGACAAAAGCCTCCTGTTTTCCCACAGTGCACCAGAGTCTGTTAGCCTGGGAGCTACAGCGCTACCACCAACACTCTCACACACTCATACACACACTGACATACAATCAGCCGGCTGGAGTGGAGTAATAAAGAGGGAGAAATAGCATGTACCCAGGAAATATCAATAAGCATCTCTGGGAAACAACACTCTGCGGCGTTGGGAGGGATGGACGTCTGCAGAGGATTCATCGCTCCTCTTTGTTTCTGTCCTACGGAGCTCTGCAGAACTTATTTCATGCCTGACCTCAAGTGCCCGGAGTATAAAACCATCTACTTGCAGATTTGTTGTGTTGTATCTCCATAACTTTATGCATTTTTATCCGAACTGCAAACTTCTTCCCAGACGAACTCTCACAGATGGAATTAAACGGACTTTAAAAACAGTTTTAACTCAACAAGAAATCCACAAGAGACAGGAAACAAGCTCGGCGTTAGATTCTCCTGTTGTCCACATGTTTCTGGATCAACCTCCAAAACACACTGAACACACACACACCCTCCCTCACACACACACCCACTGGCATCATTGGCATAAACAATAGGCGGCGTTTGGAGCACGCAGCGCGAAGAAATGGGCCCAGCGTGTATTTGTTTGACCGTACACAGTTTCCCAGCAGCCAGCGCAGAGACGGGGTTTATTTAACAAGCATCTGAGCAGAACCAGCAAAGCTCTCACTAATAATAACTCAAACAAATGCCCTTCAACTGTATGAGCGCGCTGGAAGTGCTATTAATACTCATGTAAATAGAGGGCTATTTCGGGCGGGGTGTTGTGCTGCTGTTGCATCTCATTTGCTGGATTGTGAGAAAGCAGCTGGAGCTGGGAGGGGGTAAGGGGGTGACTCAGATGAAAAGTTGTTGTTGCTGATTGTGCAGATGATTTAGTGAAACTTGTTTCAGGAGCAGCATCTATTTTGGAGCTGGTTTAAAATCTCCGTAGCTCATTTGAATTTGGTGGCTTCGATAGAAAACACATTTTTCCTGAACTCGTTAAAACCTGAACCCGACCACAACTGCACATTTGATGCTCGCATCATGCCCAAAAACTCACAACACTCTACTGAAAATTTGAACTCAGCGATAAATTTCTGAATCTAAGCTTTATAGGTGTTTACGTGCTCCACAGTGCCCCCTAGTGTAAAGTTGTGTGCAGCGCTCCACCCCTTCCTCACCAGTAGGAAAAGCAGCAACACAAACAAAGTTCAAAGGCAAGGCAAGTTTATTTGTAGAGCACAATTCAAACACAAGGCAATTCATAGTGCTTTACAGCTAAAATAAAATAAAATCATATCATAAAACATTAAAAATGATTATTTAAATTTAAAGAGGAGAGTGCAGATAAAATACTTTCAGTTGTCGTATGCTAAGCTAACAGAGCTGTTTTCAGCCGGGATTTGAACATTGTCAGAGTTGAGGCCTGTCTCACGTCTTCTGGAAGACTGATCCAGATTTTAGGAGCATAAAACTGGACTGAAGCCTCACCGTGTTTAGTCCTGACTCTGGGCTCCAGCAGGAGACCCCTCCCTGAGGTTCTCAGAGACCGAGTTAGTTCATATGGTTCCAGCATGTCCGAGATAAACCATGAAGGGACTTGTAAACAAGCAGAGCTGTTTTAAAGTCTATTCTCTGAGCCACAGGGAGCCAGAGCAGAGACCTGAGACCTGGACTTATATGGTCGTATTTCCTGGTTCTGGTCAGGACCCGAGCAGCAGCGTTCTGGATCTACTGACTCTGGTCTTACAGCTGGTTTTGAGAGTCCAGTGAGCAGGCCGTTACAGTTATCTCACCTGCTGGAGACAAATGCGTGGATCAGTCTCTCCAAGTCAGGTTTGACACTATTCCTTTAAAGGATAAGTTGGGTTTTTACAGCTTTTACATTTTTTATAGAATGAAGTAAAACAAAATACTCACCCAGAAGGCTTTCCTGATCCAAGCAGTGCTTCGGGAGATATTTAGATCCAAAATCGTGCAGCAGACGTCCGTATAATGGGATCCATCGGGGCATAGACAGCGCCGCTCCTAAAGTTAGTCCTCTGTTGCAGTCTGTGTCACTCCAGACAGCGCTGTGTGGCTGTAATAACCTCTGAACTGACGAAGACTTTGTTTACGTTTGTGCCTCAAAGAAAGGAGTCAGCTCTCCAGAAAGTACTGCGCAAACTTGTGAAAAACACGAGTTTTTGGACAACTAATGCAGATTTAAGGAGCGGCGCTGTCTCTGCCACGATGGATCCCATCATACGGACGTCCGCTGCACGATTTTGGATCTAAATATCTCCCGAAACACTGCTTGGATCAGGAAAACCTTCTGGGTGAGTATTTTCTTCTTCCTCATTCTATAAACAGTGTAAAAGCTGCATAAACCGAACTTATCCTTTAATCCTGGTGATGTTTTTAAGATGGTAAAAAGCAGCTGATGTTATTGATTCGATGTGGCTGTTAAAGTTCAGGTCTGAGTCCAGAATCACCCCTAGATTTCTAACCTGGTTACTCACATTCAGAGAGAGTCTGTCTATGGCGCCACGTCAAACTATGATGTCTCGCCATGAAGCTGCAGAAAGTCATGAGTTGCCATTACACCTTTTCGCAAAATGAAAGTGTTATTTCTGAAGTTTTGATAAAGAACGTCTGCACTTTGCCCATGTTTCCATTACGACTAGAAATGCACACAACTTGAGTAAAATAACACGTGATAGCTGTTACATTTTTTTACGAAAAAGATGTTTCTATTGCTCTTTTGGGATAAACTACACGATCATTTAAAAAAAAAAAAAACACCTCATTAGAGCTTTAAGACTTTTTATTGAAATCTAAGAGGTTTTTCCAAATTTTGGTGTTACCATTAACATTTTTTATTGTGATATTCAGGTTTTGCCTATTTCTTTTTAAATTCAGATTTTAGTTATTGTTATTGTTATTGTTGTACATTTTTATCAAGATGATCGGAGGACTCAGAGCAGCCAGATCTGAACGGAGAGGAAACAGTGAAAGGAAACACAGTGGTATTGGACCTGGTGTCATAACAGAGAAGAGACGGACCAGACAAAGATCTGGTGGAATTTTGTCGTTTTTCTTTTGTTAAGTTTTCTCATGATGACAAAATCAGCTCTTATCTTGGTCTTGGTCTGGGTTTTCTTGAATCAAATCTTTCATAGTGGAGATAATTCAGCTTAAACACGACACTTAATCCAGATTTCTCCAGATTTTGTGTTCATATTGTGATAAAGTGAGACTTTTCTTGGATATTTTGAGTCAGGTTGATATCAGTTCCATATAAAGATGTTCAGTTGGAGATTATATGTTTTCACCTCCTCCTGCTTAAAACTCTAACAAACAAAGTCTTACCTCCAGTGGAAGTTTCCTTTAGTCACATTCTCCTCGTTTCCAAAACAAGAGCATGAGATTAAAACCTTTTAAAGGTCAGTTCAGCCAAACTACAGCGGGAGCATCTAACACAGCCAGCTTCAGTTTCATGTGTCGTGACATTTATGTGCAACAAGCAACCTCACACCTCCGAACTGGACTCGTTGAAAGCTGACACAGTTTTATTCACAGAAGAGTTTAACTTCCCACCTCTGCAGCCTGCTTTGTGTCTTTCTATGAAACTTTACAGACTCGTTTTCTTCTCGTCTTTCTTCCCCTCGTGCCAAACACCTGAGGAGTCTCCACCTCCGTCGTGTGAGGGTTATTCCCAGCTCACGTGTAATCTAACGACTTAAAAAAGGCGGATTTTCCTCCATCGTAATCCCGTGCTCCCTCCCATCCTCCCTCTGGTTTTATTCATTTCCCTCCAGTTTTTTTCCGCTGACAGCTGCCTGCCCATCTTCTCCCTCCATTTTCCCTGATTTCTTTCTCTTTCTGTCAGTTTGTCTTTCATTTCATGCCCCCAGAGCGAGCGGATTCCTGCAGAGGAGTGGCATTTAGAGGATCTGGCTCTCCTATTGCTGTCTCTCCGCTGGGGTTAGAGAAAATCAATCCCACTAATTAGATCTGTGCATCACTGTTATTTTGTCTCTCTACATGTGTGTGTGTGTGTGAGTGTGTGTGTGTGTGTGTGTTCTGCATGTCCTGTAATCTATATTTAATGTTAGGAAGCAGAGCTTTAAAGAGCGCCACAGCTGGCCTGTTTGCTAATTAATGACATTTTCCCCTTTAATTACCATTCAGTGGAAGCCTGCGCTCTGCTCCTCTCTTTGCTTCACTTTTGGTCTTTCTTCTTTTTCCTTTTTGCTCCATTTTTTCTCCATTTTCCTTTGTCTTTCTTTCCTCATCATGCTTCTCGTTTCTGTTCCCAGGTGTCTCAATGGCCTAGTTCTTCTGGGGTGCTCGTACGGACCACAAGACCCATGTTGGCGTCATTTGGACGACTTGAAGTGTCCACCATGTTCTACAGCAGCAGATCTAAAAGTTAGTACGAGATTTTATCAAAAGTCAAGATGGTCAAACTGAAGACTTTACAACAAGTTGTCGGCTGTCTTTTGAAGGAACCGTTTGTAGCTTGGGATTGATCGATTGTTATCCCTCACTTCCTTTTGGCGCTGAGTCTATACAGAGTTATTGAAGCATGTCTATGAAAAGAAAGTTAACCGCCATCAGAACCACAGAGGAAGTCACGGCGGAGGGAATGAGGGTGGGATTCCTGAGGAATTGGCGCATCATGGTTGGCCAAGAGAGGCAAAAAAAGAAAAATTCCACCAGATCCACTTACGCTCCATCTCCGTTCCATCACAGCACCAGATGTGATGGTTTCTGGCTCAACAAATACACAAGACTGCATCAGTCACGCCATCATAATAAAAAGTTTAAACGATGAAGATAGTAGATTGAAATTGATCAGTTCTTCAGTTAAATAACCCCCAAAGATTAGTTCAGCATTTACTCTGGTCACAGATAAAGTTTAGAGCTCTGGTCCCAAAGATGGAGCCCTGATATCTGGGTGCAACGCAGCTTTATAACAGTCATTGTTACACCTGTACAGAGGTTGAGTTTAACTAAAGACCCAAGAGTGATTGACCAACAGATATGAGTGACACCACTGTCTCAACCCAAAGCTGGTGTCAGTTTTCATAGAAAAGTACCATCCAAAATTGTGTTTGTTGAAAGAAGAGACCTCACAGACGCGAGCAAATAAAAATATATAACAATAGTTGGTGGTAAAAGAGTCCTCTGGAAACTTTTTCACTTTGTGTTGTTTGTGGTCCGACTAGTAACTCAAGAAGTAAGAATGGAGTTGGACTTGCGGCGGCTAGAAGTTGGGTCTCAGGCTCTTTTTTAAACAGATGTTTTAAGGACATTAAATGAGGGGAAGTTGTGGGTAGAACATCAGCGGTCTTGTGGGATAACATTTCCTCAGTGATGTGTCTGAAACTGGTGGATGTTTGTGGACAAGGAAAGATTGAGTCAAATGTCAACAAAGAAGAGACGGTCCGGACATGGATCTGGTGGAAGTGTCGTGAAACAAATGAACAAAGGTCCGTCACCCTTGTTCCTGTTTTTAAGACTTTAAATTTCTGGAAGCCCCACATGAAAACTGAGATATCACCCCGGGTTGTGCTTGTCTTGATAAAATCTCTCTAAAAGTTGCAAAGAGAAACTAACGTCCTGAGTTAAAGTGATAGACAAACCAAACGAAGACCGCTCCCTCTGCCGTGACACCATCAGGGCTGAAATCATCAAGATTTTCAGTAATTTCATTAAATTCTCCTTGATTTTTGATTTCCATCTAGACCAGGGGTCTGCAACCTTTACTTTTTCCTCGGCTCACCTGGATTAAAGTCATTCAGGAGACACAAAATCTACTTTATCTTCACAATAAAGACAAAAATGATTGAAATTCTAAACATTGGAAAAATGTAGTGAATAATTATCTAAATGAAAAGCTTTTTATGTTTATAAAATGGTACATGTAATGTCTTTGTTTTTATTTAAAAAAAAAAAAAATATATATATATATATATATATATATATATATATATATATATATATATATATATATATATATATATATATATATATATAAATTGAAAACGTCATAATTTTAAATTTTATACATTTGCAAAATTTATGAAATTTCAAAAAGTAGCAAATTATTTTAAAATTTCAAATTCTTGCAGGAGTTTTCAAAAAAAATGAAATTTAAAACATTTGAAAAATTGCAAAAATTAAAAAAAAAATATGCCAACATTTGCAAAAATTAAGAATAAAAATAAAAATTGTAATTCAAAAAATTTGGAAATTTCATCATTTTGGGAAAAATGGAATTGAAGTTATTTGCAAAAATCTTCAGAAATTCCAAAGTTGAAAAAAAAAAAAAAAAATTGCAAAAGTCTCCAAAACAAAAAAATGAGAGCTTTACCTCAAGAGATGATGCATATGTATTTCTACAAAATTTAATTAATGACTTTATTTAGCGTCACTGTCTGTAATCATCACTTCCCTCTGTCAGTAAAGTAAAAATTCTTTATTTCAATAATATTTTTTAAAGCTAAAAGGAGCCGCTGCAGAGGAGTCAAAGGGCCGCATGAGGCTCCAGAGCCACAGGTTGAAGACCCTTAATTTAGCCCACGTACCAAGAATTTTTCAAATCCAAACCAACACACTGTTTGTATCCTATGAACTCGTGACAAACCAGGTGAGTCGACGATCGACATGGGGAAATGCTCCTCCTCCCTGTGTGTATGATTCTCCTGTGTCTGATTCTGGGGGACGTTCCCTCTCTTTCTCTTATTTCCATCTCTTTCCTCTGTGCGGCTCAGATCTCAGGTCTCAGCTCGGCTGTTTGTCTCCCCGGGGAGACTGAGCGGGAGCTGAGTCTCCATCTGTCTCTCAGCCTCGTCATCCCTCTGCCCTCCTCTCCTCCTCTCCTCCTCCTCCTCCCCAGGATCTCAGACTGTCACCACCTGTCAGATGCCCGTCTCTTTCTCCTCTCCCCCTCACACCAGCTCCGTCTCTGCCCAACTGTCAAATGCAATCTGAGTGAACTTCAAATGAATGAAACGTCAGGAGCGGTGCACTTCTGTTGGTTTGCTTGAAGTAAGCTGTCTTAAGAGAAAATATCCAAAGAAACATGTTGTGTTTTTTTTCTGTGCAGACTTCTCCATCGCTCAGTGAGTCTGTGGCTTCCTCCTGTCAGCTGTGTTCAACAAAAATGTAGATCCACCTCATGAAACAACCTGAGGAACCTTTTCAAATCTCTTCACATTCAACAATATGATCAAATTTTAGCCCTTTAATGGTCTGTCATGTGACGGTCAAATGGGTCTTACCTGGAGGGTGAGGGCCGGTTTAGACTTCTGAGTTTTATCTACCCTGCAGTATGTGCCTAAAGTTTCCACAGCTCAGTACGCAGAAGTCTACACTTGTGACTCAACTGTTTCCCTGTGATTGGTCCACTCAGTAGCACGGTATTAAGGCTCCAATGTGTTAATGCAGGAGACTAATGTCAGTATTTAGCGCCTAGGCGTCACACCTTTTTTCATCCTTTACAAAATAACCAATTACTTCTCCTCATTCATCAGCTCCAACTCCAACTTGATGAGTTTAATTTCAGTCCATGCTCGAACAAGAGTGCAGCTCTGAAAACGCACCGTCAACTAGAGTTTTGGGAGTGTACTCCAGAGCAAAACAGGTGCCCCAACACCAAAGTTTGTTTTCGCTTATGGAAGCACAGGCCATGATGGGCTGAGCCAGGATTTCAGTTTCAGGTGGACCTTAAACTACAAAAGTTAGACAACTATTACCTTATAGATACATTACTGTTCAAAGCTGAGTTGGTTGCTTTTTGCTCTTTATATACTTGATAGCATTTTATAACGCAGTGGAGCATCAATCGGACCAACCTGCATTTGCTCTCCGTGGTATTGGCCAAAGAGTAACGCTTTAATGCACCAGCGTTCTTCACTGCCTCAACTTTCCATGTACAGTTAGATAACCAAAAACCTCAAAATCAGTCCTACTAGTGTAATATGGGGTTAAACGTTTCATAACAGCGTTTAACTGTTTCGTTTTGTTCTGTTTTGTTTGACAGTAGACTAAAAGTTTCCCACATTAAGCTCATTTTATCAAAGCAGGGCATCTATCAATAACAAATTGATAGAATCACGTATAGTGTGACTCAATTTTACAATATTCTTTTTAAACTAAGGATGGGTACGGATTTAAAAACTTTTATAGGTACCAACCAGATTCTGTCAAAAGTAGGAACTGATTCATGTGAAATCTAAAGGTAACATGTTGAGGAAGCTAAACTCATCCTTGCGACTGTAAGGGAGAGGAAGAGTAGGTGATTTTCCATGCTGGCTCCAGGCACTCGCGACCCTGAACAGGATAAGCCGCTCAGAAAATGAATGAATAAAAAAATTTGTGACATTCAAAAAAAAAAGATTCCATTTTATCACAAATCAAATTGATATGTTTTACTGGATGAACACACAAAAGTAACGAAAATTGGTACTGTTAAGTACTGATGAGTACTGACATCGATTGCCAGGTACTTGATATCTGTACTGTATTGTTTGAAATGTGTAAGGTACCCATCCCTTTTTGAAAACGATTTAAAAAATAAATAAATAAATAAAAATTGGGCCTGTCAGAAAGTGGGTGGACCTACCTCTAATGCCGCCCCTGGTTCACAATTTTTCTTTTTTTTTTTGTTGTTATTTTGTTGCTTTTTTGGCTCAAATATGACCCAAGCCCGCTTTGTTTCTGACAGTGTGAACAGCCCAAGTCACAATCAGTCTGACATTTTCTTGTTAGTCTCTGGACACTTTCAAATGTGGGACTGAATCAGATTTTTCTGAAGGCTACCATGGTCAGAAGATAGTCTTATGTTGTTGTGGTGAGCCACACGCTACACTTAGGCTGTTTTCGAATTTGCATACTATACTAGCAGTGCCTACTGATTCAACCAAAATGTAGTATGCAGTATGCAGTATGCAGTATGCGAACAAATGTCAGAGTTGTAGTATGACAAAAACACCCGGATGACTGAATTGGGAAAAATCCACAGTATGCATCGGACCAGTCTGCTTCCCATACTGTTACCCACAATGCAACGCGCCTGGTGACAGATATTAAAGAGCTCTCCAGTTTCATTACAGCAGTTTTCTGTTAAATCTTTATTTTTCCTGATTTTCAGGCAGATAAACTCTGATGAAATCACCCTGGAGTGGTCACCTCTGCCAGCTTCAGCTCCTCTGGCTTCCTGTCTGCTCTCAGCAGCTCCTCACTCCTCCCGTCGCCCTGACACGGCAGAGACGACAGAGATGTCAGAGATTGCAGAGGCGTGGTCTCCCTCTGCCTTTCACCGAGCAGCATCTCCAGACAGCAAAGCACATCTCACTTCCCTGATGGAAGTGTCACTAAATCAGTAAGTTGTTGAAAAGTCCTCGCAGGTTGTTATCTTCCTCCAGGACTTCCGAGCCGTGCTGATGAAAGCTGGTATTACCATTTGGTCAAACTGATATTAAGTTATTGGGAGTGATTCGCACAAAATGTCAGGTTCGGTGGCTCACACTCGGAGTCTGTCACAGCTGTGAGAGCGCTCCTCTGGGGTTATATCTTCAAAATCAGAGGACAATGTGAAACAGCTTCCCTGGACGGGGACGCCGCTCCATTTCAGCCCCACGGTGGGTACAGGAAGCAGGTGCAGCAACTTGAGCCTGTTTCCTCCAGGACGTCAACCTGAGACGCTTCACAATTAAATAGTTTGTCAGGTAACACTCTGCTGCCAACCCCAGAGGCTTCATGTAACTCGATGAGAAATTAGGCAGATTGCCAGAGAGACGGCGTGTCAGCTGGGGCTGAAGTCTGAATAAAGTTGCTGTCTTGTTTTTGATCGCTAATGAGAACTTCCCAGATCAAACGCACTCTTTCAAAGAGATGTCATTTGGGCTGCCCACACCACTTCGTTAAGCCGCTAACTGAGTTTGACGCGGCTGACAAATTGTCAGTTGCTTGGAGACAAGGTGAGGTGGTAGGAATGGAAAACCTGCAGATTAGTGGCAGGACATGATGGAGATCAAACCCAAATCACTGAGGACAGTTTGTTTTGATGTTTCAGCGCAAAGTTTGGCAAGTACAGAAGTTTTAAGACGATTAGAAGTCCTGGAAACTGTAAGATGGATCCAAACTTCAGTCTGTTTCCGGGTCATTTGGTCCACGAGGCGAAACCTCGACCCAGGACGGTGTTTTCCTTTTGATTTCTAATTAAACGTCCATGTTTACACTCATTATGGTTGTCTTCTGTTAGCATATGCTTTGTGCTAGCTTATTTCTTATGACTTGAGATGGCGCAGACTCATCGCCAAGCATCATATCTAGTGTGAAACTGGTTCTTTGGGTCGTTTAACATCAACTCTTTCCGCTGCCCCTGCAAACACTGGAAAAAACTGAAATCTTATCAAGTGTTTTGGTCTTATTTTTAGTAGAAAATGTCTTTTTAGACTTTATTTAAAAAATGTAAAAACAAACAAAAAAAATATGTCAATGGAATAAGAGAAAAGTGTGGCTCATATCAAGTGTAATAATTCATTTTTTACTTAAAATAACACAAAAAACACTTGATAAGATTTCAGTTTTTTGCAGCATGGCAAAAATCATGAGGTGTGTTGGTTTTGCAGAAAAGTCCATCTAAGTGTTGTCAACAAAAACTAGTGTTGAAAAAGTGTCCACACTGCAAAAAAAACTAGGCATTATCAAGTGCTTTTGTCTATTTTCAGTAGAAATGTCTTTTTAGACTTAATCTGAGCCACATTCACCTGACCAGGCCAGAAAAATGTCTGATTTCAACTTATTTAAAGTTATTTTACTAGTTACAAGCAATTCAGAGCTCGTTTTTGTCTTAAATAACTTGAAACAAAACATTTACCTGGACTGACCAGTTGAATTTAGCTTTTATCAAGTATATATAAAAAAAATGACTAAAAATGAGTCAAAAATACTTGATAAGATTTTAGTTTTTCCTGTGAACCTCTCTGCATCCCGCCTTATCCCATCTCCTACCTTTGTGGTGTGTCTGATTTTACCTGTGTCATACGTTCTGTTACTGATGCTCGCCCTGTTTGCTACCCTCTACATATATTTTTTAACCTTTTTTTAACCAGACAAAAGACCCAATGAGATCAAGATCTCTTTTAAAGGGGCCACTTGGCCAAGAGGTCAGGAGCACAAGTCATGAGAAAAACATATTGGGTAAAAACGGTCTCATGCTGTTTATCTATCAGCATGGACCAAACAGCTCTGAGAGCTTCAGTTCAGTCTGTATTTGCTGTTGCTCTCCCTGCCTTTGCTTTCTGTGCAAGCTCATGATGGAGGAAGGAGGCGTCACATTCTCGTGTCTGGTTTTGGTGTTCAACGTGGACAGGGAACAGAAACAAACCAACAAATCAAACTTTGTCTGAATTACTTTGACAGGAGTGGTCCTGACTTGATGGGTTCTTACCTTGGACACCTGTCTTCCTGTGATTTTACCTTTTCAGAGGTGAGTTAAGTGGGACCCCTTGTAAAAGACTTCAAAACAGTTGGATATCAGTTGGAGAAGAGATGAAAACATGTCTTATTCATGCAGAAACATGGATCCTGAGGCTTGCAGTAAGTCTCTTTCTCACACTCTTTGAGCTGAAGACCTGAGAGTCCAAGGACTGAAACACCAGTCCCCTGTGGATCCGTGGATGTCCCAGTCCCAGTCGCCTGGATCAGATCCCCTCCAGTCATTCACTCAGGGTTGTGGGATGTTTTCCCTGCTCCTTTCTTTATTTACGTCTGTGAATATCCGCTCCTATCCCCCAGCAGCAGATGACATATCACATCCTGCTCCAGCTTTTGTCAGCCAGCTAAATCCCGTCCCCGCCGCTTTAACGGGCCAATAGTGGAACGGGAAACCTTAACTCACTCCCGCAAAGCTGCTGCAGACGGCGTCCAGGGCCCCGCTGCATCCGATCAATTCCACTTCCTCTGAATATCAGTAAATCAAGCGGCGGCCAGATCCCTCCCCTGGTCTGTTGACGCAGACTAATTCTTCTGGTTTCCTCGATAGTGATCTCGCTAAGACCCCCGGTGAATGGCGGCGAGGAGAGAAAGAAGTGGTGTTGTATAAAAAGGAAGCCAACAGGTCTACGGAGCAGGGATTAGTGGGTAAAGTGGATTAGGAAGAGGTATTCTGATATTCCGCCCAGGCTGCAGAGACGCTCTTTAGAAAAGCAGAGAAACATCTGCTGGGGCTTAGCGAGGCCATGAAAACACTGGAAATCAGAATGGCTAGAAGACACACGCTAACACACGCAGAGATCTGAAACAAGGACGCCGTGGCACGAGAAGGAGGCCGTGGAACGCAACAAAACACTTTATATAAATATATAAACGCACATACAGCAGCACCCTGGGGTGCTTGTGTTCTTGGCTCAGAGTGTGTGTATCTGAGTGTGTGTATTTTTACATTGGAGCGTGAGTGTGTGAGCATTTTCAATTTAGAGCGATTGCAGCAGCTCGACAGGTCCTGGCAAATTAGCGCTCCCGTCCTGATTGAAGTCTTTGTGTTGTGAAGCCACGGGACGCGGCGTCTTTATCGCTCGTCTTTTACCTCCGTCTCGTGTTGTCTGTTCCTCCACCTTTATTTACAGCTCCATCCCAGCACTGACATAATGAGGACATGAGCTCCAAATGAGATGAAATGAGGTAAAACAAGGCTCCTGTCAGCATCGCTTTCCGGACAGCTTCTAAAAACAGCCCCGCCGCCGCTTTCTTTAACTGGGCCATTAACTTTGAAGAAAGCCTTCAAAGCCCTGCCTCGGCTGAGCAAACGGTCCAACAGGACGGGGAGGATGTGCAGCTGAGTGTGATGGGGCTTTGATGGGACAGGCGGAAGCTGCGCTCCACGGCTGAGTGCAGATTTAAAGCAGAGACGGGAAGTCGGAGAAATTTAGCATCACAATGAAGAGGGTGACAGGACTTTACTGAACTATTTTTACTTTTGCTCAGAAGAAAAGTGAACAAAAATATCCCAACATCAATGAAGCCATCAGTGAACACTGGAAAAGGCAGTAACTCTAAAGCAAGCTGTCAGGATACTGAGTCTGAGACAACTTCCAAAGAAGCTCGTCCTCTTTTAGAGCTAAATTTATCGTTTCGGAAATCTGGATGGAAAACTGAAATCTTATCAAGTGTTTTTGTCTTATTTTCAGTAGAAAATGTCTTTTTAGACTCAATCTGAGCCACATTCACCTGAACCAGTCCAGAAACATGTCTCATTTCAAAATATTTAAAGACAAAGAGAGAAAAGTTTCTTGTTTTAAGACATTTTTGTACTTTTATTGTCAAGCAATTTTTTCTTGTTTTATGAGCAGATTTTTTTACTCGTCAAAACAATTTAGAGCTCAATTTAGTCTTTCAACAACTTGAAATCAGAAATTTTTCTGGCCTGGTCAGTCGGATTTGGCTCATATGGAGTATAACAAGATATATATAAAATCTTTTTTTTTTTTTTTCAGTAGAAAATGTCTTTTTGGACTTAATCTGAGCCACATTCACCTGACCAGTCCAGAAAAATGTCTGATTTCAAGTTATTTAAAGACAAAAACCAGGTCTGAATTACTGTAACACGTAAAAAAAACAAGTCTTTGAATAGAATAGAATAGAATAGAATAGAACTTTATGTCATTGTAACAAGTAGAACGAAATTGAAGTCACAGCAGCAATCAAGAAAACCAAAGTAAGAAAGTGTTTAGAAAGTTAGCCATGTCTGTGAATAGCATGATGCTACTCTGCCCTCTGGTATTCCCTCTGTTGCTGGGTTAGCACAGCTAGCTCGTCCATCTTATTGGAGATAGATCTTACGTTCCCAGTAACGATGGATGGAAGGACAGGTCCATGTCGTCACTTCTTAGCTCACACCTGAGAACCAGCACGTGGTCCTCATCTCCTTCTCCTCACCTTGTGGGGAAACATCCGGCCATGCACCAGTTAGCATTGGCCTGCTACAGGCTGCTAACAGCTGATTTGACATGTAAACAATGCAGCCATGGTTACATGTAGGATCTCCAGACAAACACAGGAGAAAAAGTAGTAAAAATATCACTGAAGACACAAAAAGTTTGGTGTCCACGACCAACAATGAACCATACAAAGAAATGATCCACTCTAAATGCAGAGATGACGAAAAAGAGACGACAAACATTTTTCTAGACTGGTCAGGTGAATGTGGCTCATATTGGGTCTAAAAAGACATTTTCTACTGAAAATAAGACAAAAACACTTGATAATTTCAGTTTTGTGCAGTGGAGACTGAAATCATTTGCTTCCAAAACAAATGCACGCCTTAGCATGACACCTGTCCTTGCATCAGTGGGAGATGGTGGGAAAAGGAGTCTTTATCATTATACCAATTCAGACCAAAGGTGTCACTGCAATCAACGGCAAATAGGCTGTAACAGCTGAAATACACCAGATACTTCTCCAGTCACAGCCTCCTCGTTCTGTGACGCCGCACATTTGAAGCTGGTATGAGCTGACAATGGAGCGGAGACGGACTACAGACAGATCTGGTGTTTTTGTGGCGTAAAAAGAAAAAATCCAGGAAGAGGATTGTGATTGGTCTAGCTTCTCAGAGATCAGAGGGAAATCTACCCAAGAGGAAAAAGATAAAACGTTAAAGTAAGACCTGGTTGGAAAAGGAGTCTTGCTCTGACCTTTCTGCACCCCGATGCGTTCCTGTAAGGTGTGATCATCGCCCGTGTGCCTCTGTGCACGCGTGTCTCTCCATGTAGCAGCCATAAGTCCAGTCAGGGTGCAGCGTGTTAAATATTGATGGCGAGCAGCGCCTGACTGGTCCCAGGGGAGAGCGGTGTAAAGGTTGTGGCTCTAACAGCGGGCTCAGGGGAGCCGCAGTACATCGCTCACTTACCTCCCCCCCAGGGCCGCGCTCCCCTCCCTCCTCCGCCACCTCTGTAGACTCACAGTAAATTCAACCTATATTACTTCCTTTTTTATTTAAAGCCGTGAGATATTCTCTGCCAAATCTGCAGGCTGCTGCACAATCCTGTCCATTTATCTGACACAGCAGCTGCGCCGTGCGTCGACACCAAAGGAAAGCCGAATCCACCGCCGAGGCTTTCTGATGCCGGCTTTCTTCTCTGCGGGAAAACAAGAACGGGGGTTTGAGCCAAATGGAGGCAGACTTTGACACGATGTTAGTTATTTTTATCAGCTGCCGGAGCATGGCACAGGCAAAGGGCAAGTTACATATTGTGCCAGTCAGTCTCATTTAGAGAGCGTGTTCGATTTGATTCAGGAGAAAATGTTGCTTTAGATGTAAAATGCAAAGAGGTTCAATCTCAATCCTTCTTCTTCTTCTTTCTGTGAGTCCAGGAGCTTTTCAGAGCGTAAACAACCAACAGAAATCCTCCTTCAGCGCCTTAAACAAACCTCTCTGCTGGTTTATCTGCTCTGGATCGTCTACATATTTGTTTTTCGATCGCCGGGCATTTGCTTCATTTGCTCCACTTACCCTCAGCGACTCAAACAAACTGAACTTTTTCATTATTTTAATGAGTCTGACTGAGCGACAAACCCCGGGTTTTCCTCAGAACTCTGAGTTATTTTAGGCTCCTGCACTCCAGAGTACCGTCTGTACTGGGCCACCGTTTAATTTCATTAAATATAATTCATCTACAATGTACTTTGCCTCTGGTCTTTTCCCTTTATGTTGGAATAAGAAGTGTTCAGCTGGAGCGTTTGGCTCCCCGTGCCTCTCCGAAGAGGAAAGGATTCCTGCAAAGTCATGGAAAAAAAGACACTGCTGCACGGCGAGGACTTCCAGTGAGGTCGTTCAGGGTTTGAAACACTCTTTCTCCTCCATCATGCTTCGTTATGGCTCCTCCTTGAGTGATTTTACGAGTTTAGACATTTCATTCTGTGTCTTTTTAACCCAGCATCCTTTTGATGACAAGTTTACAGTAAACTGTTCAGGAAGAAGCCCTTGAGATGCATTTTACATCCCTGAGAGTCAATGGTCTTGATTGGGTTGGGCAGCTGAAGAGAAATAGGAAGTATGCAGCTAGCAATAACAGCAGCAAGGATGTTAGCTTCTGTACGATGGTTTATTTTCCAACACGGTCCATGTTTCCTCGTGTTGTTTCTGTGGCAGGACGTCCGGACCTTGGGTCCTCTTCCAGGCTTTCCCTACCCATCTTGAATTCAGCTGCCCACTTTTTCACACGTCAGCGTCAGTGAAAGGATAAGTTCGGTTTATACAGCTTCTACATTGATTACAGAATGAAGAAGAACAAAATACTCACCAAAAAGGTGAGAAGCATCCTGCTTCTGCCTTTTCAGTCAATACTCAGGCTGTATTCAGACCAGAAAAGTCCTTTGGTCCACTTGTTTGGTCCGGACCAAAAGCAGACTTTATTTTTTTCGTTTGGTGCGGTTCGTATTCAGATTGTACTTTTTGCAAGTGGACTATATTCTGTAAACACATCCAGGTGTGTGAGGATCAGTGCTCTGATTGGACAGCACTGACAAAGGGCGGCACACAGAGTACAGACCTGGAAATGGAGGTAAACATGTGTTTGTGCTCTTATTAGAGCTGCTAAATCATTTTCAGTTTCAAGAGCAGCTCCTTCAAAGCAGCTTAACAACACCGTTTACAATTTAGGAACAGGAAGACCAATGATCGCAGCAAGGAGGCGCTATGCTCTGCGTGTCCTGACCCACAACATGCTAGCAACAGCGTGGCTAAACAGAAGACGGAGGATCAGGTATGAACCAAAGACGGTTAGGTTACGGTGGCTCTATAGGCCCAAAAGGAGCATGTATCCTGTAGTTAGTTCAGATGGACCTTGGTTTGTATTCAGACCTGCACCAGAGAACTACGAACCGCACCAGAGTTCGTTTGTGTCTATTCACACCTGTAGGAAAAGTCCACACCAGCGTGGGAAACGAACCCTGGTCTGTTTAAAGTGGACCAAACAGTCCAGGTCTGAATACGCCCTTAAAGAAGAACTTTGGGGGTATTTTTCCAAATAATTTGGTTGGTGTAAATGGCTTTCTTTTGAAGAATAATGTATTATGTATAAAGACTGATTAGATCTTACTGCTACTAAAGCAGCTCCTGAATACAGCTTGATGATTGGAGATCTGATTAAAAAAAATAAAAAAAAATGAGTATCATTATTTACAGCTGCTTTGATGTCAAGGGAAATTTCTCATACCTCTTCCTTTAAAATAAGGTCCTGGTTTGTCTTTCAAGGACTTCGTCCCCTCAGACTTACAGAGAACTGGACACCCCATATCATGACTTCGGCTCTGTTTTCGGCCATTTCAGTTAAAGGGGACTGTGCATGTGAGGAAATGATCTGAACCTCGGTATTAAAGGTCCAAAGAGGATCAGTTTAATGTTTTTTGTCAACTCATGACCTTTACCTCCGTCCCAGCAAAGAGGAGTTACGTAAGAACAAACTCACGAGAAGAAGAACACGGTCAAATGGTCTTTGAAAACTTCTTACCTCCCTGACCCGTCAAGAAACTTTTTTATCAGGGTCGTCACAGTTGATCACTTTTCTTTCCAGCTCCATTTGCTTGATCTTAAAGTTTCTCATACAAATCATGATTTAAAAGTCTCTGTTGGACTCTTGTTGGGCCACTTCACTTTGGACGCAGCAGGAGCTACCCTACCCTGTTTTTTCTTAAAGGGACAGTTGCCTTCTTAAGTCAGTTTGTTTACCATTCACTGGTCAGAGGTTTGTATCTGGATCCAGACTCACTGCACTGCAACAGTCTCTGGACTCACTTTACAAATGTCTCGTTGCATCACGCCCTCGAGGGCTGTGTCACAGCCAGATGTTCGAGCCCTCTCCCCGTCTCTTTCCCACCGATTCCTCCTCTTCCTTCAGCTGCTGGTCCCTCCTCTCCCAGGCCTGGGTCCAGATGTCCGTCTCTCCTGGGTTGTCTTCTCCATTTGCTTGTTATTCCCTCACAACAGCTGTACGACGCGGCCCAGGTGTGCCGGGCTGAGAGCGAAGCTGTCTTCTGTGAGCCGTATGGAACAGCTGTGACTGTGTTTATCCAGGTGGAGGTGAGTCAAGGAGATCCACGGGGATGCTGCAGAAACTGAAACATTAACTTGCTTCTTATTACTAGTATATCCTGTACATTCGTGAGACTTTTGTAATCCTGGATGTCAGTTTAACCAGAAAAGTTGTTGATCATATTTTGTTTCCCTGAGCTCTAACACCTGTAGGGTGGGAAAGTTGGTGAAACAGCAGCTGCAGTCGGTCACTTCCAGCAAAATCCAATAATTCAACATTTGAAAAACAGCACAGCTCCTCAGAAACTTCTCCTGGAACTTTCATAACTTAGTTTACTCTCACATTCTCCATCTGTATAATCAATAAACCTGTGTTCCAGTGAAATACGTCCAAACTTCCTCCAGCCTTTACGACTCTGTGCATCACAGTACGAAACCTCCACATCGCACGATATGCTGTCTATACGGCAGAAGGCAGGAAATGCAGCGAGTCTTATTGTGTTTGAGGAGGGATGGAGAGGAACGTGGCAGGAACGACGGATCTAAATGAAATCAACATGGCAAAGGTAGAAGTCTGTTTTACTTTCCTGCAGAAAAGTCATTAAGGTTTGGATGGAAGTTGTTTGAGACGAAGGCTAAAGGAGATTCAGTCTGCTTTAGTGCAAGAAATGTAATTCATAGGATGAAAAAAGCCCATTGATTCCTCTGAAATGAATGTGCACAAAACCCCCGATGTTAACTTTCTGCAGCTCCCTCCTTTGAAAGCTTAAAAAGCCGACTGTTCAGATACAAAGCAGCAAATTTGTTGGCTGAATTAGTTAAATTGGCTGTGTTTGGCTAACGTTCAATGACTTCCCGCCTATTTCCATTTAAACAGAAGAGGAAAAAGTGCTTTATTAGCATGTTACCTAGCTGTATTAAACACTTCATTCAGCTCAGTCAGAGCCTCAAAGAGAAGTCAAAAACAACACATCGAATCAATCCTCAAAAAAGTCCTGTGTGTTTACCCTTTGCCTGTTGACACTGTGGCAAGATTATCATGGCCTAAATACAACGGATGCCCTCCGCTCCAACTCTGCCCAGATGCGTGTTGGTTGTATGTTTATTCTGGCACGTTGCAGGACAGAACGCTTGGCTGGAGTTGAGGGACCAAGGAGTCACAGTGCTTCCCACTGTTGGCTCCTGTTTTTGCTTTGCACGTTGTGTCTGTTGTTATACTCAAGATCGATACAATCTGGTTTGTGATAACTGCCAATTGCTCAGCGACTCCTGACAATCGCAAAGTAATATCTGCGTTTTGCTCAGTAACTCCTGCCAATTGCTCAGTGACATCTACAAGTAACTCAGTGACTTCTACCTTTGGATAAGTGAAATCTGCCAATCACTTACTGGCACCTGCCAACTGCTCAATGATACCTTCTGATCGCTCAGTGACACCATCATACTTTTAGGAACACTTGACAGTCGCTCAGAGCCATCACAACTTGCCAAGCAACACCTGCTGATTACTCAGTGACACCTGGATACCTCAGAAACCCTTGACAGTCCCTCTAAACCATCAAAAGTTGTAAAGCGACACCTGCCAATAGATCAGTGACACCTGCCAATCACTTAGCAACAGCTGCCAATGGCTTAATGATATCTGCATTTGGCTTAGTGACTCCTGCCAATTGATCAGTGACATCTACCAGTCACTCATTGGCACCTGCCATAGCTCAGTGACATTTGCTAGTTGCTCAGTGATACCTGTTAATCACTAAGTAACGTATTGCAGCTGCTCAGTGACACATGCCAGTTCCTTAGTGCCACCTGCAAATTGTTCAGCGACACATGCCAATTACTCAGTGACACCTGTCATCCCCTTAGGAACACCTGCCAATGGCTAAGTCATATCTGCTTTTTGCTCAGTGACTCATGCTTAATTAGTGACATCTGCCAGTGGCTCAGTGATCTCTGCCAATTACTCAATGACACATGCTAATTGCGAAGTAATATCTGCGTTTCGCTCAGTGACTCCTGCCAATTGATTAGTAACATCTACCAATCACTCGGTGGCACCTGTCAATCAGTAAGTAACATCTCACAATTGCTCAGTGACACCTGCCAGTCCTTTGGTGCCATTTTCCAATTGTTCAGCAACACCTGACGATCTCTCACTGACACCCTCTTCCCTCAGAGCCATCACAACTTGCTAAGCAACACCTGTCAATCACTCAGTGACACCTGTCAATCACTCAGTGACACCTGTCAATCACTCAGTGACACCTGTCAATCACTCAGTGACACCTGCCAATCACTCAGTGACACCTGCCAATGGCTTAGTGATATCTACATTTTGCTAAGTGACTTCTGCCAGTTGATTAGTGACATCTACTAATTGCTAAGTGCTATCTGCCAGTTACTCCGTGATACCTGCCAATCACTCAATGACATCTCGCAGTTGCTCAGTGACATCTGCCAATTGTCCAGCAACACCTGCTGATCACTCAGTGATACCTGCCAATTGCTTAGTAACATCTGCCAGTCACTAAGTGGCACCTGCCAACAGCCAGCTCACTACACATCAGCAGTAGTGTAATGCTAATGCTAGCTCATATAGAACAAAAGCTGTTTAAATCTGCAGATTCATCTCATGTGGATTTTCTCTCAGAGGTTTTTTTGGCGGCTTGGATGGAGCGACTGAGAATTCACAGAAGTGGATTTTTTTTTTTTTTTTTTTTTGTGAGTGTCGAACATTTTCGATCAATCACTGGCTGTCTCATTTTCCCGCCTTTTCATTTACCAGCGCACTGCCAGGTGTCCATCCGTAACTAGTCTGTGACTGTGTGTGAGAGAATGAAAGACAAACAGAGTCGGAGAGAATGAGACGGAGACAAAGTGTGCGGGAGTGTGCATTGTCGTCAATAAAAACCGCAGAATTGAGTTATGCTCCAAAAGCTGCTACTGCAATCTGGCCTCCTCGTCTTCATCACTCCCCCCTCCTCCTCCTCTTTCTCCCCATCTTCTTCTCACTTTTTCAATTTCTCTGCCTCACACACTCACACGCCGAGGGTACGAGACTGTGTGTGTGCTGATGTGTATCTGTGTCTCTCAGAGTGTGTGTGTGGTGTGTGTGTGGTGTGTGTAGGAGGTGTTCTGGCAGCCTGCAGTGGTGGAGTATAATAACAAAAACTGTCCGGTTGGCATTCCCTCACATATCCCAGAACGCCCTCCGTCCTTCGCCCTGTCCACCCCTCCTCCTCTTCCTCCGCGCTCTTGTTTTCTCTTCCGCCATTCCTTTTCTCTCTGCCATCTTTCGCAGCACAGATGAAACTCTGCTCTTCACACCAACTCCTACGCTCCCTTTACTCCTCTCCCTTTCTCTTTTGTATGATTTGCAGATTTAATTCTCTGTGATACATTTTGTCTATTCCTCCACGGTTCTGTGTATGGAGATGCTCCGGCATCGCTTGCACTTTAATTCTGTCCTAATCACGTTTGTGTCTCTGGCTCTGCATGTGAACTCTGAATGACTGTGTACTTTCATGATTCCACCCAGTGAGTCCCAAACGTCCTAACGAGGTTAGCGAAATGAGAGAAATTTCAAAGTGAAGACATTTTGGCTGGCGTTCATTGCAGCTGATGCAGAAGAAGGTTTGACCTGATTTGAGTCCTCGGATTCGGAGTGAGTCCCAGCGCTGCTCCGAAAAGTCAACAGTTTTATCACCGGTTTAGAAAAACCTTGAGTTGACTCTTATTTTGTCCCATCTCAATAAAGCGATGCAGGACTGAGTTTATGAAATTTATGAAAGAGTCTCAAAATGTCCTTTCAGTCTGTTATGAACACAAGGTCTTTGCTTCCTCTTCATATCACACTGACGGAGTAATTCAACCAGCAGAAATAAATGGAACAGTGCCGTTTGGAGATGAGTTTGGTAATTTGACATCTTTTCAAGCGGCCAGAGCAATAAAAGTCACATTAGACACTCAGTTTAACATCAGTTTCCCTACAAAGACTGCTTAAAGACATCATGGTGTCGCTTTGACAGTAACTCAGTGTCACCGTGTCATATCTCAGGAGGATTGCTATCACAGGCAGAAGAAACACAAGATTTTTGTTTAACCTGATGCATTTCACATGCAAAACAATGCTTACTTAAAAAAACTGACAGATCCCACCACCTTTGAACCCTCTTTGAGCTACGGTACAGTCACAGGCAGCCGACTGTTGCACGTTTGCGATGTAAGGAAAAACTTAAAGGTGCATGGACACAATTTTAAATTCTTAAAGAAGGAGAAACATGTGCATAAGATAACAACAATGTTCAGAATAAATGTTTGGAAATGTTATAACCGCTACACTTTAAAATAATATCGAAAAACCTGGATCTGTTTAACGATCCAAACTTTCCGTTGTGAAGATAAAACCAAAATTTAGTAATATGTTCATAAAACTTGCTGAAATTATCATAGACTGTAAAAAAAAATGGCTGCCATCGTGCTAGGCTCCGATGAGGTCACCACGAAAAACTGCTCCACCTAGTGGCTGGCTGCAGTTTTGGTCAATCAATTAATCTCCCCAGCAATTCCAGATGGGCTGTGGTAAAAACCTTTCAGGATTAGAAAAAAATTTTAATTATTTAAAATTCTTGTGAACTGTTAACATGTTACATTTTTCTTCCATATTTTGCAATATTTTTATTTATTATTTTGAAATTTGGGAAAGTTTAATTTTTACAAATATAAGCAAATATTAGAATTTATACATTTTCATACATTTTTTGACATTTGAAATTTCTTTAAAAAAATATGTATGTTTTTATTTTGAAGATTGCTTCAAATTTTGATTTTTTGGAGGGAAATTAAAAATGTATTTATTTTTTTTGCATTTTTTTAATATTATGGTTATTGTTTGAAATTCCTGTGAATGTTTTGAAAATGAGAATACTAAGATTTCACATGTTCAATTTCATAAATCCAAAAAACCTTTTGTCTTATTTCATTTACTTGATTTTCACTATGTGTAGAGTATTACACACTTTATTGTCTTTACTGTGAAGATAAAGTAGATTCTTTGGCTCCTGAATGACTTTAATCCAGGTGAGCTGAGGGAAAATGGCTCCTATAAAAGTAAAGGTTGCAGACCCCTGGTCTATGGAAATAATGAGGTCATCACAGTGATATCCTAAATTCTGCATAACAAGTTAGAGGAGTGGGCCTCACACACCAAGGTCTGCAGGTGTCTAGATGGCTGGCCAATCAGAGGGAAGAGGGTCTCCTTAAAGAGACAGCAGCTCAACCAAAGCATTTCAGACAGAGGCTAAAGTAAGGCTTTTCTTAACACCAGTGAGGGAATCACAGGGACTTTTTATTGGTTGTAAATCATGTAAAGCTACTACAGAGGCACCAGAGAGACAGAATAAAGCCTTAAAAAATGATAATACCCCCTCTTTAAACGAGCTGTCTGGCAATTTGTTCCCTCGCACGGCTCAGATCCACTTTATGAGTCACACAAACAAAAGCAGGAATATATGTTTACCTTTTCCATCAAGCTTTTATTATGTTCTACAACACAACAATGTTTGTTAGCAGGATTTTGTTCTGCGGTCTACTTTCCTCTCCTCTCTCCTCTCAGTCTGACTCATCTGTAAGCTAGCAGAACAGATGATGCTGACAAAAGGTTACTAACAAGAAACCACCTAATGCATTTTTATATGCAGTCAGATTGAAAGATATCCAAGTACAGGCGTCAGAATCAACATGGCAGCATTACATCTGTCTGGAAAGCTTTATAACTCTCCCTGTTTGCTCTGAACCAAAGAGAAGCCATTGTGGAGTCTGGTTAAAGGAGTCAGACTGAGCGTTTTCTGGTTTGTTTGCAGCTGCAGGGACTGTTCTGTCTGAGCTTTAGCAACCCAAAATTGTCAATCAGACGATATTTGCTTCCCTGCAGGACAGTGATCCCGGTCTGGATAAAACACTCAGCGGTACCTGTTCACGTTCCCGTTAGCTGGACTGAGCTGAATCAATCAGCAACATGGAAGGTAATACAGTGAAATTTATTAAAGTGAAAAGCACTTCAGGACCACGCGTCTGCACCAAGGCTGTGCACTCAGAGCGTTTCCATGCAGCTGAAGTAACTCTGCATCAAACACTTTATAAAGTGTTGAACTGAGGACTTCTCATATCTATATCTACACTTTTATAAACACTTACACTTGATTTGCATTTCATCTTTATTCCTCATTGGATGAGGTAAAAATTCAGTGGTTTGGGCTACGCAGTGCAAAAGTAAAGCACCATTCAGTCTCTTTACAGCAGGAGAGGCCCAGCAGGAGTTTGTAGAGCTCATTCCTGGTCTCTTAATGTACGTGACCCATCTGATCTGCTGACCCAACAGGTTTACAACGTGGGGTTTGATATTCTGGATGTCAACATTAGAGTCACGTCTCAGATAATTGTCAGTAATTGTTATTCTGTTTCTTTGCAGTGAAAAATCACCTGACAGTAGATGGGGCTGTTGCTCCGGTCAGTGTTGCCAATTCCTCAATGAGGAAGTAGCTATTGGCTGTCCTAGCAGTCGCTTAATGATATCACTGCGCAAATGCAAATGTGGCCATTTGCGTGTGATTGTAATGGACGCTGAATAACATCAGGGGGAAACAAAGAGTGGCTAAAAAACACCATAAATATGATTAAGACTACAAATGAACTTTCCTCTGACAAATTAAAAACCCTCCTCCTTTATCAGGGCTCGGGACTGGCAAACTGTGACCCCGAAGAAACTCTTTGGCTGGCAATAGTAAGTACGCTACACTGATACAGGCTTTTACATCAAAGTCTCCAAACTCCAGAAAACGTTTCTGAATTTATAGCTTTAGTGCAAAAGAGTCAATTATGGGGTTTAAAAACTTACTAAATAAAAGAAAAAGATGTTACGTTGGCAAAACTGGCTCCAATCTGTTTAAAGACTATTACCATAATGCTTGACATTCTACTACCTGGATTAAAACAAGCTCAGGAAACAGATGTAAGCTTGTTGTTGTTTTTTTTCTCTTTTTTTTTTTTTTTTGTAGTTTTTTAACCAATTATAACCATTTTATTTTTTATTTTTTGCAATTTTTATTTTCTTTCCTAATTTTTGCAAATATAATTTTTTTTTTTTTTTGCCATTTATAACCATTTTATTTATTTTACCAACTATAACCATTTTTTTTTATTTTGCCAATTATAACCATTTTATTTTTTATTTTTTGCATTTTTTTTTGCAATTTTTATTCTTATTTTTGCAAAATTTTAGATATTTTTTTTTTGGCCAATGATAACCATTTTATTTATTTTGCCAATTCTAAACATTTTTTTTTGTCAATTTTTAATTTTATTTTTTTCTAATTTTTGCAAATTTTTAGATTTTTTTTTAATTTTTGCATTTTTTTCAATTTCAATTTTTTAATATTTGCAAATTTATGTTAAAAAAAATTAGACATCAGGTGTAAAATTCTAAAAATTTAAAATCTAAACTTGTAAAGATAACTATTCACCAGATTTTCACTATGTATAGAATTTCACACACTATATTGTCTTTATGGTAGAGATAAAGTAGATTTTGTGGCTCTGAAATGACTTTAATCCAGGTGAGTCTGAGGGAAAATGTCTTATTTGAAAGTAAGGGTTGCAGACCTCAGAACATAAGGTTCAAAGACAGCTGGTGCTAACTCTGCTAATGTTAGCCACACTCATCTAACCCGATATGACATCATTAACCTGTAGACTCTGATCCCACCTTTGGTTTATCTTCAATACATTTTGCTAAGATGGTTTCCTTAAGGGCTTCCTTACCTTCCCATTTTTACCCATTGGTTAGTGAGAGTTTAAATTTCCTTTTGATCGACTAAGAAACAGTCATTTCTGAACATCTCCAGCTGCCGTCTTGTTTTTTAGAACCAGGAGAGTTTGCAACATAAAACTGAAAGACATCAAAAATGTGATCAAAGATGGGATGCTGATTTTTGCCAGTAGAAAAAAAAACAACTTAAAATCAAATTAATCCAGAGGTTAAAGAGATTTCAAAGTCACTCTGGTAGCTGAAGTACATTAACACATGACGCTCATATTTCCAGCTCGGTGGAAAGACGAAGCTTTAAAAGGATTTCATGTAAAGGTTACTTAAAGAGAAATAACTCAGACACCAGGACAGGTGATAGATCTTCACACGTTCAGGCTGTTCTGCTTCATTTGGCTGACAGATTTTTCTCACTAACGTTAGTCTCTACCCTGCCATCACTTCTCCCCCTGACCTCTCACTGTATCACATCCTGAGACACCTGAGACATGGGGGACAATCAGACAGACCATCCCTGGACCCCGGCTCAACCTGAGAAATGAGTTTGTCTCATTTCCTGCGAGAAGCAGCTCTGGATCTGAAAATCTGCGAACGGAGAGGAAAGATTTGTGTAGCATTAATGATCCTTGATGCTGTACCTGATTTACATGATGAGGAGATTGATCATCAGAGTCTAACGCTCTCTGAGCTCCAGATAAGCTCGCTCTGAATAACCATCCTCTCTTTCTTTATGCATCTTCTTTGGCATCCAGAAACCTCTGTGTCCTCTGAACATCACATCGGTCCCATCGAAGCCTCTGATTCACAGTTATTTGCTAAAATGTTAATTTCTTAACCTTTTTACCCTGAAGTGCTGAACCTTTCAGAATATGCGAGTTATAAGGTCAGGTCAGCTCCTCTCCAGTCCAACTTGAGCTTTTCATGAGGAAATCAGTTGCTACTAACAGACAAACTTCCTGAAGACGGCACAGACGTGTGTCTAACTTTATGTTTTGTTGCCATGGCTGTTTCTCGATCTGCCTTCATCAGTCAGCCTGTTGCCTGATTGGCTTCAGTTTTGTCGTGTGTAAAAATCCAGGGAAGGAAAAACACAGAGCTCTGAGCAGTGAGGGAAGAAAGTGGACAGAAATAGCCAGAGAGGAGAAGACATGGATGTTTTTCTGACATTACCGACACGGTTTCGTTATCATGTTTCCGCCAAGCGGTTCAGTTAGGTTTGTCTCGGTACGGCACAAATTTTGTGACGTTTCCACTGACCAATCCTGTGACAGATCTCCAATTAACCGAGACGAGCCGTCCCAATTTTTTAGGACCCTTCTAACACAAAGAAGACGAATCGCTGGATGTCTTCATCATTGTTCTTTGTTCACTGTGTCACTTTTTTTTTTCTTCTTTGTTTGATTTTTTAGCTGTTTTGTGATCGACTGTATCCTGAGTTTGTGGAAACTGGATGTACATGTTCATTAGGGCTGGGACAATGTGCTATTTTGCTCTATGGTTTGAATTGCGATTCTTCAATATTTACGATTTCTGCAGTTTTTAGTTTGCTTTTTTAACACAATTCCCATAAAATGCACATCACATGAGTCAGAGAGAAACATTTTGCCCCCTGCTCGAGAAAAGGGGTAACTTTTTTCTAATCCAGTTTATAAACAAAGACTCAAATAAAGAATTTGAATTTGAATTTGGAAAAAAAAAATAAAAAATTAGATTCAAAATCACGATTTTGATATTGTTAAA
The DNA here is from genome assembly GCF_033239565.1 of Halichoeres trimaculatus. Lineage (NCBI taxonomy): Eukaryota > Metazoa > Chordata > Actinopteri > Labriformes > Labridae > Halichoeres > Halichoeres trimaculatus. The sequence goes on along the minus strand of NW_027437199.1, from coordinate 1,616,321 downwards.
CAAAATAATCCTGATATATCGATTTTTAATTTTTCACTCTCACCCTGATTGCCCATCCAGTCTGATGTAGCATTTAACCCTTGGGACAGTACACCAGAAAACCCAGACCCACCTGGACTGGCTTCAAATGATCCCTCAGGTAATCCAGCAGCTCAAAAATGGTGTTGCTTGATAGACGATATGTCAAAATATATCGACACGTGCACAAAACATCACCTCTCTGATGTCATTGTGGCAAAAGGCACGAGCAAGAAGATGAAACCAGCCACTTTTAGAAAGGAAAGCATCTATTTTGATCTTAATTTAGCGGTCTGGATGTCCCTGAAAGCAGGGACGTCAGACGTTTGTGTGTGACACTGTGCCAGTTTGCGCCTGCCTTCGAACATGCTAAATGTCGATGCAAAAGCACTGACCACAAACGTTTCCAGGTTTGATTAAATACTTTTTAGGTGCTAAATGATTATATTTGTACGACGGCGTATTAGGGCCACTAAAGATATTAAAAATGAATAAATTTCCAAGAAAAAAAAACAAAATTTTTGAGTTTCTAAAGTTGCAAATTTACAACTTTAAAACTCAAAAATTTGCAAGTTCATGAAGTGGAAATTTACAACTTAATAAACTAGTAAATTTGCGCTTTACTAAAGTCACAAATTTGGCCATGACACGCTGTCGTAGTTATGTACTTCACTGCAAGATGGACCGAATTGTAAGCCTCATACAATTGTACTTTGGAGTTGATTGCAGCAATAAGGAGATGCTACTAACACCCAGGACTTGTCATAAACCAGTAAATTTAAGACTTTTTTAACTCGCAAATTTACTTATTTATTCAGTTGCAAATTTTCCACTTAATGAACTTGCAAATTTTTGAGTTTCTAAAGTCGTAAATTTGGGACTTTAGAAACTCGCAAATTTTGTTTTTTTTCCTCGCAAATTTATTTATTTATTTTATTTCTTTGGCCCTAATCCGCCGTCGTATCTTTGGATCTCCTCCTCCCTGAATTTTGCTCGTTCTGCTGATGCACATATATGCTGCATTTTCACAAAGCTAAACACGCTAAATGGATTGTGCATACAGTATTGCTCTTTTGACAAACACAATCCCTGGTGCATCCTGTTTTTAAACACATAAACCTTTAGTAGATCAGACTGTAAATGCAGATCATTAGCTGTACTGAATTAAAAAGTGAAAACCATAAAACCAGCCTCTGAAGCTCTGGTTTACTGCGTCTTTGCTGACACGCAGAGGCTTTGTCTTTGTTCATGTGCAGCAGAGAGATACTGGGAGAAACAGCACTGAACAGAAGTTTGTATAATGCACAGTCTGTTGCAAAAAGGTCATTGATTTGTCATTTTCCCGTATCGGGACAAAGCAGTTACAGAAGTTTCCTTTGTGATCCCCGTTCCTGCATGGCTCCTCTGTTTCCCCAATGTTCTCCCCAGACTCCAGCTTAAACAGGCGCTCTGCTGCCGCCACGTCCTCCCAGTCTTCCTCAAACGTATTAATGAAACAGAGCGATTGTTTGAGGAAGTGTTTTTGGTTTATGCTGAACACAAAAAGGAACTTTAAAGGAGATAATGGCTCCGTCGTTAATGGCTTTCTACAGTTTCATCATTGTTGCTTTACTCGTCTGTTATGAGTAGAGTGGCGTAATTTGGGTTTATTTTATGATTTTTTTTTTTTTAACTCCACACACACACAGAGTCAGAAGAACAGTGATAATAGAATCATTGATGAATGAGCTGAATGTGGTTAGGGAAGCATGAAAGAGAAGAGAAGGGGCGTGTTGAGATTAACGTAGCACAAAGCAAATTGGGTTTGCCGTCATTACACAATCCAGGCTGCAGAAAGCCCCAAACCATGAGAGACAAATGAGGCCTGAGATTCATAAAAGCTCCATTAACGGGAGCAAAGGGAGTGAGGGCAGACCATCAATGGGTCCGTTTAATACCAAACATTTATAGATCTGTGTCTATGGCCTGTGGCGTGTAATGACTCCACTGCTGGGCCGCTGCTTTCCAGGGACATCCAGACCGCTAAATTAGGATCAAAATAGATTCTTCCCTTTCTAAAAGTGGCTCCTTTCGTCTTCTTTCTCTGTGATCCTTCAGACACACGACATCTACTTCCTCCTTTTTCTGTGTGTCCTTTTAATCAAGCCGGGTCCCTCCTCCTGTAAGTTCCATCATCCTCACAAATCTCCGACTATTTAGCTGTTTACTCGAGTGTCGGCATTAGCAGGTGCGTCGAGAGATCAATGGACTTGTCAGCGACTCCATAAAGCCATTCCCATAACCATAACACAGCCGCTATAATACTCCGCTTAACAGACTGAGAACACATCATCGCCCATTCACGCTAATGTGCTAATACGTCTTAGCGCTAATGTCAAAGCGACGGTGGGACTCTGTGGATGAGGCCCCAAGCGCTAACCAGATTACCCGTCCGTCTGACTGTCTCTCAAACGGCCGGAGTGGGGGGAAATAGAGTGTCTCATTATCATCAGCCGCAGACGACTCTCGGGCTAATCTAGAAAAAAACGACGCCATCAGAGCCTGGGAATATTTGCTTAGCGGGCAGGGGCAGGAGAGGTTGTGCAGATTGGCAGACGTAAGGCGCACACACTCATCTCAAGTAGTGTCAGCGCTTAATGCGAGGGCATCCGTCAGCCGTGCATGGATACAGATGGTGGGTCAAGTTTCAAACTGCGCGAGCGGAGAGAAGGAGCAATGAGCCGATTGGGGGATTGAGGGTTTCTGGGATCGCTTATTGCTGAGCTGTAATTGGATAAACCTGGCGTCTAACCAGTTTAAGCCTGTCACATTGCTTCATTCTCATGAGGCCAATCCCAGATGCCCTGATTGAGTTTCTGCTCAATTGAAACTTATCAGCTTGTTTTCCTTCTCTTGTTTTAAGAGAGCTGAGACAGAGAGGTGTGTGAGTGTGATGCATCGAGCTCTGCAAACTTAGAACAGACGACAGAGAGGAGCGTTTTCATTTGGGGAGAAATCTGTGGGGCTGTTAATGTAGCAAAGTTATTAGTGTGTGAGTAAATGCATCCACAGGAAGGTGAAGTCAACCAAAAATATGTGTGTCAATCTGCAAATGCAAAACGGATCCAAAGAATGTGTGTGCAAATCCACAAATCAGTCAATCCAATGTGTGCACGAATCAACAAATGTGCACGCAAATCCACAAATGTGTGCACAAATCGAGTAATGTGTGCACATAGCAAATATGTTTTTGCACATCAACAAAGTTGTGCACAGTTCCACAAATGTTTACACATATCCACAAATGTGTGCACTAATACATAAATGTATGTGCAAACTCATAAATATGTATCCAAATACACAAATGTGTGCACAAAGCCACACATGTGCAACCAACAAACTATGTATAAGTCCACATATGTCTCCACAAATCATAAACGTTTGACCAAATTAATAAATGTTTTCAAAATCCACAAATGTGTGCACACATCAAATATGTTTTGCATACCCACGAATGTGTATGCAAATCTATAAATGTGTACAGAAACTCAAAATGAGTGCACTAATCCACAAATGTGTGCATATCTACAAACGAGGATGCAAATCTACAAATGAGTGCACAAATATACAAATCCAAATTTATGTAAACAAATCCACAAATCTGTATGAGAAAACACATGTGTGCAAAAAAATTGTGAAGAGGTCCACAAATGTGTGCACTAATCAATGAATATGTGCACACATCAAGTATGCTTTGCATATCCACAAATATGTATGCAAATCTACAAATATGTGCAAAAATAAACATATGTGTACAAAAACATAAAAAAATGTGCACAAGTCTACAAATGTGTGCATGAATCTAGAAATGAGCAGGGATAGTGCACATGTGTGCACAAATTCACAAATTTGTGCACAAATACACAAATATATGCACAAATCGAGAAATGTGTGCACAAACCTAATGTGTTTTTGCATTTCCCCAAATATGTATGGAAATACACAAATGTGTGCAAAAAAATTGTGTCCACAAATGTGTGCACAAATCCATGAACGTGTATGCAAATCACAAATGTGTGCACAACGAACATATGCATGTATAAACCCACAAATCAATCAATTAATCTTTATTTGTATAGCGCCAAATCATAACAAACGTTATCTCAAGACACTTTTCAAAAACATTCACAGGTCTAGACCCGTAAATGTTCATAAAATTTTATTAGCAGAAACCCAACATCAAGACAAGATAAGGAGTTTTATCTTATCTTAATCCACCATGAGTACAGGACTTTGCAGCATTTAGCAAGTTACAATGGAGAGGAACAACTTCCTTTTAACGGGCAGAAACCTCGGACAGAACCAGACTCATGTTAGGTGAGCTTTACACGAGTACGAATTTCTACGACTCCGGTAAACTATTGATTCGGTGATATTGACACACGGAAACGCGTATTTGTCCATGATTCTGCATCTTTTTTGAAAAGGGGTCTGCAGGTGGATATCTGCGATTTCGTCTTCATGCCGTACTTGGTATAAACAGATAAGTCCGGAAAAGATGGTGACCTCATAGCACCCCTCCTACTCCCCGCCCCTCAACCCACGCTTTCACACACAACAACAACAACAATGGCGACAGGCAGACTCATTCTGATATTGTTCCAGCAGCTACAAATATTGCTTCGACTATTATATCAACATTTTCTCAGAGAGCATGAACAACACCAGCCACGGCAACAACAACAACACGTGCAGAGACGCAGCATGTTACGCGTGAATGAGCACTTGTTGACGTGGAATCCGCCTCGGAGCAGAACCAGACGGGCAACCCAACGACAGTTTTGCGTTGTCATGTAAATGCACAAGCCTATGTACAATACGATGTGTAAACAGCGATACATGTTTTGATGCCGACACCAAGACGATACGGGGCCGTCCTCGTGTGAGGAGGGCCTTGGACAGACATCTGAGGAGACTGTGTCGGGGTTAGAGAGACAGATAGAGGAAGAGAGTGTGTGGCTTAATTAAGAAATGTGTGCACACATCAAATATGATTTAGCATATCCACGAATATAGAATAGAAAAGAACTTTATTTGTCATTGCAATAAGTGCAACGAAACTGCAAAAGCCTTTCAGTCAGTGCAAAACAGTTTAAAGTGCAAAAAAAGCTGCCATGTTCAGGTGCATTGATGACATGGTGGTAATTGTTATATTGTAATTATTTGACGACAATGAGGTTGTGATTTTAGCCTTTGTTCAGGACCCTTACTGCTGTTGAGTGGAAACTGTCTCTTAACCGGTTTGTCCTTGTTTGTGTAAATATTAGGGCTGGGCAACGATTAAAACTTTTAATTGTAATTAATCGCATGATTTCCCTGATTAATCATAATTAATTGCAATGTAAATTCAAAATCTAATAATGAATTCAAAAGCAGTGCATAGTGCACTTTTATTGGAATGTTCTGCCGTATGAACGAAAGTGCCATAACATCTGTCATGCAAAAACTAAATCAGTACTTGTTATACAGTAATAGTTAAATCACATATTTAGTGCAAATCAAATTTACAAAATGTAAATATAAAATTAAAGCTTATTGCCACTGTCAGGGCATTAAAGTGATACTCTGGGATGGAACAAGTTGGGTCCTATCACAAGGTTTAGGGCAGAAATTACCCCTACAGCAGTGTTTTTGTGCAGCAGAAGCCCAGAGCGCTCGCACCAAACACCCCCTCCCTGCTCCTCTGCAGGTTTCCTCTGCACTCAGACGGGGCCATATTTTACTTGACCAAAAACACAAATAAACGGACTCCCACTGAAAAAATCTGATATGGGTCTGCATTCACGCTTTATTTAGAGAATTTTCAGCACGTTACTTTCACACAAAAACACCGCTAAATAAGGCTCTAGTTCTCATCGTGTCTCTTCGTCCAGGCAGACTACCTGCGTTTGTTTATATCTGGCACGCTGTGCGTGAGGACTGATACACTGAGCGGCGAGCGTCTTTAAGTTCCGTGGCGTTGCCCCTCTTCTCCATGCTTGTTTTGGTTACTCATCGTGTTTTTCCACCAATTTCACTTCCGGTTCCACCGCGGTCAGCAACAGACATTTACAAAATAAAAGAATGTGTGCAACATCCACTAATGTGCGATAAAATATTCAACGGCGCTAATAGATTGACAAGTTAACGCAAAAATAACACGTTAACTTGCCCAGCACTTGTAAATATGTATGCAAATCTACAAATACATGCCTGAAATACACACAGAACATTAGTTTTAACTGAAGTGGGCCTCCTGATTGGCTGTCCGTGCACACATGATCATTTTTTGCTTCAGTAGAAATCTGCAAAAGGGTAGAAAGAATCATCTGTAAGAGGAGGGTCAGTTTGCCCTGAGCTCAGGCTGCCAGGTGGAGCTATTATTACATTCCACACCCTCTGTGGCTCTTTTGGATTATTTTGTGATAGACAGACATGAGATGGACATGGTTATCATTTTTCTTCCCTCAGAGATAGGCAATGTTAAACCAAAATCAAAAACTCCAGGCAATGAAAGACTTTTCATTCATTTAAGACCAGATATTTCTTTGGAAACCGATCTTCACGTTTGTGGATTTCTGCACACATTAGTGGATCAGTTCACAAATTTCTGGATGCATTAACACACAAAAATAGTTTGAATAGCTCCATAAAAATCCCTCCTCGTGTTGTTAATGTGCTCACCCTGAGCTGCAGGGCGAGCACTTTCACTGTACGTCAGTCGAGCTCTGCTCTTTACCAGCCTTTCTAACTCCTCGGGGCTGAAATCTGACATGAAATTGCCCCAGGAACGTCTCTGCACCAGTTACACTCTCTGCCAGAGAGAACATGTTCAAGTGCCGCGAGCACGCATGTTAAATCTGCAGTAATTGCCAGAAGCAAACATATGCTGGGGTCTGTCGTGAAGCGTTTATTAGAGAAAGGAGGGAAAATCATCTTTCTCTTTTATGCCACATAATCACAGTGAACTCTATTTACGTCATGTCAATTACAGTAATTAGGTAAGTGATAAAAAGTGAAGTAAAGTCACACTCACATTAAGAGAATAACAAGCTAATATAAGAGACAATTCCAGAGATGCTTGATCATATCACACTCTCCTTGATGCAATTTGCCACCTCTCACAGAAATCCTTCCTGCAAATTGAAAGAAGATTAAATCATTTAAAAGTTAACCATGAAGAGAGAAAAGAGTTCACATGTTTGTCTCATTTTATCGCAGCAGGTGGGTTCGCTCAAAGAGAGAAACTCTTCTGAATGGCGTTGTGGAGTGAAAAGGTTGTCCGACCTGCTTTTGGTGCAAATGATCTCAAAAGATTCTGGTTTGGTAGAAACTGGTCTCTGAGCGGACATCTCTTTGATCTCTTATTTCAGCTTTTTATGAGCAGAAAGGGTGTTTTTTTTTATTGGCTTACTCGTTTTTAATTTTATTTCTCAGAGAAACTGTCCCTTGGTATGATTTTAGATGAAGTTACTGAGCAAAAAGCCAGAGTTTTCAAAAGCGACAGTTTGTTCCAGTCTTGGCTTTAAAGGTAGGGTCTGCATGTGTGTCAGTGTCTGTGTCTGCCTCAACCCCCTCCTCTGACTGGATGTTTAAGTTTTGGTTGTGTCAGGACGTTTCTTGGATGTTAGAGTTAGCGTGGTAACCTCAGCTGATTACAGCAGTCCCAGTGGACAAGTGACTTTGATTGTTGATGATAGCGAGTGGAAGAAGCTAATCAGGACAGCTATGTTAGCGGACATAGCATGGAGAAGGAAAAACACAACCAAAGAGAAATGAAACTCCAAACAGATTAACCTTTTTCCGAAACAAGGGTGATACTTGGCTCTAAAAGCACGAGAAGAAGAGCAACGCAAGTTAGCTTTCTGCTAAACTAGGTATGCGTCATATACCTGGGATTAGCTTGTGCTAACATGCTAAGTCAGGTGCATGGCTCTTGAGTTTGCAATGTAAAATGTCCAGTCTTGGCCTTAAAGGCAGGGTCTGCATGTGTGTCAGTGTCAGTGTCTGGCTCAACCCCCTCCTCTGCCTGGATGTTAAATTTTTGGATGCTAGATTTAGCATGGTTACATCAGATGATTACAGCACACCCAGTGCACAAATTGACTTTGAGTGTTGATGATAACAAGTGGAAGAAGCTAATCAGAGCAGCGACGTTAGCGGACATTGCACGGAAAAGGAAAAACACAACCAAAGTGAAACTAAACTCCAAACAGAAAAAGCTTTTTCCTAAACGAGGGTGAAGTTTGGCTCAACTTTCACTCACTTTCAGGAACTTGGAGAGCAGCACAGGACAAAGAGCGATGTGAGTTAGCTTTCTGCTAACCAGGTATGTGTCAGAATCTCATGATTAGCTTGTGCTAACATGCTAAGTCAGGTGCACGGCTCTTGAGCCTCTTCCATGTGGAAATGCGATGCAGAATGTTGTTTTTACCAACAATTAACAAAAATTCCTGTAGACCCGACCTTTAATGAGTGAAGACGAGGACACGCCCCCTCAGGTGGACCAAGTTTTAAAAAGGTTGACTACTTCTTTGCGTCTTGTTAACCTCCTGATGGAGGCTTGATGCTGAAACCCATCAAAGTGTGGAAGATCTCCCTCTTTGGGTCTTTGGTTCCCTTCATGTATCATCCACATTTCTGATTCAGAAGCCCTAAAATGCTATTTTGAATTTCTGTCTTCTGTCTTTTTCCCTTCAATACAGCAATAAATGTTTGTGAATGAATAACGTTTTAATTTAAAAATTGTCAAACAAAAAATAAAATAAATTAGAATAATGCTGCAACCTTCAACCAAGAGAGTCCACAATAAAGAAAAGGTAGTTAAAAGTAGTTTGGCTTACAAACTAAGACATTGTCTTTTCCACATCGTCCAAAGGGCAGCATTAACGCTTCAGCTCCAGCTTGAATGTCTGATTTGCTTCATGTAACTTTCTTGTTTTTTGCCAGAAAAATCAAGTTTGCGCCACGATCTCCGTTCTCCTAATCCTGGTTAAGTTCATGTTCCTGTGGTGCCTCTTGAGATGCTTTAACAAATTAGACGTGTTGCCAGCATTGTAGCCGATAACACGTCTTGTCCACTCGTCTTTGTCCACTTTTGTGTTTCACTGGGAAACCAAAATGTTCCCACACAGGAGACCTCAAAGATATCGGGGATCTTTCAGCTCGAGCTGTTGATTAGTTGTAGTTTCCATGTTGCTTGCAGTCTGTTGTGTGCTTCCTTTTTGCAGACCGTGAGGGAACACGAGTACATGTGGAACAAAACTTTTTTCCTGCGTGTACTTGGATCGGCTCACATGCTGACTGGACCAAAGGCCCTGTTCCTAAACGGTCTGGTCTGAGTTGGATCCAGGAGGTTGTTGTTTCTTTACGCTCCAGTTTTAACAGCTGACACCTTGACGAAGTTGATCTCTCCCCAGGAGAACACAAAACCGCCATCTTCATTCCATCTCAGCCCTCTTTTGGTTTTGCGTCTCGTCCTCTCTTTGCCGTTTTAAAGTTCCCACACACACACTCTGAGCTTTCTCCTCCTGACACACACAAGCTCACACACACCCTTCAGCGAACTCACTTTCATTCGGCTCCGTCCATTCACCGCGATTCGAGCCCCTCCGCCGCGCTCCCTTCATCAGCTGCTCTCCAGAACCAAGGTGCTCTTTACATTTGAAAGAGGGATTTCTTCTATGGGATTAATTCATCAAAGTTGCCTGGGAGCGGCTGACCGGTGCAGCAGGAGGACAGGAAGGAGGCTCAAATGTGGCGGAGCATGAAAGGGATGTTTCACTCAACTTTCTGCCTTTTCTCTGGATGTTTTACAGCCAGCACATCAGTTTGATTTACTGCAATCCAAAGAGTGGCCTGAGTCCCCGTGTTAAAATCACTCCTGACGGTTTATTTTTGACTCTTCATTTTCCCTTTCATTACGTTTGACCCGCTAAGGTTTAACGTCTCTGACCCTTTGACCCAAAGAAATCTGACAGACGCTGCACCCTGAGACATCTCTGCTTTTTTTATTGAAGTTATTTTTGGATGAAAAGCTGAAAGAGAGACAGGAAATGAGGGGAATGGAGAGATCAGCAAAGAGACTCAACCGTTGGTTCAACCGGTGACCGTACGAGACGTTTTTACAACAGAGATAAACCAGCACTTCCTGTTCAGGCTGAACAGGTCAGACAACAAACGGCTCTCGTTTTGGCTACTCCTCTTTTGTCTGATACAGGAAGTAGAGCCAAAAACAAAGACTGAAAATTACAGTAACATGTGAAACAAAAGAGATGTTTTCTATCTTAGAAATAAAACTCAAACATTTTCCTTTTTGAAGCTAAAGATCCGAGCTAACAGATACGAGTTTCGATCTTTTAAGAAATTTGACCGACAGGGAATTGAATTTTATGCCTCTGCAGAGTAAAAGAAGCAAAAGGTGCTGTATACAAAACTTTAAATAAGTTAAATAATTAAAAAGTCAAACAAGTTAAGGATCTGTGGGAATATACCCCAGAGGAAAACTGTAGCTAATCTCATGTTAGCCCTGTAGCACCAGATTTGTCGGTGCTGACACATCGCACTTTGAATGACCGGACCGTGAACACAATCTGAAAAATTCAAACTGTTTGTTAAAGCTGAGACTGTGCTCTTTCAGCTGATATGTGTTTTTACAGTAATTTTACTCAGGCATTGAAAGATACTGAAAGGAGGATCTGTTTTTATTGCTCTCCCTCGCCACCTTGTGGCCCGGAGTGTCAGCACACTGTAGTAAATTACTTTCAGCGAGGCGTGTGTTTGTTTTGGAGTGAAATGGAGATCGGATGGAAACAAATTTTCTTTGTTCAAGTCAACTTTCTACTAGATACAACATGCCGAGGTAAGGCATTTATCAGCACAGCTACATAGCGCTGACATAAAGCGAGCGTTGCAGCAGCCAGCAAAGAAGAACAATGTGACACAGTTAACAAAGAGCAACGATGAAGACATGCAGCATTTCGTCCTCTCTGTGATTGTCATGTAGCTCTTTGATACAAAGAACAATCAAGCTTTGTTTCAGAGAAGTCTGTGAGCCACCAGGAGAAATGCAGCCACTGTCGCACAGGAAGTCATGATTCTTTCGACCAATCAACGGTTTGCAGTGTAATAGCGCCACCTTCAGTCTGGCACCCATACAAAAGGGTCCCAAAAAAGTAGGCCGGCTCGTCTCCGTTTTTAGGGATCTATCCCAGGATAAGTCAGTGGAAACACCACAAAAAGCGGTCTGCTTGGTGGAAACGGGGCTTTAGACTTGCTGTAAATCAACCTGGTCCAGGTCAACCCGAACTGGGAGCTTAGAAGAAGTGATTTAAAATAACCTGTGACCAGCAACATTGGTGCTGATATCTCATTTTAAAGTGTGGATTATGATCAGGTGTATATCTAGGAGGGAGACTTTTTCAAGATCACTTTCAAACTCCTCACAGCCTCTTTAAGAAAACCCGCAAATATGCACAAGAGTGCGGCGCAGATGGATGACAGAAACGCACTGAAACGAACGGAGCTAAGTTCTCCTAGAAACGCCAAAAAGAAATCTTCCCTGGTTAAAAAACCTCCACCAAGGTTTCTGCAGGATTCAGAGAATAAAGAAGCAACTTCATGGGAAAAAAGGTAACGTTAGATGGGATGAACTTCTGGATGAATGAAGATTTTTCCTTTGTAAGCATAGATTAAGGCCTGCATTGTGTAGTGACTGTTTTTGTAAGATTTGAGGCTTTTATTGTTGCAACAAGCCTTATTTGTACTGTACTGGTTACGCAACTAGCTGAATCACTTGCTCCTTAAGTTTCACTTTCGTTTCGCTCAGAAATGTCAATGTACATACGTTTATTAATGTTCAGACTTTAAGTTCATCCTGTAAAATCTGTTCCTAATGTTTGATTGTTGTCTAACTAAGTCTCTAAAATCCATTTTTTTGTGTTTGTTTTTCTTCATTTGAACTGTTTTACTCTCATATAAACTGCAGTAAACTGGGAATAATTCCAGATATTGAAAGTTCAAAGTACTCTGGGAAAATGGGCCACAGCGTTTACTCACAGGACATTTTTTGACTGTTTATAGTCGATATAAGCAAAACTGTCCAGTCAAGCGTTTTGAGGCTCAGGTGTTGGAGGGTTAAAGAGAAATCAGTGTCAGACCGTGTGAACCGTTCAGGATTCAGGTTTCGTTCTTGCCTTGTTCGAGGAACGTACGTCTGTGTAAGTGGGGCAGGATTTCCTCCCGCTCTTGTCTCCCCTCTGCAGATCCTCTGGTGTGTTTTGTTGCATCCCTGTTCATTACCAGGAGCTTGATGTGTCCCCCAAATGACAGCTCAGCCCCTGTCTTACCTCGGCCGCTCGCCAGACTTAAAATCAAATAAGCTGAGCAGCTGAAAGAGAGCTCCCCACACACACACACACACACACACACACACACACACACTCATCCACAGCGTTAAATCTGAACTCAGATGTTCAGCTGAAGTCTTTTGCACACACTGCTGTTCCTGTAGAAGCATGAGAACACAGTGTATGCCATAAAAGATAAACATATTATAGAGAGTATGGATATTACCCTGGTCGTATTTCCATAAACAAACTGTGATACTCTCCGCCGCCGCAGCATGCCCATCAATTTAAAGACTGAAATGTTCTTCTCGTTCCTCTCAATTAACTTAAAGTCATAATTGGAAAGGCTAAGTAGCTGTCGCCTGTCTTCAGCGTGGGCTGGGAAGCAAAAGTTCACTCCGTGCCTTTTAAGACGGCGGTTGCGTGCTCTTCGGTTGCTATAGTGTGATTTGCAGCAGCACACGACTGTCAGAAGCGATGAATCACATTACTTAAGTCAGTCATTAAAGCCGAGCTATTCCTGTTACACAAAGTACTCACAGCAGCGGCTCCTGGTGACACAGAAGCAGGCTTTTAAAGCTCTCACCTGTGACATCCACCTGTTTTTTTTTTTTTTTCTCCTGTTCTGGAGAAAGTCTCGGTGGTTAGCGCCGTGTTTTTCTCCCATGGCCTGTCAATCAAACGGCGCGGGCAGCACTCAGCTGTCTTTGTCCTTGGGTTTTCTGTACGAGGCAGAAAGTGTGAGGAGCAGCAAATAATGTGACAGTTTTTGTGCTCTCAGAGACGTCTTCAGGAGACAAACAGATGTACACGGATATTAACATCTGTACTGGAGCTCGTGTGCATTAGACGAGCTCTGAAACAACAACGTCCTACAGCGGATTTTATCAAAGAAGCTGAAACATGATGCAAAACAAAGTTTGTATTTTAAAGATCTGTACCTGAAGATAAAAATTTTCTCAGTTAAAGATTTAAAAGTCTTAAAGGAAACACTGACTGGCACCAGCCTTTGGTGATACAACTTTTTACCACCTCACAATCTCTTCTTCTTCTTCTTCTTCTTCTTCTTCTTCTGCTTCGACCGGATTCACTGGTTTTCAGATAGAAAGTCTCACTCCACTCAGGACATCACGAGTCAAGAGAGTTAATTATTTGCCCACAGTAAGTTTTATATTCCAGTGACGCCAAAGCCTGAGGAAGGCAGAGCACACCTCCCTGTCACAGTTTGGGTTTTCTGGATTTTTAGATTGGAGTTTCTTGGTTGATATTTGTGATTCTTGTCTGAGTTTCTTGTGTTTATCTTCTTGTGTGTTCTGTGTTTCTTGTTTCTGGTTTGTGTTCCTTGTGGTTCTGGTTTGGTTCTTGTCATGTGTGGGTCTTTACGTGATAATTCTTAGTGTTTCTGTATTAATTTTAGTTATTTTTTGTGTGTTTTCTGATCACTTTGTCAGTTCTCCTTGTGTTCTCCTCCTCTTTGATTGCTCCTCATGTGTTTCACCTGTGTCTGGTTTCACACCTGTGTTGATTACTCCCCTGTCACTGCAGTCTCTGTGTTTGTTGTGTTCTCTGTCAGTTCATTGTCTGTGTTTGGATTATGTTCCTGCTCTTTCTGCTTTTCAATGTGAGTTTTTTTTAAGTGTTTTTGCTTTTGCTTTTTTTGTTAGATTTTTGGATTTCTAATTTTGATTAAATTAAATCTTTTTGTTTGTTTGTTTGTTTCATCTGCATTTGCCTCGTCCTCCTTTTGCTGTCTGCTCTGTGGTTTCTGACACTTCCCCTCTCTTTTGTCTGTTTCAGATAGAAAGAGCCAAGGCAGGGAGAGCAGCAGCAAAGACCTCCAGGGATGTAGAACAGAGAGAGCCATACTGAATTCTGGGAGTCCTCTTCCTTTCCACACACTCACGTAGAACGCCAGAGCTTAAGGTAGGCAGAGCACACCTCCCTTCTCTTTTATGAAAAGCTAATGCAGGGAGAGCAGCAGCAAAGACCATCATTACCATTTATTTATTTTTTAACATCTGGTTGGGTACTACAGATGGAAACTAGCCTTTGGCTAACCCTGGCATATTTACAGAGATGTCAGTTAATATGCATTGTCCTTGTAAATTAGATAATTAAATTGAAAATAAAAACACAACACTTATAAAATCAGACACAGCATAACTGGAAGATGAGCTAGCACCATGCTCGTAGTTTAACAATTTTTTCCTCATTTTTTTTTTTAATTGGCTAGAGGATCACAGTTTTGGTGTTGTTGTTTTTTAAAGTCATTTACTTGTTTATGTATTTATGTGTTTATTTATTTATTTACTGTCGCATAGTTTTCTGACACCATATCCCTCACAAATAATTTAAAATATTGTCGTCCTTATATTGAGTCTAAAAGCTTTGTATTGAATTTTAAAACATGACATTAAAACTTATTTACAAAAAGGAAACTGTTTTGTAACAGGTGGTTAGGCTGAAGAGCACCGATGGCAATTAGAAGTTATCTCTTTCAGTTTAAGAAAGTTTTGATGCCAACTTCCAAGGACTGTACAATTATTTACAAAACAAAACAGGAAGTGAGAATGTACGACACTTTTCAGGTTGTCTTGGTGGTGTGTTTCAAACCCCAGGTCTCCATTAGTCAAAGCTTGACTAAGTTAAAAACCAATAAGCAACTTGAAAAGTGTATTTCCTGGCTTCTTCTTCAATCTTGGGATAAGTTGGGAGCAGTTTTGCTAACTTAGCAACTTTGTGGCTGTATTTAGGCAAGTTTTCAGATCCCTTTTGTAACTTTTTTTTTTTTTTTACTTTTTTTTTTTTTTTTTTAAAAGCGACAAATGTAGCAACGCTTTCTCATGTTTGGAGACTCTGACGTGAAAGCACAAATTGATCTTAGTCTTCTTAACAGGCAGTGAGAGCTGCCGTGGGCACAAACCCGAGGTTTTACTCACTTATTCCTCTCTCGCATAGTGTTTATGACAATAAAATGCAAAATGCTAATCATGCAAATTGTGCAAATTAGGTTATGACATCATTTAGCAACTTCTAGGACAACCAATAGCTTCTTTTTTTACTGAGAAAGTGGCAGCATTGGTCAGGAGTCTTCGATATGTGACAGCGTTGTTGGGATACTGAAATGAAACTGGTGGCTTATGGATGTGGCGCCCCCTGCTGTCAGAACTTTTCACAATCAGCTTCTCCTTGTTCTTCCATATATTGCTTTTAGCTGTTTGGATCTTTTTCTATCAGAAATAGATTTGACTTTGATAACAGATGGTGTTGAAAAAATGATATCTGTGATATCGGAGAAATGTTCGTCTCAATCATCCACAAACCTGACTCCATGACTTGCGTAAGCTCAGCAGGTGGACTCAGATATCTGGAAACCAAATGAAACCGTCCTCGCTGTCACATTTGTTGACACCTCTGCTCACTGTCACTCCTCACACTCCCGTCATCTCAGCACTGTGGTCAGCTGAACGCACGGCGCCGCGAGGTGACTAATAAGGAGGAGACGGATTGACGCAACAACCTCCAGTTTCTTGCCCCCATGCTGCTTTATTCACATGCCCGCCTCGCCGTGTCTTCCTGCACCCACGGCTGTAATGAGGGTCCCTGGAGAGCTGAGAAAAATCTGGCCTCTCCCTGTGACCCCCTGTTGTGTGTGTGTTCATGTGGTTTGTGCTCGTTGATGTGGTCGCAGCAGATTTCTGTTTTAATGAAAAGGGTTATACAGTTATATAAGTTAAACTGTTATCTCACGGCGTGGACGGCATGGGGGGTGTTAGAGGAGGACGGTTTCTGCTCTGCAGCGCCACAGGGTGGGTTCATCGCCACGAATCTGTCTGGTTATCGTCTTGTTTGCGTTCGTTGCTCTCTAAACTGTAATTTTTCCAAAGAACTGATCTTTTGTCCCTTTCTAAATGCCATGAGGGGCCAACTGCTGCAAAGCCCACACAAAAGAACCGTGGAGGCCCATTACATCACCCGCAGATAAACTGTGTGGGCATATGGAGGACTCTTGCATAGCAATTACTGTTAAAAAATAATTGATTGCATTAACCTGCCCTTTCACCATTTTACAAGTCCGATCCATATTCCTAAGTGGCCGTGCGGTGCGAGGTTTTAACCTCAGAGGAAACAGCGTAATGATTTTGTCAGGCCGGTATTGAATGCTGGTGTTACTCATGGTGAGCAGCTTTTCAAGGATCCACAGCGCAGCCCAAATGTCAGTGTGTCATTTTCCACCCGGAGGAACCCACACACACTCACGTATTCACACGTCTGGATAAAGACTTCACGCTCTGGGGGCTGCTTTCTCTTTTTGTTTATTTATTTTTATTCTTGTCCTGTAGTTGAGGCGTTAAGGACTCTAAAGGTTTTCCAGGGGATTCTGCAAATTACAGAAGCCCCAAAATTTAATCCTTTGGTCAATTTTTTAGAAGAATCAAATTGTTTTCCTGGTGTTTATGATCTGAAAACATTGGGGAAAATCACAATTTTTCTTCGGAGAAAAATGGTCTGGAGTGTCTTTTTTTCATCATACAAAATGGAAAGCTCCACCTTCAAAAAAAGTTAGCCTAGCATAAACTCCTGGCTGAGTTGTTTGTCATGTCTTGTTGTCGGTTGGGAGTTTATAGGCCTGTTTTGTAATGGTAAGGGTGTTCAACCTGTGGCTCTGGAGCCTCATGCAGCTCTTTGACTTCTCTGCAGTGGCTCCTTGTAGCTTAAAAAATATTCATTATTGAGATAAAGAATTTTTATTTTTCTTATGGAGGGTATTGATGATGAAAAAGGACACGAACACTAAAATAAATAAATAGATAAATAAATAACGTTCCATGCACCTGTGGCTAACCTCAAGTTTTACAGCCCTGGGAAGATAACTACATCTACAAAAAGACTGATGGAGGAAAATACAGATTTTAATTCTGTGTGGATGGATTCATTAAACTGACACCGTGCCAGCTTAATATACATGATTGATATGTGGCAACACAGTAACAGACAACAAAAAATTATCAATTGAGCAATATTTTCAATATATGTTATCAATTCAAATTTTCCTTTAAAGTTTCCAACTCTCTAATTTCAAACTTTTTTTATTTTAACTTTGCAAATTTTTCAATTTCAAATATTTTTGTAAACAAAAAAGTTTATTCTTATATGTAATTTTTGTTAAGTTTTTTGGAATTTTTAAAACAATGGATATTTAAAAAAAATCATTTTCTTTCTTTTTTTTTCTTTACATTTTAAACTTTAAAAAAATGAAAAAAAAGAAGAAGAATAAAACTGATATCCAATGTGTAATTGTAATAATTAAAAAAGAAATAGATGATTACTCACTACATTTAAACTAAATTTATAATTTTATACATGATATATAAAGTATATTGTTGCTCTAGAATGACTTTAATCAATAAATGGTTCCTATGAAAATAAAAGTTACCAACTCTCTAATTTCAAACTTTTTCTAAATTTTGCACATTTTTGAATTTTTAAATATTTTTGTGAAAAATGCTGCTCCTCCCTAATTTCCTCTTTATAATCTATTTATTTTCTTCATTTTTAATTATTTTTTCTTTAATTTTTGGAATATTTGGAATGATGATTTTTTTTTTGAACATTTTCTTTTAAACTATTAAGAGAAAAAAAGACATCCCATGTGTAATTTCAAATTTTTAAAATAATTTGGATGATTACTCAATACATTTTAACTAAATTTAAAATTTTAATCATTATATATAAAGTAGATTTTGGCTCTAAAATGACTTTAATCCATAAATGGTTCCTATGAAGGTAAAAGTTTTCAACTCTCTAATTTCAAACTTTTTTTTTTTTTTCGAAATTTTGCATTTGTTTTTTAAATTTTAAAATATCTTTTGTGGAAAATGTTGCTCCTCTTAAATGTCCTCTTTTTTATTTATTTATCTATTTATTTTTATATTTATTTATTTATTTACATTTTTAATTATTTTTTCTTTAATTTTTTAAAATTTTTGAATAATGAATATTTGACTTTTTTTTTTTTTTTTACTTTTAAATTAAAAAAAAAAAAAAACATGAGTAATTTTGGATATTTCAGATAATTTGGATGATTACTCACTACATTTTAACTACATTTAGAATTGTATATATTATATACAAAGTAGATTGTTGCTCTAGAATGACTTTAATCCATAAATGGTTCCAATGAAGGTAAAGGGTCATGACCAATGCTGATCCTGTATCTTGTTGTCTGAGATGCTAATGCTAACCAGATACTGTAGAGATGCTAAAAACCTGTCAACGTGCAGACGCAGAAGAGACTGACAGGAGACGTTTAATGGGTTGTTTGGTTTAAAACCTGAAACCTCATCTTAACAATATCTGTCGCTGGTTTTTAAAAATGCAGTTTAACCTGAAAACTGGTCAAACTCTTCGCCCACGCCTGCTTTAATCAGCACCTCTTCATCGTACACGCTCCTCTTCAGTCGACTCAAGAGGCAACACAGCGAAAAGTGCAACATTTGAAGCGCTGCAAACATTAAATCATCACTCCGATAACCACCAACCGCCTGTCTCGTACTCTTCCCCCCGTCCTTCCCTTCCTTTAAGCAGCTGCTGAGGGAGAGATATAGATGTGATAAGGCCGGCCTGCTCCGGCGTCACATCCGTGCAGTGAAAACACATTTTCCCCCAGAGAGCGCCGCGTCTCATCCCTCCTATGGAAAGATTACAAAGCAGGCGGGGACAGAGAGTGACACAATCTGCCTCGCTATCCGCTCTGCATCAGCCGGAGACTGTTCCTCTGCCAGCGTCCATAGGTTATGATGACAAGACTCCCAAACTGCTCCATCCGTAACGTCAGCAGCTGCACCTGTCTGCCACCTTGTGTATAATTCATTCTTATGTACTTATGGATTCCTGCACGCCTCGCAAAGTGCAGCTGGGATTCATGGCAGAGGGGGTGAAAACAATGTGAAACGGCGTTATTAAAGAGAGAACAGAGAGATGTTTCCTGCGTTAGCGCTTTACTACAACTACTAAATCATTTGGCAGCAATGATGCAGAAAAACAGAAGAACTCTCGACGTATCTCGACATTAAATGCTGGAGCTCTGGTACATGTATCTGAATGAGTCTCAAAGGGCTCCTGCTCTTTTATGTCTTCATGCTTTTGCACATTTTTCTCTTTCATCATTTTTGCAGCACCGTCTGTTCAGGTGTTTCTTCTCCATCTTGGATATTTGCATGATTCCCTTTTATCTATTTTTACTGACTCCCTCCTGTCCCCTGTCGTCCTCTCAGACGTCGCAGAGCGTGTTTTCCTGCCCTGCATTGCTCCACACTGCAGCTGCATTTAAGCCATTAGTCTTAAAATGTGTTTGTGTCAGAGCATCGCCTGTTGTTGTTGTTGTTGTTCTCCCTCCTCCTCCTCCTCCTCTGCTTTTTCTAAGGCTGATGTGTCTTTCATTACCGGGGTCTGACAGCGCAGAGCCGAGCGGACGTCTGTTTGTCACCCTCTAATGGGGCTTGGCAGCCTACAAGGTGTGCACAACACCTCAGAGAGAGTGGCCTTCTCCTTCTGTCTCCCTCAGCGGAGGAAAAGACCAATAACACTACCCCCGCACTTTCAGTCCACTGTTCAATTTCACTTCACGTCCGCGTCAGTGCCGCGAATTGGATCAGGCACATATGGACAAATCCCACGTCCAGTTGACTTGATGGGAATTGACCAAACCTCGCCAGGATCTCACGCGGCGCTGGCTTTGATCCGTCCCCAGCTGTCAATTGCAATATACAGTTTAGGAGTAAGGCCATCTAATCCATTCTGAGTAAAACCGGCTTTTTGGAGGTGGCCTATCGACCCGCTCGCTGCTGGGCTGTAGCTTATCTGTCTCTCCTGAGCAAATGTTTTCATTTGATGGATTTCCAGACAGACTTATATTAAGGCCAGGGACCGGTGTGGGGGACCATTAGATCAGGATCCAAATGGAAAACATGCTGGCTTCCTTTCTGAGGTCCTAACAGTCCCAACATGTGGAGCATAAAGGAAACCTGCTGAGAGTGGATAGTTGCCACTGATAGAAATCAGGAATCAAAGCAACATTTGCTCCAGCTGCACGGTCTGATCCACAGAGAAACCTACAGAAACAGGACTAACTGTTCACAAAGTTCTGCAGCTTTTTGCAGTTTCTCTCAGTTTTGCATGTGGCAGACCCACCCCTGCCTATCATGCATGCAGGTTCTCATTAAAGAGGCCTGTTTTTGCAGCCATTGCTGCTAAACCTGTGATATACTTTTCACGATCCTGCACACGTTAACTGCCTCGAGAGTTTTCCCACTCCTGTCGTTTCTCTGTTATATCTAAGTAGCTCAACATCTAAATTTCTAAACCAAAGCTTTTTAGGTGTTTACATGCTCTATAGTGCCCCCTAGTGACTCAAAAATGACGTCACTCTAACCACTTTGACTAACGTGCATGACTTTTTCTTGTGCATGACTTTCATGCCAAAAAAAAGTCTCTTTTGACCACAGAGAAATCCCAACAGGAAGAAAAGTTGAGTCACATGTTGGATTTTACTGATTCACATTCAAACAAACTCGCTCCAGAGAATTTTTCTGATCATCTGAGGATGAAAAGTTATTGCAGGTGTGTCTGTGGCGCCGCTTCAAACTATGAGGTCCAGCAGGAAGTCATGAGCTGCGTTTCCATTACACCTTTTACCAAAATAAAAGTGATATTTCTGAAGTTTTGATAAAGAACAACTGTGCTTTGCCCGTGCTTCTATTTCAACTAGAATTGCGCAAAACTTGAGTAAAATAAAATGTAACGTCCATCCATTGCTGACGATGATGCCGATTCGTGAACATTAGTGTTTTTATTCAGTGGTCAAACTGTCAGCTGTGATCACGCCAACTCAAATCTTATCAGTCCAGAAAAATGTCTTAATACAAGTAATTTTTCTCTTGTTTTATTGTCATTTTGTTACAGCAATTCAGACCTCATTTTTGCCTTAAAATAACTTAAAGGTGAAACATTGTTCTGGACTCGTCAGATAAATGTGGCTCATGTTGAGTTTAAAAAGACATTTTCTACTGAAAATCAGACAAAAACACTTGATAAGATTCTAGTTTTTGCACTGCAGGAGGTGAGGAGATGTGTTGTTATGACAACGTGACTATTTTCTGAGAGAAAGATGTTTCCATCACACTTTTGAAATAAACTTTAATATCGAAACTTCTGAAAAACCACTTCATGAGAGTGTAAATTCTTTTTGTCCCAAATTAAGTGGTTTTTTTGAAATTTTGGTGTTTACTATTCCTTTTTTTTGTTGTAATATTCAGGTTTTGCCCAGTTCTCTGTGAAATGGAAATGTGTTTCTTGGAAGAGATGAAATTGGAATGTGAGAAATTTCTCCTCAGAAGACAAAGTATTTCTGATTCTGATTTTAAAAACACCAAAAATAAATTTCTAAACAGTGATCTTCTGTCTTTATTTATGATGTATTTGAATTCAGTTTAGTTTCTATGAGGACTTTCCTTTAAAGAGGGGGTAGTGTGTATTTCCAAAGTCTTTATTCTGACCCCCTGGCGGCTTTGTTGGAGCTTTTAGATGGTCTACAGCTCAAAATCAAAATCCCATTTTTTTTTTTTTTTTTTTAAATTGTTTTCTGCTACTGTCTCTTTAAGGCTCCTGGCTCCACAAGCCTCCCTTTCCACTGATTGGCCAGTTAAGAGTGAAGATGTGGGTGTCAGCAAGTCTGGTGAAGATCTCAGGTGGGCACTTTGATCAGTTTAAGAATGAATACGTAGCAGTTTTAAAATTTTACTTCATACAGGGTTCCTGCCGATCCTTGAAAAGTCTTAAAAGGCATTGAATTCATAATTCTAAAAATAAGGCCTTAATTGGCATTAGAATGTCTTAAATCCAATTTTCAAAAGTCTTAAAAATCTAACCACATAAATAAGATTTATGTTAGATTGAACTAAAAAATTAATATTTAGCAAAATGTATATATTTTTCAAAAATAATTCACTGATTTATTGTCATGGCAACATCGTGTAATCACAAAAGCAGAACTAACAAATCAGTGATGTGGCTGCACCAGGATCTTTCAGAGCAGACGCATGTCTTTGTTTTAACTACAGTGCCTGGAGAGGGAAAAAAAGGTGAAAAACTGGCAAAAAAAATCCAAAAGTGGCTTAGGAAAATGGAATATGGCAGCAAAATTGGAAATTAAATTGAAAGTTTAATGTCAAAAAAACGTGTAAAAATTCAAAAATGTTTCTGACAGTGGTCAAAAAAAATTGAGGCAAACTAGAAATAAAGTTATAAAAACGGGCTTAAAAAGATAAAAATTGTCCAGAAGTGGGACAAAGTGTATGAATAAAGGTCAAAAAGGGATGAAATTGCAAAAACTTGGCAAAAATGGTACAAAAGTGGAAAAAGGATAATAATTAGGTGCATAATAGGTATGAAATTGCAAAAAATAAAAAAAAAAAAGGGGGAAAAATGTGTAAAAAATCCATAGGTAGCTTAAGAAAATAGTCTTTGGCAGCAAAATTGGGAATTACATTTGATTTTAAATTTGAAAAAACATGTAAAAATTACAAAAATGTTTCTGACAGTGGCCAAAAAACGATAGATGGGGGGCAAAATAGGCATGAAGCTGTAAAAATGGGGTTAAAAAGAAGACAAAAAGTGATGTTTTATTTAAAATAAACATTGGGTCAAAATGGCCTCTTACCCAGGTAAATCATGTGGTGTTTTTATTTTGTTTTGTTTGTTTCAATTGTGGTTCGTTGTCGACTTGGTCTTAAATTTGATTTCAAATGGCTTAAAAAAGTCTTAAATAGTCTTAAATTTAACTTGGCTTAAGCTGTAGGAACCCTGATATATCTAAGCTTCAAATATGGGGAATACCCCCTCTTTAATGTTAGCTTTAGCGCTAGCCCAATTAGGTTATAAACATCTGTCAATCTCAATCAGATCTAAGGCACTTTACATCATCTTTCAACCTGAGGCATCAAAGCTTCTTCATCTCTTCAAAAACCGATAGTTCAAGAGGATCAGAGCTTAAAACGACGTCTATCACCGCGAGACTCTGGGCAGACACAGGCGTGACAGATTCGTCCTCCTGAAGGACATTTTTCAGTGAAACCGAGGCAGGTCAAACAATAAAAAATTAGAAAAAGCTGGGAGGAGAGGAGGAGTGAATGGGATAATGGTCATGTTGATGGGGAAGAGGAGACAAAGGAGATAGATGAGACTGAAATGATTATCTGAGCATCAGAAGACGGAATAATTGGGCCGAAGAGAGAATAGGTCCAACCCTCCTTTTCTTCTTCAGACTGTCAGAGCGCTGCAATGAATGGTCGTCTGCATAACCACATATTCAGACCGGAGCGCCCATTTTTATCTATTAATCCACTGCTTTAATTTGATCCCCGGAGGAGATGGAGAGAATCAGAGGAAGGAGGAGGAGGAGGAGGGTTGAAACACGGTGTGGATGTCGGTAACCTGCATTTCCCTTCTCGGAGATGAAAGGTTAAAGAATCTGATAGATCTTCCTGTTTTTTTAAACGTGATCCCGTGTGTGTGTGTGTACATGTGTGTGTAAAAGTGTGTTTCTGCCCGCAGAGTGTGTGAGAACAGAGGAAACACGGCTAATAACAAGATGTTCCTTTTTTAAAAAAAGTGCGTAGTCTTCATCCCAGAGTGGCACAGGGCGAAATGTCAAACATTAGAGGTAATCAGCCGTGTCATGACAACTACTGACGGAGGGAACAATACCTGAGGGAGTAGGAAGGTAGGAAAGGAAGGATAGATGCAGTGTGAGAAGATGAAAACTCTTCCTCGTCTCTGACTCAGCGTGCCGTTTTTTCCCAAAGCTGCTGAATCTCAGATTCTAACCCATCCCTCGCCTCACGCCACGCAGGAACCTCCCAGCGTCTCAGTCGCCGGTTTAACAATCCACACATCATTAGCGGGAAGCTAGGTTTCCTTTCCTTTCCTTTGATTTGTGTCTCTGATCTGCCTGTAATACCTGGCTGATGAGCAGCAACAATTTGGGCTGATTTGGGTTTGTCAGCGCGTCAGGAGGACGTCCACCCTCACAGACAGGACGTGTCCAGCTCTTTCTCTTCCGTTAATGAATTCCAGCGTGTTTCTTTTAAAGCTAACAGCAGAGAGGCAGATTGTGGTGCTGGTTCTGTCAGCTGGAGCGGCTCCGTTGGGGGTAAAGAGGGTCATTGATGTACATCATGATTTCCTCATTCTCCCTCTGTGAAATAAAAAGAACTCAGTTACCATCTCGGTGGGGAGGTTTGCCATGAGATGCAGTTGAATAAAGGAGTTGTTGTCCTCTCATTAGTTTCTTTATCCTCCAATCAAAGAAAAAAGTTGTGAGTCAACTCTTATACTTTCGTTTTCAGCTTGTTTGCCCCAGTTTATGTAATTCTCCAACTGAAATATTCCAACAGCTATTTGGTGAGTTGGCATATAGTTTTCAAACAGGGTCCAAGGTTTCCAAAAAGACATTCATGATGAAAGAAAACAGAACAAAATACAAATATATATATATATATATATATATATATATATATATATATATACACACATTATTTATACAAAAGTAAATAATAATTAATAAAATAAATAAGTAAATAATAATAATAATAATAATAATAATAATAATAATAATAATAATAATAATAATTAAATGAAAACACTTTTTTAAAACAACACCCTTTAGAATCAAAACGAACTGCTGAAAGTATAAAAAAAGGAAAAACTAAAACTGTGGTTCCAATAAATGACTTACAAAAAATATCCTTTCAAAACAAAACAAAACATAAAAGGAGAAAACGGTCAGAATGTACAATAATTTAAAAAAAAGAAAAAAGTAAAACAAAATAATCAGTTTTTATTTTAAAATATTTTTTTTACGAATAAAAAATAGAGAAAACAAAGTACTTAATGTAATTAAGAATCAAATATAATAAAAAAAAATAAATAAATAAATAATAAATAAATAGATTAAAAATCACGTGTGACCTAAAAAAAGAGTAAAAAAAAAAAGAGAGAAAGAAATCAGGACAACAATTAAATAAAATTAAACTTAATAAAATGAAATTAAAAATCAAATGTCACTAAAGAAAAACAAAAACAAGTACTTAAATGGAATTAAATTTAAAAACTAACTTACAATATAACTCACAAAAAGAGAAAGAAACCAAGAAAATAAATGAATAAATAAACAAAAAAATAAAAAACAAAAACAAATAACACCTCACAAATGAAAAAAAAAAAAGAAAGAAGGAAGGAAACAGAAAAAATGCATGAAATCAAATAAAATTTACAAAATCAAAGTAGAAAACAAAAAAAAATATGATTTTCTGTTTTACAAATAAATATCCATGGTTTCCAAAAAGGCATCCACAGTTCCTGGGAAATGCAGTCCTCTGACATCCGTCGCCTTAAAGTTGGCACTTAAATGAGTAACGTCTAAAAAACAATCGAACACTAAACAGGGTCTCTGTGAATCCAGATCATGAGCGTTCTTCTCAGATAAGATCTCTTCAAACTGAATTTTTATAAAGTCTTCTTGTGTTGTTCAGAGACTGAAACAGCATCCCAGCCTTCCAGAAGGCTTTGCCATTTCTGAGTTTATTTCTCTGCCAGTCGGAGACAGAAGGAACGTGGGATCTGTTGGACACCATAACCCTCACCCAAAGAGAAGACATGACGAAGCTCGGTGCTGTGATTCAGCCTTAAAAAAGCTTCAGAACGAACTGGTCAGTCCCAGTTTTGGACAATGGCACCAATCTGCCGTCCACCAACATAACGTCTGCAGCTCTGTCAGAAAGCAGAAACACGGCCTGTGAAAAGAGGCTTTCTTGGGATCCTTGGAAAGCCTCGCCACTTCCTTGAAATCCTGTCATTCTGACTTGTTTTGGTGTTGGTGTCACTTCTTGAAGAATCCCTGGCTGTTGTTTTTTGTTTTTTTTTGTTTTCTGGCGCTGTGTTTATTTCCAAGTATGATGAGGATGGAAACGGCTGCTGCCCCTGGAAGGCGAATTCCCCCTTTTCCCAGCTGCACAGCACCTGAAACGTCAGTCCTGATTGTTCCAAAGTGACACCCAGTACCCAGATCCTGCCACGCTCACAATAACACTCTCCCCTCCTCGCCTCCTCCCACCTCCCACCCTGTCTCTCACGTCTTTTTGTCTATTCAGCTGCCTGTCTGGAGCGCTGACTGGTTCATCCTCATTTGCTCCACTCATATCCCCAGTCTTGACATTGCCAAGCAGCTGCCACTGCCTCCTCTCCCCCGTTCCTCCTCGTCATTGTTTTTCAGCTCAGCCTCCTTTTTTTTTTTTTTTTTCTGGGGGATCGTTGTTGATTTATTGCTGTGACCATTATCCTTTAGCAGCAGATTTATGCATTTCTGACTCAGTGCTCTGCAAAACTAGAAAACACAGACATCAACACAAAAATGCCTTTCATGCTCTCAGATCTTTCCCTTAATACTGTTTTATTTAGAAGTTCTTTCTGTTAGTCATCCAGCATTTGATCTGTTACTCCATGGTTTCTCAAAACAGGACGCTAATCACAGCTAACAACATTTTCAAAGAGCCATAAAGACCCAAGAAGGACAAAATATGAGAATAAAACAGGAAAAGAGTAGATAGTTATGGAGTAGTTTGGGATCTTGGAAGCTGGCATCTTGTTTTTTGTGTCACAATTAACCAAGTTTAGAGTTGAGAGTGGGTTTGATCTGAACCCAGGCTGCCAGGTTAGAGCTCAATTTGTAAAAACAACATGAAAAGTAATGATGAACCAAAACACAACTTAAAAAATGTTATAAAACCCCAAATTTTTCTTTTGACATTTTGGATGTTATAAAATGGTTTTATTACATTTCAGGTCATTGGTCGTACATTTCGGTACATATTGGGCTCTAACCTGCCTGCTCGCAAGCTAGTTAGCTACTAAAGCTACTAAAGGTGTAGCTCCATTGCTACACATCTGTAGGCATGGACAGATGACTTTATTGTTAGTATGTTAGTTACAGCCCAAAGGCGTAACCTGTAATCATCATCACCATCAACTGACATCAAAACTTGTGATTGTTTTCAGAATTTAAACAGGTAAATGTTGACTAAAGCGATATTTTACATAAGGAATTTGTTAATTAGCCATAAAATTCCATCTGTCAAGTTTTTTTGCTTATTTTATTTTACTATATTTTATGTTTTACTTTTGTGCCTATCAGCAGAAACATGGGCATGAACGTTTAGGTGTTGTTTTGGTGGTGTGATACCAAAGGAGTCTTTGCTGCCATGGCAAATTTGTGGTGAATTTACTAGTCTATATTACCAGAAATCAAAAATCAAGATTCAGCTCTCCCTGACACAAGGGGTGGGAGGGGTTTATGAGTTTAATGTTCCTGAAACTAGATCTCCAGGTCAGCCTGCCCTGCCCTGGGATTAGCAGAACCTCCATGTTCCAGTCATATAAATATTTTGCCATGATTTTAGCAATTCTTTTTAAATTTAATTTTTGACACTGTTTCAAAATAAGAAAAAAATTACTGATTTTTTAAAAAAGATTTTGCAAAATTTTGCAAATTTATTATTTTATTTCTGAAATTTTGTTTTCCAATTTAAATTATATTTTTTGAAAAAAAATTGCATTTTTTTTTTTTTTACAGTTTTTGATTAAGTACATTTTGGCATTTTTTTTTTTAATTGGAACTTATTGAAATTGTAATTTTGCAAATTTTTGATTTGTTTAAAAACATATGCTACTTTATTTAAAAAAAAAAAAAAAAAAAAAAAAAAAAAAAAAAAAAAAAAAAAAAAAAAAAACTTAGACATCACGTATAATTTTATACCAAAAACACAAAGAACTTCTCATTTGGACAAATAATTTACTAGATTTTTACTTTGTTTAGATTTGTATCCACTTTTTTGTCTTTACTGTGAAGATAAAGTAGATTTTGTGGTTCCTGAATGACTTTAATCCAGGTGAGTTGAAGAAAAATGGCTCCTATGAAAGTAAAGGCAGCAGACCCCTGGTCTAGGGAGATGTGGACTGTGGATGGTGTCTTGAATAAAACCTGCAAGAGGCTGTGAGTTGATCTTGCCTTGAGTTTTTCGTATCAGTGTTAGCATGTGAGAAATGCTACTACACCTAATCTATTGCTATGGTGGTTTAGATCTCGCCCTTGAGGAAGTGGCCTGGGTTTGAGGCCAGCCTGTAGCCTCTTTCTCACATGTTAACCCCCACTCCTGCCCTGTTTCGATGTAGTTGAAGTCATACTTAGTGTCTAAACGCCAACCAGAGTAATAACCAACCCTCCCAGCCGAGGGATTTGAACCCACGCTTTACTTATCGATAATGAGCAGAACTTAGCCTTAAAATGTATTCCTTATTGAACTTTTGAGCAGCTTTAAGTTTCTTCCATCATTCATCAGGGAGGCCATGTTTACTCTCAGCTCATTTGAAGCTGAAAAGATGGAGTTTATTCCAGGCGCAGTCCCTCGCGTTGAACTACTTAAGAGTCAAAAGGGATGCAGAGAGGTTTAACATGGGCGAGGTGTGATGACACGGTGATGAACGGCAAAATAAAAGAGCTAGACGAGGGTGAGGTGTGGGAGCAGGGATCCAGGGGAGATCCTGATTGGCCCGTTCCTCTCCAGGTCTTAATCTGCCTGATCTGTAATTAGCAGCAACTGTGTCACAGCCAGACCTGTGCGAGGAGGCGAGGAGGCGAGGAGGCGAGGTGGAACCAGGAGGCACATTTTCTTACATGACGGGAAACACGCTTAGAGGAGAACATACACATTCAGGCACATGAGACTTCAGAGAACACACACAAAGAGAAGCCAGAGCCGAGCTGAACGTTCAGGCACAGTTTAGAGACCAAACACTCCATCAGCAGCTCTGAGGGTTGAAAGCTCGTCTTCCTCTGAAGCAGATAAAATGAAAATATTACAGCACATTCTGGAAATCCACTGAGGGACAAACTCCCACGTCCTGCTTTCATATCCGCTCTGCCTTCTGTAAACACTTAGAAGCTTCCCTCAAAAATCACCCATCGACACATATTCACTCACCGCTACATCTCGCCGCTTCCACGTCTTATGGCGTCTTGCTAGCCTCGGGCTACGTGCCGCTCCTGATTCCTACACACTCGGACTCACTGCTCGTGTGTGTTTATGCGTGTGTGTGTGTCCAGCACGGGTCATTTCACAGATTAAAAGGCTCAAGACAAATGAAGAGCCGGCGAGTAATCTGGCCTGTCTGACTCCGCGGGGTGTGATTTAATAAGATTGATTTTTACCAGAGGTTTCCATGACTGTGTCGACGTCTCGCTGCTGATGACAGCCGGCTTCACTTTGTTCAGTGTGAACGTCAGGGTTATTTTCACACAGATGTTTGTACTTGAGACAGAGAATCCATAATAATATGATGAGATGATGTGTAATTTCATTAGTATTATGGTAATTAATTCTAACATTCATTAAAGCAGGGATCTGTTGGAGTGGTTGTAACGTTTGCAAAGCAGCGTCCATTTGTGAGCGATAAAAACAGGTTTTAAAGAGTCGCTGAGTGCCAAACATTTCAACCACTCTGTGCTTTTAATTTCATGTTCACATGTTTGCATATTTATCAGAAACAGCCCAGTTTGTCTGAGCACACAGTGAGTTACTGAGACCACACTGTTTTTATTTCCTGCAGATTTTCTTTTTGTTACTCCATTCAAAACTCTTTGAAAAACCACTTACTTCAGCACAAATTGATTTTGGAACAACTCCTGAGTAAGTAACGTGTTCTGGCAACAACTGCTTCAACACCTTTTGGGAGACAACGCTGAGATAAAAAAAAAAAAATCAGGGAAAGAAAAGAATAGAGATGGTGGGAACAGCTGCTCTGGGACTGTATTTTAGGAAACGGTTGTTTTTAAAAACAAGTATCAATTCCAAGAGACAAGTGATTGGGAATCGTTTTAGGAAGGGGTGGGAGAAAAACCCAATGTATCGTAGCATCAGGATTTTTCTCAAATTTAAAGCCCAGGGCGCTCGCACCAAACACCCCCTCCCTGCTCCTCTGCAGGTTTCCTCTGCACTCAGACGGGGCCATATTTTACTTGACCAAAAACACAAATAAACAAACTCTCACCGAAAAACTCTGATATGGGTCTGCATTCACGCTTTATTTAGAGAATTTTCAGTGCGTTACTTTCACACAAAACACCCCTAAATAAGGCTCTAGTTCTCATCGTGTCTCTTTGTCCTGGCAGACTACCTGGGTTTGTTGCGTGGACTGATACACTAAGCAGCGAGCGCCTCGTAGCCAGCTGTGGCTCTGCAGCGGAGGTAGCGCCGTTTTACGACACGATGAGAACTAGAGCCTTATTTAGCGGTGTTTTTATGTGAAAGTTGCTGTTTCTCTTGTTCCTGTGGTTGGTTGTTTGTTGTTTTTCAGCGGTGGCGCACATAAGCTACGTCATACCGTGGCTTGATGTGAATTGGTTAATGATGAGTGTGTCAATCAGAACGGTCGTCCAATCACCATCTGATGATTTATTTAAAAGTCCTGCCTCTGAAAACAAATCCAAAGAGCTGCTCCCCAGATGGACTAGAGAAATATTTCCATGGCCATTTTATGAAACTGTCCGTCTGGTGTGTCAGGTTAGTAGAGCTCTACTAAGGGCAACAATTGAGTTACAGATCTTGAAAAAAAAAAGTTTTAAAGAGATTAGGAACTATTTTTGTGGAAGAACTTCTCATGTTCCACTTTTTGGAACAACTACTTGGCTACACGTTTGTGAAGACTGTGTTCCCTGTTTTGGGAACAACTGCTAGAGCACTTTCTGTCTTTGGGCCAAACTGGTGAGGCATGTATTTAAAAAACAGAAAAGAAAAGTTGGATGCCAATTTTTGAGATTTGTGACTGAGACTGCCTTTGGGATCAACTGTTTTAGGTTCAACTCGTTTCGTTTCGTTTCGTTTCGTTTTGTTTTGTTGTCCACCACTTATCCTGGTCAGGATTGCACAGGTATCAGTGCCATCAGCAAAGACCAATGACCCCTGTCCCCGTCCACTTCCACCAGCTCCTCTGAGGCGATACCAAGGCGTTCCCAGGTCAGTCCAGAGATATAATCTTTTCACCGTGTCCTGGGTCTACCCTGGGGTCTCCTCCCAGCTGGACATGCCCGAAACACCTTCCAAGGGAGGCGTCCAGGAGGCATCCTCACCAGATACCTGAACCACCTCATCCGGCTCCTCTCGATGCGGAGGAACAGCAGCTCTACTCCAAGCCACGAACCCTATCCCTAAGGAAACTCATTTCATTTGCTTGTGGCCATGATCTTGTTCCTTTGGTTACGACCCACAACTCATGGCCATAGGTGAGGGTCGGTACGTAGATTGACCGGTAAATTGAGAGCTTTGCCTTCTGGCTCAGCTCTTTCTTCACCACAACAGACCGGTATAGCGTCCGCATCACTGCCGACGCCGCCCCAATCTGTTTGTCAATCTCTTGCTACATTTTCCCCTCACTCATGAACAAGACCCGGAGATACTGGAACTCCTCCACTTGGGGCAAAGACTCTCCCCTGACCATGGGTGGGCAGTCCACCCTTTTCCAACTGAGAACCATGGCCTGGGACCAGTTTTTGGGGATGACTTGGGAACATTGACCCAATCAGAAATTTGTCTACCATGGGATAAACCACAGTTTTCACTGATTCAGCTTAGTTTTCTTAATCTCACGTTCATTTTTTTCACATCCAAAGCATCTAAAATTGAACAGATTTCTCCAATTTAACCTTCATTTAAAAACCAAAGGCAGTGTGTGTGTGTGAGTGTGTCCTGCAGGAAGTGTGTGCTCTTCACTGTTTTTCATTTCCCCCCTATTTATGTTTCAGACAAAAACACATCCTGCGACATTTTTACATTTCACTTTCCTGGAGTGGGAGCAACCTGACCTCCACCGAGCGGAGCAGCTCTGGCCCCGGGCGGACCGCGCCAACGTGTTGATGTAAGTCTGCCGTGAACGCCTCTATAGCGTGAAGGGAGAAGGTGTGAAATCATGCTACACTTCCATCCAGCGAGGGGAGTTTGTACGTTTTGTCACACACACACACTGATTTTTTTTCCACTGTGTTTATCTCACGCTGTGAAGGTGTGTGTTTCAGGGGAAGAGTGCAAATGTTGCACCTGTCAGTTCTTGATTAACAAGCCGTGTTTTCAGCTCAGAGCACACGCAGCACACACGCAGAAGAGCCACCCATGTTCATAAACTCAGAAACTGCCAGAGTTGTTTTTCCTGCTAATTGCTGATGCTAATTTTATCTCCAGAGTCAAAGTAAAAGTATTAGTGCAAAGCTTTTCTTGGCTCTTAGATGTTCTCTCCGTCCCTCATGTCTTTGAAAATAAAAATAAATCATCCTCTCTGAAATCCAGCGAGTCGTGGATGAAAACGGTTTCATTAGATAGATTTAAACTGCTGCACTGATCCTGAAACACAGTCCACCAGAAACCTTTAACAGTCACCAAACCTTCAGACTGATCAGGTCACATCTAAATCATCCAACCTAAACCTGGTCTAGTCCACTTTGAATCCAGTTTAGTTGTCCTGATTCAGTTATGGGTATAAGTATTCTTTGGTTTTATTTGTAATAACTGACTCATGATTCTAGTTTTGTGATCTTGTCGTGTGGGTTTTTATGTTCTTAGTGTTTCTGTGCCCTGGATTTATCTCCTCACTGTCTTTAGTTTCTCTGTGTTTGGTTTAGCTCTCCTTGTTTGATTGCCCCTCATGCTTCACCTGTGTTTTGTTTCACACCTGCATTGAGAAACTGCATGTATCTTTATATGTATAGGCCTGTCGTCCACGTGACAGACAGTTTTACGTCACTGAATACAATGTTTTCTCGAAACTATGGCCAAAGTGAAGACTTTGGAAAACTCAGGTTTCATTGTTTTGTGTAAGCGCTGGTAAACAGTTTTTGGCTCTCAAACACCACAGCTGAATGACGGGTTCATTCTAGTTGGCCAGCACAGGTTGGTACAGCCGCTGATAGGTGTCTGTCCATTTGCAAAAGCCACAACACAACAGACGTCAGAGGACAGTTTTCCTAACGTACACAAAAAAGTTGTGAGAGTACGTTACTGTTTGTTTATTTTATAACTTAAGCTATGATAACTATGGCTCAGATGCTAACGTAAATACAGAAATTTAAGCACTATGAAGGATATCACAAGTAGCATTGCCACCCGTCCCGTGAAATACGGAATCATCCCCTACTTTGCACCTAAACGTTGCGTCCTGTTTTAAATCAATACGGGATGCAACTTGTCCCGTATTTGGTTGGTTGATTTTAAACGTGGAGTAAGTGCTCATCATTAATTGGGTTAAAGAAAGTCACAGGAAATCAGAAGTAAACAGTCTGTAGCTGTGGCTGCCTCGTTACTTCGCCTTGTGCCCCGTTGAAAAGCAAAGGATGCAGAAACAAAGACGTCAGTGTGAGTGAAACTGTTTCAAGGGACATGGTACAATCTGTCGCCGAGCGCTTTCTGTGCTACATGGTCACCTGTCGGACATGCGATTTGCTTTTCTTTTGCAAATCATCTGACTCCCACCGCCCATCGTAGTTTGGCCTTGAGCGGCACTTATTGATGGATTTGCTCTGTGTGGACGAAAGTGTTTTTTGTTTTTTTTCTTTTGGGATTTGGTTATAAATATCTCTTTTTGTTGTTTAATCTGCTGTTGGATCCTCTTCCTATCTGATTCCAGACATTGGTGACTACAAATTAAAGCTGTTGATATGTTAGTTTTAATACTGTCATAAGACCAACTTTTTAGTCAACCCTAAACTTTTGTGGGGCTGTTTTACAGACTCCAACTGGATGCAAAGAGTTTTTTGGAGTTGATGTGTCTTTCAAGCCCAGGTGTCTTTGAGGAAAGTAAAAGAACTGTCAGAAAATGTATTTGATTACTTAAAGTAAAGTGTTAGTGTATGTCGATATTCTGTCTCAGCACTTTGTCTACTTTCACTTGATTTTCTAATTTCTAAACCTTAAAGACTTTCACTGATTTCTTCTGCAGCTTAGTCGACTGTTTTCTTATTTTCCAGCCACAGTTTCTTCCTCCTCTCTGAAACACGTCACTTATCGGCTCAGACTCTGACCTCCAATCACAGCCTGACCTTTGAACCCCTGAGCCTGGCGCTGGCTTTTTCCCATTTGGGCGTCTGGGTATTGACTCAGAGGTTATTGGTTCAGCTAATTGCTATTTGCATAGCTTTATTAGTATCCCAGCACCGCTTCCGTGACATTTCAATCTTTTCCTCCCTCCTCGCCTTCGCCGCCGCCTCTCGCTCCGTCTCTGTGGCGCCGTCTTGTTCGTCGCATTCTGGGGAGAGGAATTAGACAGTGTTTGGTGTGTGATTAAGTATTCATGCTTAAAGTAGCGACGGGCAGATCTCGGGAGAGGCAGCCATGGAGGAGGAGAGCAAACATTAATATGCGCTTAATAACTCTTTCTCTGCGTCCTTGTTTTCCCGTTCTGCCTCTGCCGGCTGGACGGGTTTCCCTCCTCAGGTTTTTGGAGAGTTATAAAATATTGAATTTGAAAGGATGAATGGAAGTCAGAGAAATCTCTGGAGATATTTTTTTATTTTTACAGAAGGAAGTGAGTCAGTAAATATCAATGGAGCACGTGTGTCTACAGTCGCTGAATGGAAACTCAGCACAGACTGAGACCTGAGGGACTGACTGAAGCTGACCCTGACACTAAAACCTGTATGTGCTGAAATCAGACACTTTCAATCAGCTCATATCCTCTGATAAAAAAAGACGTCAGCTGTTTTTTTTTTTATTTGGTTGACTTTTGTCTCCAGAGCGAAGTCGTCTTCACTTCTCTCCACCAAATAAAACCAGGTAAAAGCTTGGTGCAGGAAGCAGAGCTGAGAAACAGAAATGCTTCTCTGCTTGGTTTGTTTTTAGTTGTTTCCTTTAGTTTTCAGAAAGTTTTCCCACAAAAGGACCAGCCGAAGTGACTAAACCCCACTTAAAGTTCCCATCTCCTGCTCCTTTCCTGCAGTTTAATCTGGATCATTGATGTCTTCATGAAATGGTAGTAACATGTTTTGGTCCAAAAAGCCAATAAATCAATCACAGCAGCATTGTTTCCAGGCTCTCATAGCCCCTCTGTTCAGAACGCTCTGATTTAGTGGGCGTGGCCTTCATATGTAAATGAGCCACCGCTGATACCGCCCCGCTCTTCCACGTCACTGAGAGCGGCGCCACGAGCCCCGAGTGCACAATGTTTAGAAAACAGAGAAGCTCGTTTACCGTAACATTACAGGCTAAAACAACAGGCTAACTGCAGCTAAAGTTAGCATCCTGAAGCTAACACAGAGACAGGGGGGACACTGAGGAAAAGCTCTTCCATCTGCTCCACAGCACACAGCATTTAAAATACTCACATTTCCAGGGTCCCAGGTTTGTTGGAGGATGGTTGGTAATGCACCTGGATTCAGGACCAGTCTATTGGCTAGCCCTCTGTTGGACTGTCCAAAGTTGGAAAAGCAGTCGGCTGTGAAGTGACTAGTGACTTTAGGGTGATGAATTGTTCATCAACAAAACTAAGGTGGTGATATAACTCGTGGTTAAAACCAACAATGTCAGGAGAAAGACGACATTGAAGGATCAGTGAGGAGTTTCTAAGTGATCTTGAAAAAGTCTCCCTTCTAGATATATGTCTGATCATTATCCACATTTTAAAATGAGATTAACAGCATGTATAAATCTCTATGGCAACCATAGCCTGTATATAGAGTGGACAATGTGGCTCCAACATTTACCATTGTACGGTTTTGAAGCCAAAAATCCCCCGTCACAGGCACAGCTATTGGCAGCCAGAGTCTGTGCAGTAGAGACTGTGAGGGATTCTGGGAGAATCTGAGTGGAGCTGGGTGACAAAAATAATATTTTTTTTTTTTTTCTTTTGAGAGTCTAATCACTTTTTGACTCTACCTCTCGACATACTTTACAATTCCTGAAAAAAAAATACATGAACGTCAGCTGCCAATCATTGTTAAACGTTACGTAAAACCTCATTTTTAACCTCGTATAACTAATGAAAAAGAAACTTTTCAGAAAAAAAAGGACTTGAATACAAGGCAGCCAAATGATATCTTCAAATCACCACAACAATCAGACGTGAGAAACATTTCTACCAGGTGTATTAATTTTTTAAAGTTTGACCACAGCCCATCTGGAATGACTGGGGAGATGGATTTTTAAACCTATACTGCAGCCAGCCACCAGGGGGAGCAGTTTTTGTGGAGACCTCACTTCTAGCCGAGCAAGATGACGTCCATTTTTTTTTTTTATCACAGTCTATGATGGCAAAGAAGAGAGAGGCTAAAAGGGCTAAACTCTTTGTGCTAATGTTGACCCCAACCTACAGTTTTTCTGCAGTGGTCTGTTTAAACTTGAGTCTATCAGTAAAATGAAGAGTGAGGTTACGTTAGCTCTGATTGGTCGATGACTGGCAGGACAGAACCAGGATTCACCAACGTTACACGTTACAGACATGTCTCAGAGCACCGGACTGCCGATAGCGCTAAATATAGCCGGCTACTACGGCGTCTGCTTGATGTCACGTTTCAAACCATAACGCTACGTTTCTGTACTGATAAAAACCTTACCTCGATGTGTTGTATCCAGTAAAAAGTTGTCTTGAACAAAGAAATCTGATCTCCTTTTTATTCCAAAATAAACACACGCCTTGCTAGCAGTCATTGTGACAGTGTGGGTACAACCTCCAGGGGGCGCACCTATAAATATGGTCAAGCTAACTAATTCATGGGTCTTGTGTTGAAAAATAAAATGACACTTCATCTTTTAACAGCCACGATGGGAAATGGCTGTTTCTCTTCTTATAGTGCGGCCGGTGTCGCTGCCGCCGTTTGATTGGACGGTCAAAACGAGCTTTATCTGCAGCCTTTAAAGAGTTTGTCTCAGAGTCTGTTTCATTTCCATTTTTCAACTTCCTCCTCCTGAACAGTCCGTCTTGTTCCTTTCTGTTCCTTCTGTCTTCATGAATATCTGTTTGTGTGTGTGTGTGTGTGTGTGTGTGTGTGTGTGTGTGTGTGTGTGTGTGTGTGTGTGTGTGTGCTATTTCCTGCCCGGTGCTCTCACTGTTTGTCCTGTAGTCTCTCAGCTCTCTGAGTGTGTGTGCCTGTGTGTGTGTGTGTGTGTGTGTTCCAGAGTGAAATGTCAGTCTCATTTCGCTTTTATTACTTGAGGGATGAAGTGGAGGGCTTTACTCTGTAATCTCAGCCTCCCCGTGGCCGCCGCTCAGCCCCCGTCGTACCTGGGAACACACTCGCCGCCGTTACATCCAGGCTTTTAAACACCTTCTCCTCAGACTCTTCCATTATGGCCGCAAAACATGTCGCCTCGTACGTACGCTCCCGCTGCGCGCGGTGCCGTGAAACCGCGGGTGAAGGGTGACAAATGGTTCGATTAAAAGCATCTGGAACAGAGCGCTTGATTGACTGATTGATTGTGATGGATTGGCCTGTGGGAGTGTGGATCAGAATAATGAACACCTTCATGCTCGGGGTGGTTATTTAAAGAACGACGTCTCCTGTAAGAGTCCGTCTGTGGGAAACACTTGTCAAGAATTAGCAGGGAGGGGAATAATAGCTCTGCGTGTGGCGCCGCCAGACGTGTCAGAGTGCAGTTCTTACACATCGGTCTGAAAAGCCGCATTCTGAGCTCGATGTGACGACGTCAACAAGCACTCACACCTACAGTCGGTACAATAATGACTCTGAACAAACCTGTCGTCCAATCATTGAGTCAGCTCGTCACTTGGACAGCTCGGACTCAACGTGGAGTCGATGCTGGAGACTCAAACCACAGGAGGTCGTACGCCGTAAACCACGGGATAAACACATTTACAACCATACTTAAATCACTGAGAAGTAATGAAGCAAACCTCACTCTGGACTGAATCACAGCAGCAGGTTAGCAGGAAATACCATCACAAAATTACAAAAATGCTACATTGGGAACAAGTTTCTGACCTTTAACAGGTTTTTATGAGGAGGAAACATTCGAATTTAGCAAAGAAAGAGCACTGCATATTTTTTTAGAGGGATACTCTCAAACTGATTTGACATCAATATTATTTAAAAGGAATAAAAAAAGTCATACATCATTTTTAGCCAATGAGAATCAAGCAGCCACTTTCCAAAAGCTGCCATCCAATTTGTTTAAAGAGACAGTACTCTGCTGTTCAGACTGAACGTGTGCAGATTGTCAAACCTCTTCATAATCATATCGTAGAAATGCCTGAATCTGTCCATAAATTGACAGAAACAGTTCGTTCTGTAACGGGATCTTTACAAAATCTTTACGAGATCTCATGGAAAGAATGATGTCATCACATAAAGATCAACTAACAGGTTCATGACACATTGAAGGGGCAATGCCTGACTCCAAGGTCTAAGCTCAGGGCTTCCAGAGGCCTGGCCAATCAGGAGGAAGGGGTTGTTTTTGGTAGCAGGAAGTCTTAAAGAGACAGCAGCTAAACTGGAGTGTTTCAGACAGAGGCTGCAAAAGTATTTTTCTGTACCTGAAGGAGACGTAAACAAGATTTTAAACATGTTGTAAAGTTATCAATTAAAATCTATTTTTTTCCCTTTTTACTTTTTTTTTTCTTCTTTTTGTTAATGTAAATCATTTTAAGCTTCTAGAGGGGCTCTATAACAGGAGTGTGCAACATTTAGTATCAAAGGAGCCATTTTGCCTCATCTCTTTTGGATTTAAGTTACTCAACTGGATTAAATATACCTAATCTTCACAATAAAGACAAAAAAAAAGTGTATACAATTTTATATTGAGTAAAAATCTAGTGAATAATTATCTAAACAAGAAGTTTTGTGTTATTAAATTGAACATGTGATGAATTTTTATTTTTAATAAATTTGCAAATATTTTAAAGAAGAAAAAAAATGTTATGTAATGAAATTCATACATGTGCAAAATGTAAAAAAAAATCTAATAATTTGTAAGAATCTCTGAAATTTGAAAAAAAAAATTGAAAATTAACAAATTTGCAGAAAAAAAAAACTTTTTTCAAAATTTAGCTTTTTTTTTCAAAATTTGTAAAATAAAAAATAATATTAATTTTCCAGAAAAAAATGTAATTTAAATTTTTTGCAAAGATTTGCAAAATCTTGAAAAATGATTGTTTTTTTTAGATATGAAAAGGTCAAAAAGACTGAAATAAAAAAAAAATGCCAATAGAAAAAAAATGCAAAAAACAAACAAAAAAAATCGAACACTTTATTGCAACAGGTGATGCATATTAATTTCAACAAAATGTTGGCGTGATGTGACATTGATGTGCCTTTGTAAGCTTGGAAAGCAGAAGACCCTCAGAATCAAGATTTTTCCCAAAATCGCTTCATGCTGGCCTAAATTCTTTTATTTTCATCATTTGTCCAGTTTTAATAAGAGTCAAACTACCAAACCATCAGATTAACCCTTTACTCTTGCACGGTGCACTGAGGGTTTAACGTCTTCTCAGGTGGTGATGCTCCTGCAGCTTTAAGATCGTCTTTGCGCACACGCTTCTCAGATTTAAAAATAGTTTCATTTTGTTTCAATTTCATGCTTCTGCAAAAATCCGCAGTCTGCTAAACTCTGACCCTCCTCTGTCTCATAATGATAACTAATAACAGGCAACTCAATACCTGGCTGCGGGCTGTTTACCACTTTTGAAGGTATTGATTTATCTGTGGATTACTTTCCAGATTTGTTTTTGTCCCGTGAACCTTGGGCTGACATTGGAGTTGCTTGTTTCAAAGCGCCGGTGGTTTAGGAACAAAGAAACAGCTGGAGTGTAAGAAATTATCCAGGAAGTAGAAAGAAAGGTTAACTTTCTCCATGTTTGCTGATTTCTTCCTGTCACTGTGCTTTAGCGTCCTCCCTCTGGGGAGCAGATAATCTGAAGAACATGGCCTATAAATAAAATTATTATTACCGCTGAACTCCACCCTGGGAGCAGGCTGCAGCTACAGGGAGTCGTCTCCCTCCTCCACCGTCCTCCACCGTCCAGCTCCATGTCGAGCCCCGACGCCGGCCTCTCCCACACGGAGCCAGCTGTGCTTTTTGCTGTTGCTGAATATGTTAGCATGCCAATGAGGCCTATGGAGATGTGCTGTCCGCTTCCTCACAACCTGTTTGTGTGTGTGTACCTGTGTGGGAGGGGAGAGCGCTGCACTCACCCCTCCCTTTCCCCCTGAGCCTGGAGGAAAAGGTGTCTAAAAACATCCAACATGTGTGTGTGAGTGTGTGTGTGTGTGTGTGTGTGTGTGTGTGTGTGTGTGTGTGTGTGTGTGTGTGTGTGTTAACCTGCAGCTACAGAAGCAGAGGAAAGGTGAGGCGGTCAGTTTCATATCTGGGATGTGTGTTCTTATTTTCTGCAGCAGAAAGGGAGAGTCAGGGAGGTGGAGGAGAGGGCAGAGAGGGGAAGGGCCAGACCAAATTGAAATAGAAATTCAAGTCAGTGGATAAAGAAACAGGACTCTTCATTTCGCCTTGTTGTGCAACCATGTATATTTCCCCGGCCGCCGCCGCTCTCTTTCTCTCCGTCTCTGTCTCTGTGCCCCGCAGCGTCCCCGGGATGATTGATATGCACCCAGAGCGAAGCTAGCTACAGAGACAGAGAAAATCATGCATAAAAGATGAACGCAGTTTATTGTGTTTTCCTGGGGGCCGAGGGCAGAGCAGAAGTTATGGATTTATGCGCTGTGTGATTGGATGAGAGGCCGGACCCCTGGGACAGATGTTGAGCAGGGAGAAGAGGTGCTTTAGGATTCACAGGTACAGAGCGGGGGCTCGTGTCGGACAGGTGTGGATCGCTTACCGACGAGTGGAGAGTCTCACTTTTGCCAGAGGGAGCAGTGGGGTCCAGTTCTTTCTCCTGAGCCGGATCATCGTCACTCATTCCCGTCATAAAACCTCTGAATGAAATAAATCTGTTTGATTTGAAAAGTTTCAACCAGCCTCACATCACTTCTGGCTTCAAACGGCCCACGGCACTGACTGTGTTTGGGGTTTTGACGCCCGTCAGTGACCACAACCCCATAACCTTTTCAAACTCAGTACATTTCCCAAATTGCAGGTTGATGTGTTGAATGTTGTACTTGGAGGCAAACTGTTTGGATATTCACCACATTAAAGGCTCAGATAAAGTTATGGTCAATGCTTTGTCCAGAGCAGTGGTCTGCAACCTTTACTTTCAAATGGACCATTTTGCCTCATCTTACCTGGATTTGTCACTCGGCCACAAAATCAACTTTATGAAGAAAATGGGCATA
This sequence comes from Halichoeres trimaculatus, assembly GCF_033239565.1. Lineage (NCBI taxonomy): Eukaryota > Metazoa > Chordata > Actinopteri > Labriformes > Labridae > Halichoeres > Halichoeres trimaculatus. The sequence continues at coordinate 1,574,546 of NW_027437199.1, read as the reverse complement.
AATTCAATATATCGTAAAAAAACTAGTGAATTATCATATAAACATTAATTTTTTTGTGTTTTGTTTGTTTTTGTTTTGTTTTTTAATTGTACATGTGATGTATTGGATTTTTATTTTTCACAAATTTGCATTAAAAAATTAAAAATGAAAATAAAAATGTGTAATTTCATGACTTCTATAAATTTCCAAAATGTCTCAAAAAATTCAATAAGTTACACATTTTTCCTAAAATTTTAATATTTCATAGAATTTACAAAATGTCTCAAAAAATGTGAAAACAGAAATAAAAATGAAAAAAATTGCAAATTTCATAAAGTTGCAAAATATCAAAAAAAATTATAATTCTAACATTTGCTAAATGTTCAAAAAAAATGTAAATTTCAAAAAATGCACTTTCCTCAAAAAAGAAAGAAATGTGAATAATATGCAAAAAATGTACAGAAATAAAAAAAAAATAAAGTTGCAAAAATTTGCAATCCAATTATTTGGATTTTTTTTTTTTTAATTTGAAAAAAATTTAAAAAATGAAATCCCAATCATTGCAAGAAAGTTAAAAAAAACATGCTGTAAGAAAATCTGTAAAAAAAAAAAAAAAAAAAAAAATCTTTATTTTAATGACATTTTTTAAAGGCTACAGGGGGCCACTGCAAAGAGCCGCATGAGGCTTCAGAGCCAAGACCCTTGGTCGAGAGCCCTCTAGGAGGCCGGGGTTGCTAGTTGTGCATAGAGAAGGCTGGATGACTGGGAGAGTTTACAGTCAGTACAGTTTTTAAAGTAGCCAAAGTATAGTGTAAATAGTATGTGCAGTACGCAGTTAAGAAAATACTTTTTGCTCAGTTTAGGTTGAGATGTAATTGATATTTATGATCTGTAGAGTAAAGAGTTAGCACAGAGTACGTATCTCTATGACGACCCCTCCAGGCCACTAGGTGTTGCTGTTTTGCTTTTCGTGTTTTTGTCACAGGTCCAGATGTTTACGGGTCATCAGGAGTCATCTTAAGCCCACATTTTGGGTCAGTGTGGGGGCGGCTGATTGCTTAGCTCTTACGTTGCATATCAATACTGATTGGCATGTTGCTTTGTCTTTTGGTATCAACTCTTAGTTACACAGCAGCTTCCTCACACTGACATCCTTAGCGACTCTTCCTTCATTCACTGGCCTTAAATGAGCTTCAATGTGTTGGTATGGGATTTGTACGTCCAGAAGAACAAGTCCCGCTCCAGAGATGGATCCAGTGTGACTTGGTACACGCCAAAAACTGCCACACCGATGAACCCCAGCGCACATTTTATGGGTGAATTGGAGAGTTTGTTCTCATCAGACAGTCTTGTTGGCCTCAGTCTGCACGGTCATAAGCTGAAATGATTCATCGTACTTTTGCATTTCTCAGGACATTTGTACACTTGACTCAAAAAGACAGTAACTGAGATGCTTTTAGCTTAGCGGTTGAAGGATATTTCCTGTTTCCCTTCAGGTTCGTTTTCTGACCAAGGCAAAAACACTCTCCAAATAGTCGATATTTTAAGGCCACAAACCTAACTAGCACACCATTACCATAACCTTGTGTTTTGGATCATTCAGTTTCAGGTTTGAAGCAGCCAACTTAAAGCCCCAGCATGCCTTGCGCCAGAGCACTTTCTGATGGACTAACTCCGCTCATTTAACCAAGCAGAAAAAGAAACGTCTCGTCTCCCCCTCTGAGAGCTGCGCTGCCAGCATTTCAGCCCTGTGCGATGGAAGTTGGCATCATAATTACATTATAATAGCCCGCCCTCACCTCTTTATTCAGCTGTGAGCGACCAAATGGACTGAGCGGGGTCGTCTGAACCCTCGCCTCCTCGGGTTACGCTGATTAATTGGTTTGCTGATACGTCAGGTCACTACTTATTCAAAATTGGATATCGGCCGGCGTGATGGATGTGATGCAGTTTGTTTGATGACATTGTTTAATTGATCCATTTCTATGGGAAGCCATTAAACTAAGATCATTCTAATGAGACATTTTGATTGGGGCTGCTCTTGAATATATTCCCCTCCCATCACGGAGAGTGTAAGTGTCCTATTGTGCTGTATACACACAGTTAATGAGCTTTTTCCTCCTGATGATGACACCAGATAATTGGGAACTTTATTCGCCTTAACGGGAGTTTGGGTTTTAAGTTTACAGAGTGTTTTCAGACGTAAATCCCAGAGTGGCGTCAGCGTTATCAAACCGAGCTGATTCACAGTGACATGACTCAGCAGAAGCAAACCGTGAGTGTGTGTTTGTGTTCTTTAAACTTGTGTTTTCTGAGGGAAACTTTAACCCGGGTACCCCATCACACAGAGGCCTAATGGGGCAGAGAGAGCAGCACTTTGTTCTTGGTTTGGAGGCATCACACGCTCTCCGCAGTGACTCAGGCGACAGGGTTTTACTGCTGGGTAAGGTTTGGAGCATGCATCATTTGAGGACAAATGATCCTGGAGGAGGAGCAGAGTGCCATCTCAGTTTGACTGAATGATCTAACCGGAGCCTCGGGCAGATTACTGGAATTATCAAATTTAATGGAGCAGTCGTAACAACCGCTCTTCATATTTTATAAAACACACAGCTCTGGAAATATCAAGACTACTGCAGAGAAATGCAGATTTTCTTCCTCAAAACCACCAGATAAAATACTCTCATTAAGGTCTTTTATTCAGCTGTTAACATGTTGGGATTATGAAGAGATGCAGGTAGTATTTTCAAACTATCAATAACTCAGACAATTAACAAGTTCCTTTTTGTTTTGAGACAACAGTTTACTCATGTTTTACCTCAGGAAGAGTTCAGGAGTCAGAATGTTGAAGAATAATTCAGGTTTTCATGAAGCTGGTGACACTGTGATGATTTTTCTCCAAATTAAGTGTTTAGTTTGACGTCCTCGGTGATTGAGGGCCACAATCTGACTTGACAGTAGTGGCTGAATTTTAAAAAGAGTGCTTTTTTTTTTTTTTTTTCCCCAGTTCCAGCGATCATGTCCAAAATCTATTTGAGTACAATTCCCGAGAACAAATGTTTTATTCCCTCCCACCTGTTTGAGGTCTCAGACTTTAAATAAAGAAAAGTAAAATTTATGAATTTCATAAATTTGCAAAATGTAGGACATTTCTAAAAGTTGCAAAATTTTCTGAAAATTTTGAAATTTCTTAAAATTTGTAAAATTTCTAAAAAAAAAAAAAAAGTAAAAATTGAAAATATATGGTAGAATTTAAAAAATGTCCCATATTTTATACATTTGCAAGATAAAAAAAATAATAATTAAAAAAAAATTACAGAATTTTAAAAAAAGTGTGTATTTTTAAGCATTTCCTTAAAAAATATTTGCAAATTATTATTATTATTATTTTTTTCCCAGTTCCAGCAATCTGGGCCAAAATCTATTTAAGTACAATTCCCGAGAACAAATGTTTTATTCCCTCCCACCTGTTTGAGGTCTCAGACATTAAATAAATAAAAGTAAAATCTATGAATTTCATAAATTTGCAAAATGTAGGACATTTCAAAAAGTTGCAAAATTTTCAGAAAATTTCGAAATTTCTTAAAATTTGCAAAATTTCTAAAAAAAATGTAAAAATCGATAATATATGTTAGAATTTCAAAAATGTCCCATATTGTGTACATATGCAAGATAAAAAATAATAATAATAAAAAAAATTCAGAATATTGAAAAAGTGTGTTTTTTTATGCAATTCCCTAAAAAATATTTGCAAAAATTTACAGAAATTAAAAAAAAATCAAAGTTGCCAAAATTTGTGAAAGAACTTCAAAAGAACTTGTTGTTTTTCTTTTTTTCAATGTTTAAAACATTTTAAAAAATTGCAAGAAAGAAAAAAAAAATGCTGTTAGAACATCCATAAGAAAAATAAAAAATACTTCAGATCGTAGACCATAGCTTTAATTGGGAGCACTGGGCTGCCGATAGCACTACATACAGCCAGCTACAATAACATTTGCATGTCAACACGTCTCAAACCGTAGCACTACGTAACTGCACTGATAAATACTTTACCTTGGTGCATTGTAGCTGGTAAACGTTATCACATAGAATACACGCCTGATTTAAAGTCACATATTTATGATAGTGTGTGTGAGATTCCAGGCCAGAGGGTGGCGCTGCAGTCCAGTTAAAACAGACAGTCCTAGCATAGCATCTTTAAAGTGCATTTTTTCTAAGGCTTCGACCAATCAAAGCACTTTTACGACACATACAATATCCAAAAGTCCTGAATTTTACTTTTTTCTCTCATTGAAAACTAGTTTCTGAGTCATTCTTAAACTCTCGTGTGCATTATCATAAATAATAAAAACAGGAACATAATATCCGACAACCTCTGTCGAGCCCAGTCACAACGACTTTATTTCCCCTCTTGCCGTCCTCTGTGAACCCCTGATGAAATCCACCTTTATTATTTACTGTATTATTTAGTCGACGTGTCCAACAGGACAAACGCGGTTTCATCACCCGCTGCACGCCGTGGTGTCTGCGTGCAGACTCGTCAGCGGGCGCTGTGGTTATGAAAGTTTAGCTCTTGATTACGGACAGGTTAACGGCGACTGGTCGGCGTCTCGGAGCGCTCTGCATCGACTGCTGCTGGTGGAGCCGCAGTGAATCCACCGTATTGATCTGCTTTGATTCCTTTGTTTCATCTCCTCCTCGCTCAACTAATTGGGCTATTCTTTGTCGACAAGATTGACTTTTATGCCTGATATTACCGAGCTGTATTTATTCCCTTGAGGGGAAAAACAAATTAAAGGGGGTGTTTTTCCCCTTCTTCTCCTTCTTCCTCCTCTTTCATACTGATATAATTCATATAAAGCCTTTTTCCTTCAAAGATGCTCATAAATTCAGAGGAGAAATCATTATTTTCTCATAAACGTGATGATATTGCTCTCATCGGGGCAGACTGTGATGCAAAAGCACTTTATGAGATGGGCTTGTCACATGACAGCTGTTTTTTGCTTTCTGATTGGCTGAGTAGCGTTGGCGGTAATGCCATTTCATTAAATGGAGACACACAGACGTTTTCCATCTGGGAGCAGGAGATTCTGCTCATCCGTCTCGGTGCCAGGGGAGAGTTAAAGATGAAAAGTGACCCGCTCCTCCTCTGGAGCTCCCCCCTGTGAGGGACGGGGTGTCTCTGTAAAGACCATCCGTCCCCGTGACTGGCCGTCTGGTAAACAGAGATGCATCGATGCCAGCGCGTCCCCTTTAGCCCCCAGGCCAGTATTGACCAATGCATTACGAGGAGGTTTTGTCCAACTGGAGTGATTACAGCATTTAGCTGAGATTTACTCAGCAGTTAGGGAGACGGCACCGTCTGAGGGTGATGAACTGCTCTGCAGGCGGGAGGTTGTGGGTTCAGATCCCCGGGGACAGGTTCACGAGCATCTCTGAGAGCTGCTTCATTAGACGCTCTGGGTTATTCACAGGCCGGATTATGAACACATATATTCACGAAGACAACACGAGCTGTTAGGGGGAGGCCCGGGTGGGGAATTTTCCACATCAGGTGAGAAAGCAGAAAATACATTATCCTCTAAAGGTTAAAGGAACACAGATGGTGAATTTCCATTCTGTTGTTGCAACAACAGAACAGAGGAGTGGATGTAAATGACAGTTTCTGATGCAACTCTGCTTTTAGAAAGAAAAAATATCACGCAATATGATAATAAACATTTCACACACCGGCACCATGAGTGGGGAGAGTTTGGATGATTTTAAAGGTCATGAAATGGAGGTAACTTAATGAAGCGAATAATCAAAGACTAAACACAGGAGTTATGTTGTGTCATGGCGTTTGTCTCACATGGATTCACACCAGAGAGGAAGTAAAACCAGTCTGGGAGTCCAGGTCAGGGAGAGGTAGAATCCTTTTCCCTTTGACTCCATCTTTTCAAGACATCTTGTTGGTCAGATTTAGGATTCACATTAGCCTGTTTCCACCAAGTGGTTTAGTTCGGTTCGTCTCAGCATGGCCCACATTTTGTGGCGTTTCCACTGACTTATCCCGGGAAGGATCCCCAAATAAATGAGATAAACCGTGTTGATTTTTGGGACCCTACCAATCACAAGGAAGACTAATTGATGGATGTCTTCCATCATTGCTCATTGTTTACTGTGTCGTATTTTTCTTCTTCGTTGGATTTATTAGCGGAGTACACTGTGCCCTGCTGCTATGCGATCGTGCTATTATGTAGCTGCTGTGGCTATCGGCATCTGGCTTATACTCCGCCAACCAGAAGAGGGCACAGTTGGATAGGACCAGGCTTAACCGAGCCAACCCGTACCAAACCGTATTTGGAAATGGAGCTAAAGAGTCAAAGCAAACACTAGTTTGGCTCTTTTTTGTCTCATTTCTGACCAAAAACAGAATATTTTTGGACTTGGTTGATGTACTCTCTCCTTAACCTAACCAGAGCCCGTATGCACGTTCAACCATTAAACAAACTGGACCATTAGTCCTAACGTCCTGATGAAACGTCCCATTTGGCTGCAGCGTTAGCCGCATGCAGGACCTCATAGATTTTTTTGGTTAACCAATTACACCATGAAAGAAACACAGGTGCAGGTTATGTCATAATTATAGGGGAACATCCTAGAAAACCCCATCAAACAAAGTCAATTCTACCACCCGTAAACAGTGATAAACCTGGGGAGCGATGTGACTTAGAGAAGATCAAGAGAAGGTTTTTTAGCCGGAGAAATGGAATTTTGATTACAAGAATACACAAACAGCTGTTATCAGTGATTCAATCAGATAAACAAAGAGAAGGAGAAAGTTTGGCACAGTAGAAAACCTCAATAATAAAATCAATAATATGAAAGCTGTTTTGTGGAACAAGCGCTGCAGCAATGCCTCACCTACCTAGCTTGATGAATAACTCTTAAAGCAGTTTATGAACTCCAACATTTCCCCTCACACATCTTGGAAGGATCCAGATGCATTAAATCAAAAAGCGAATCAAACTTACGAAACTATAAAAGCAAACGCTCTTTGGCTCGTTAACCTGGCTCATGCTAACCACTAATCAACTTTTTTTTTCACCGCAAGTACAAACGGTCTCTTTTTCCCACTAATGGCCTGTCATACACAGAAGTCAGGGTAATGCTTGCGCTCCTTAACAGTACTGGGTGAGACCATTCAAAATGTTTCCCAACAAGCTTTATCCTACAACCAAAAAGCTCCTAAATTGTTGCTTCCTTAAGTACGGAACTGCTGCACTTGGTGTGAAGTATGAGTGTTCTAATACGTCAGGACGTCATACGTCAGGATTAACCTGTTGTGATATTGTACCATTAACTGCTAGCTAAACTTGCCAGTCAGTTATCCAATGCTACAGTTTGAATATGGGTCACTACCTTTAAACGACATAGAAAGAAGGGATGTGGCTCTTGAATACAACTGCTGCCATATTACCATCAAGCCCTACTACCTGTATGTAAACAGACACAGACGGCAGCTGGCTAAAAGTAGGACGACAGTATTTTTGAATGGAAGAAAATGGTGTTAAATGAATTACATGTGATTCCGACTGATTTCTCATCTTCAGACTCCTCAGGATTTAATTTCCTGTTTGAACCTTGTTGACGTTTCGTAGCTCGTGCTGTGTCTGAGCTATTTGTGGACACAGTGTTGTCTGTCGTTGTAGCTACTGCACTTCCTCTCTCAGGCATCCTGTTCAGCAGCTCATATTTTAGCAGCTTATTCATTATCACTCATGCATACATTCAGTATGATTCATATGCATGCAACATGTTCTAATTCATTTTGGCCCTGGGCTGTGGGCTCGGCGTCTCCTCTGCAGGTTTTCATCTGACAGACTCTTTTTTTCTGGCCTGAGTCCCTGTGAGATCAACGCCGTTATTACATTTCTAACTTTTCTCAAGTAGGGACAAATGTTAAAACCTCAAAGACATTTTTAACATGGTGCAGCTCACCTTACACCTCTCATTGCCGATATGCAACGGTTACTTGGGGTCACAGGAAACAAACGGTTAAATTTAGTCGCTGGAAGTCCAAACTGAAGACTACACAAAATATTTGAACCTCAATGGTCAAATAAAACATTTTTCTTTTCCCCCAATTACTGTATGTTATTTTACATTTCTTTACTTCCTGTCTGTGTCTTTCTGTCCTTCTTGGTTGCTCTTAATTAGACCCTTTAGTTTAAGACTGAATGCATCAGGGGTCTGGAAACTTTATTGTCATAGAGCCATGTTTCCTCAGCTCACCTGGATTAGTCATTCAGCCACAAAATCTACTTTATCCTCACATTAAGAAGAAAAAAAATGGATAAAATTCTAAAATTAAATCAAATAAATAATAATCTGAAAAAGGTTTTTTTAATAAAATGTACATGGGATTGTAAGTGTTTTTTTATTTACTTTTAATAAATTTGCAAAAATAAAATTAAATATTTAAACAATTTGCAAGACTTTCATAACAGTTTGAAATCTGAAAAAATAGCAAAAAAAAGAGAAAAAAAACAATTTAAAGAATTTGCAAAATATAAATGATAATAAAAAATAAAAAAATATTTTGATAAATCTGCAAAATTTCAAAAAAATTGAAACTTAAATACATGTAAAGAAAAAAAAGTAGAATATTGAAATAAAGACTGTGAATGTGGATAGGAACCAGAAGGAGGCAGTAAAGCAGTATATTGGATACCAAATGCCCCAAAAAATCTGGATTTTGGACTTTGACAAAGTTTTTTTTGTCAGTTTGTGTTTTTGTATTTTTGAAGTCAGCATTTTGGGTCCTCTTGCTTTTGTTTTCTTTAAAACGTGGCGAAAAAACCCAAACAAAACAGAGAAATAAAGAGTTTTTGATCTGTCTAAATTGAACAGAAATTAGCTTAAGTGATATCTTCTTGTTGTAGTTTCCTTTTAGCTTTTTAAAGTAATGTTCAGAAACACATTTAAATAAATATAAGAGATATTTCAGGAAAGTAAAAGTGTTTATTAATTTGTGAAACTGACTTTAATACTTTCCTTGTTTTGTTCCTCTTAATTTTACAATCAGATGTTAAATTTATTAAATTCTGTTGATGTTTTTTGTAAAACACGTCTCCAGGCACATAAACTCTGAGCAGAGTGACGCCTCTGCCTGTTTTGTTAGCCCTTAAAGGATCTTTGCTGATGAAGCTGATCTTTTGCCCGATCAGAGAAAGACTTGGCGGTCTAACTTAACCCTGAGATGATGTTTTAATAACCTGGTAGCTGTGGCGAATACCAAAGAAATTAATTTGGCTGCTGTTGGTTTAATGGTGCGTCCCTGTGGGCAGACTGGAGACCATTAGCCGTAATGAAAATGACAAAAGTAGCCCAGCTTTCCGGGGACTTTCTATATTTCCCTGAAGGATCCTTTAACTTCTGTGGCGTTGTGATTGTGTTCGGCTCCTCTGAACATTTCGCAGCCTCCAGCAGAGGCTCGTAGACGTCACTGCAGCTTCTCCTCGCAGCCTGCAGCCAAAACAGACGCCTAGCGTAGCTATATTTGGTGTACATTGCAACATAATTCCTGCTCGGATGTTTTCACCGGGTGAATGAACAGGCGCGCTTACACACACACTCCTGGCCGTCAGCACGTCGATGAGGCATGACGGAGCTCCAGATTGCGTGTATTTTTTAAAAGCAGCTTCCTGCGAGCTGAGCGAGGGGAGGCCTTGTAATTTCAGCGAGGAGGTGTCATGTTTAGTTACGCTCCCCGTAATGGAGAGCTCCTCTTTTCATTACCCTCGCTTTTAAACGGGCCGCACCATAGCAACATGTGGCAGTGATCAATTTGAATGTCATTAACACGGCGGCTTTAAGGTCCGGCCTTCATTCTCTCCACTCCCTAAACCGCAGTAATTGAATCAAGGGGACGGGCGGGCGTTGGAGCGCTCCTGGTCAGGCAAACAAAAGGATTATTAACATCGCCAATGACATTGTATTTACAGGAGAGGCTGAGGGAAGTGTGCCATTTACAAAGCAATTTGCCGCCGTGATGATGCAAGAATAAATAAATGGGAATTTGTTGTTGATTGTGTGTGTGTGTGTGTGTGGGTGACATGAGGGATGCGGCAGCCGGAGGAGTCATGCACATCCTCAGGCGAGCTTTGAACGACTGGGGACAGTGTTTTAATATTCTGTTTGATGCATACAGAAACACACTCAGCATTCACACCACACACTCCTCCTCGAAACTTTAAGAAGATTAGAACGATGTGAGCAATAATAGCTTTTGAGTTGAGTGTTTTGGTGTGTATGCGGTGTGCTTGTTTGCGTGTCCAATAATCCCGGCTTCTTGGAAGTGTTTTTGACTCTTTCTTCCATGTGCGCTTGTTGATTTAGACTGCTGTAGTAGTGTTTCGGATGGCGGCTCCAGTCTATTTTCTGCAAGAATAAAAAATCCGAGCCCATCTGCAATTTGTCTTGATTAAGCAGGGTCTCCATCTGCGAGCTCCCATCTCTTGTTGGTGTCTTTTCCCATTTGCAATATATTTCATTCCAGCAGCAGCCCCCCTGTCCACTTAACACCCCCACCTCCTTCTCCAAGCAAAAGATTAACAGATTAGAAGTAACATGATTGCCTGCTTCCTCTTTTTATTCATGCCTGCTGCCTTCCCCTTCGCTTCTCAGGAAGAACTCAAAAATACAAGTCCATGATTTTGCTTTTTGCATCCCCGTCTGCAGAATCAGGCCAGTCCAAAGCACTTAACGTCCTCACCGCTCTCATTTCATACGTCTTTCTCACTTTGTACAGTACCACATGACGCGTACACGCCCTGCCACACACACCTTCATTAGAATTCGGCACAGATGTACGGCGTGACCGGGGCCTATTTCTGAAGCGCGGTGTATGGAGGCCTATCACACACCTCGGCTATGCGTAACCAATAACTGGAGAACGCATGACTGAAAAATGAAAAGAGATAGAGGCAGCAGATGAGAGAAAGGAGAGGTGGGATGGAGAGTTTTTAACGGATGGAGGGAGCAGGAGCAGGAGAGAAATGAGGGATGGAGGTGGTTTCAGGCAGAGGAGGAGAGTGGTGAAGCAGAGGATGGAGGATCTCGCCGGCTGGGTGGCATTAGTAGGGAAAGCCTCTCCACTGCTGCCAGATAAGAGATGGCCCTGGCCAATGATGTGGAATGGTTTTGATTGGCTGAGCCTGATCCCCCAGCAGAGCGAGCCGAGGTCCTCTCCTGGAGCTCGGAGCGGCACCGTAACGCTGTCGGATATTTCATACTTCACTTCTACAAGCGTGGCTGCTGCAGGGCGCCGCAACTCTGACCTCATCCACACGGCGCTCAACATCTCAGAGTTCACTCCCACGACTGTGGCTACTGTGGCGTGAAACAATCAGAGGCTGGAGTGGACGTTCAGGAGGACACCGTGGTGAAACACTGAGCAACTTTCACCTGTGTTGGGTCTGAGCGTCCTCCTCTCTGTGGAGCATTGTGGTGGAAGTCACTGGTGTTGTTGTTGTATGTTTCTGATCTTTCTATACATTAATAACTGTCCAACACCAATTCAATCTTACACTGCAAAAAAACAGAAAACCTGTCAAGTGTTTTCGTCTAATTTTCAGAACAAGAGTTTCAAGTTTCAAGCAAATTTTCGAGCATTTTTTTCTTGTTGCATTGGCAGATTTTTTTTGACTTGTTACAGTAATTCAGACCTCATTTTTGTCTTAAATCACACAAAATTTGACATTTTTCCAGACTGATCAGTTGAATGTGGCTCATATCAAGTAGAATAAGACAATTTTTTACTGAAAATGAGACGAAAAGACTTGATAACATTTCAGTTTTTTGCAGTTTAGGCATTAAAGTCTGTCATATGTGTACTGTTACCACTTACCATGTTTAAGGCTAATGTTAAATTTGTAGGATGGAGTTTTCCTCTGAATTATGGCGCAATCTGCCCCTGTCTCACTTTCACGGTGTAGTTAGCTAACTGACCAATTATCTGCAGTCATGTCTGTGGCTAACGCGATAGCCAAACAGGCCAATCAATGACGGTATGTTGGGGCTAATGGTCAGATTTGTGCTAACGGTAGAAAAAATAGTTGAATAGCGGTATGCATGAGCCAGGTTAACGGCCCAAAAAGCGTTTAGTTTAATGGAGGTAGACCCCACTGTTTCAGGCGCTAACGGCAGGATAACAGCACCTGTTCGGCTGTTTAAAGGCAGACATTGCGCGATGCATTACACTTTTAGACCAAATATGCAAAGACAGTGGACAATCCTTTGGGAAAGTGGCCGTACAGCAATTTAAGATATAGGAGACACATTCTTTCAGTGAACAGAAGAAATAAGGGGGACAATTAAAGTCTCAAACTGGCGAGACTCACAGACGTCAAGTTTGAGTCGCTTTTTGGTTTAATGCATCCGGCTCCTTCCAAGATGTGTGTAATGAAATGTTGGAGTTCATAAACTGCTTTAAGAGTTACTTATCGACGTACCGGGGCATTGCTGCAGTGCTTGTTTCTCAAAGCAGCTTTCATATCACTGATTTTATTACTGAAGTTTTCTACTGTGAGCTCAGAAACACCACACACATTTACTCTGTTCAAGATCACCAAACTTTCTCTTTCTCTTTGTTTACCTGATTGACTCACAGTTAACAGCTGTTTGTGTATTCTTGTAATAAAATCTTGATTTCTCCGGCTTAAAAAACCTTTTCTTGATCTTCTTTCAGTCGCACTGTTACAGCTCGCCAGGTTTATTGCTGTTTGTGAGTGGTAGACATGCACGGTTCAAATTTGAATGGTGTAATTAGTCAACTGGCCGATTATTTGCTAAGACTGATGGCTGAACGTGCTTTCGGGCTCTGGTCTTCAGCAACTCAGTCATGATACGATGATGGCCAATCAGCACAGAGATCCTCCACTGACGTATGATCAATCAGACCTGCTGAGGTTCGTCCATCAGGAAAATATCAGACGATAGTTTGTATCTGTTTCCTTCCTGAACTCCACCTGATGTTACCTGGTCAGCATTGAAAGGGGCTTGCTTTGGGTAAGGTTGTACAAGTACATTAGCATTGCCCAAGTTAGCATTAGCAGCTTCACCTAGCAATGAAATCTAGACCAATTTTTTTCTGTCTTTTTATGCCTTTTAATTTAAGAGGATTGGATTCAAACCCAGGGTATAGCCTCATCGGGCACCAAATCTAGACTGTTAGGCCAGTCCAGTATCATTTACATGTGACGCCCAGGTTTGTAAGGTTCACATCTTTGGGTACTCGTTGGTTTTGCTTTTCTTTCTCCATGCTACATCCACTAACTTAGCTAATCTGATTAGCTTCTTCCCCTTGCTAACCAACATCCAAAGTAACTTGTGCATCGGGCTGCGATTGGCTAAGGTAGATATGTTCCACTCTCAGTCCAGAAATGTCCTGACACATAAAAAAAAAAATCAACACCCAGGCAGAGGAGGGGGTTTGAGGCAGACACAGACACAGACACACGTTTAGAGGCCGTGAGGGGACAATTAAGCAGGATTATTCCTATAAAAGTCGACCTTTAAACACATTTTTTAACATCTTTTTTCAAACTGCTACATGAATCCAGTGAGGAGATTAAAGTGGATTTAATCTGTGTCAGAGTTTTTAGTATTTTCACAATCCCACCAGGAGCAGACGACACATTAATGGACAGAGTAATATATGACAAACACACACACACACACACACCGACCTGAAACGAGCTGGACACTCACCATTTCCTGAGGCTCTCCACTCGATTTATTTGGAGCTGGCATCTGTTCCTTTATCCAGCCCTGTACAGCTGGGAAAAGCTCTTATTAAAAGCTAATTGGCTGAGAAATGGTACATTTTAAACTTCTACGGATCATTTCAGCATTACAGAAGCAGAACATTTGACTCCTGGGCAACAAGTGCTGGATCTTAAAGACTGAATAGGTTTCTGTGAGCACGTTAAAGTCCTCCGAACATTATTCTCTACCTTTTATGACGGCTTCAAACTCCCCATCCTTCCATCACATGACTCATAAATCCAGTTTCTCTCTTTGTGTTCTTTGCAGGTTTTAAGATTGACCGTCTTTCTGAGTGAAAATGAGCCGTAATTATTAGTTTGACTTGGTCTTATTTTAAAAACTCGACTGGATACCTGTTCCTCTGAGGTGGTTTTTAAAACTGCTTCAGCTCGAGTCCCTGAGAGGGACGTAAAGATGAGTCTGTGTGTTTTTTGATTTGGAGAACCTTATTTTTGGGGTTATTTGATGAAGGAACAGCCTGTCACTCTGGTTGTTTTGGGTCGAATCGGAACGTTCTGCTCCAAACTCCCGCTACGCTGCACCAAACAAGACGCTGATTCAAAGAAATGTGACTTGGAACATGACATTACGAACCAAAATTGGTTTTTCAGCCCAAGAAATTCAAAACTTTTGGAGATGAAATCCAAAATCCTTTTAAACGTGTTTGGAAAATGCCCCAGCAGTAGACCCAGGGAGGCTGCAGTTCAACAGGATTCAGCATCGCCGCCTTCTCTGCTTTGACATTGTTGTTTCTCGTACTCCATGACCACAGGCATGCCTACCTCTGGGCACCCTGACCTCGCTGTTACCTAGCAAACCAGCTGGCTATGATTATGTAGCATGGAGACATTGGCAGCAGGGGCCGGGGAGCCATCTGGAGCCGCGGGGGATCCTCCCAGTGGGCCAGTCGACCTGTGGGCCAGCAGCAGCAGCAGAGAGAGTCTGGTTATTCACTGCCGATGCACAAAGCAGAGAAATGTCGTCCTTTTGTTAAACGAGACTCCATGAATGACATTAACAATGGTCTTCAACCTGCAGCTCTTTGACTCCTCTGCAGTGGATCCTTGTAGCTTTAAAAATATTATTAAAATAAAGAACTGTTGTGTTTCTTCCAGAGGGTATTGATGATCAAAGACACTGACACTAAATAAAATCCTGCGTTAACATTTAGTTGAACTAAATCTTCATCCCATCTGTCAATAAAGCCTGCCATCGCTCTCCTTCACCTCCTACAACATCAACAGCCCACCAACTTTCCATGCACCTGTGGCTAACCTCAAGTTTTACAGCCCTGGGAAGATAACTACATCTACAAAAAGACTCATCTGGAAGAAAATACAGATTTTAATTCTGTGTGGATGGATTCATTTAACTGACAACTTCAGGAACAGGCTAAATATGTGGCAAGAAATAAGCAAAATATAAATAAATAAATAAATAAATAAATAAATAAATAAATAAATAAAATGTTCAATAAATGTTGACAAATTCTGGTATTCTTTTAAAAAAATGTTGAAGTTTTTGCAGAATTTTAAATTTTAGTTTAATTTTGATTTTTTTTTTATTTCAAAATTGACAGTTTTGCAAATCTTTGAAATCTCAACTTTTTTGGAAATTTTTGCAAATTTCTCTCACTTTGACTTTTTTTTGCGTTTTTTCAATTTTTTTTTTCAATTTCTTATTTTTTATTTTCTATTTTAGTATTATTATTATCGCAATTTTTGAATTATTTGGAAATTTCTTTTTTTTTCAAATTTAATTTATTTAATACTTTTAATTTTATTCAATTTTTGAAATAATTTCAAATATCAATTTATTCATTATTATTCTAAACATTTTGCAAGTTTCGGAATTTTGCAGTTTTTAAAATTTCTCAAATATTTTAAAAAATTAAAAAATAATATATATTTTAATTAAAAAAACTAAGATATCACATGTAGAATTTTATAAATTTAAGAAACTTCTCATACAGATAATCACTAGTTCTTTTAAATTTACTAGTCTTAATTGTGGAGATAAAGAAGATTTTGAGGCTCCTGAATGACTTTAATCCAGCTGAGCTGAGGAAAAATGGCTGCTATGAAAGTGAAGGTTGCAGACCCTTGAACATTACCAAGTGGGTGTTTGTTGGGACAGACTTGGTTCGATTGCAGAGTTGCTGAAAGGCACGGAAATATCCCATCAAGTTTCAAGTTCACAGAGAAAATTCAGCAGTTAATACTAAAAAAAATCAAGTGTTGGAAACTCTGAGGGCTTTTGATTAATCTGCAGAGAAAAACTCTGAAAACAATAAAAGAAAGGAAATCCAATGACTTTTTCCACAAAGTGAGAGCAAAAGTCTTTAAAATTGACAGCTAAGATTTGATTTTGCTGGAGTGAACAGACTTTAATTTGGGATTATCCATATTTAACACAATTAGCAGCATTTAACGAGCCACTAAGTGACTTAACTCAAAGTGCTAATGAGGTTTGATTATTTTAGATAAACTTAAACGATGCTTGAAGGTAGACGGGGTCACGGCAGCAGCAGAGACACAGAGGCGGTGGGTAGGAGTTAAAAATAGGAGGTTTAATGAGAATACAGGCAATTAATATGAGAAAAGCTGCAGATTTATACATCAGAGGGATGTGGTTATCGAGCAGACACATGTCAGAGCTGGAGGAAGAGCGGCGTATAAAGAGCGCCTTTTATTCTGAGCGTAATCTGTGTGTCACAGTTTGATTCTGTCTTTATCTTGCAGTTGTCAAACGCTGCGATTCCTGCCCTCGTCTCTACCCGCCGCCTGCACTCTGACTGCTTTCAGCTGAACCCTGGCAGGTAGCTTATAGCTGCAAGGTCAGACCCAAAGTCCAAGCCTCAAAGGGCCACACGGCGAGCGGCGGACACAGCCACGGATTACCGTCTGGCTGCGGACAAAAGGAGCGAGCTGTCACTGGGTCCTTTTTTTTTTCTTTAACGTTTCAACACATAAACCCCGGCCGCTTTTTGAAGTTGAGTCTTATCGAGGCGAGCTGCACAGATGAGCTGCTCTGTAGCCTCCTTTTTATCAGATCAGATGGTGACAGGAGGGACGTTAGCGGGAGGCGATTCAGCAACTTGGAGAAGCTGCAGGACATGAAACGCTCGCTGAGAGACGAGGACGACTCCGTTTTCTCCTCGTCCTTTCTCTCATCTCCTCTGATTAGTGTGCTGCTACACGTCTTGGAGTGCGCCCTGTGAAGATGTGCTTACTTGCAATAGTTTCATATGTATGCATCTGTCACATATGAGATGTAATGATCCACCTGGCGAGGCACATCATTAAAGGTTGCTACATGAATACTTGGATGCCTATTGGTCAAAATTGGGAGGTGGATGCACATGGTGGTGGATTAGTGGATCCTGAAGGTCTGGTGGAGGACAAGAGGTTCCTGGAGTATCTAATGATTCTCAGTGTAATGCTTCGTAATGATGCTAGCTTGGTTGTCACGATTCAACGTCTGTTGTTGCATCCAAGGTCACACCACATCCTCTTTTAACTAAGAGATGGACTTAAGTCTCTAGAAATTTATTGGTTTCCAGTTTGTTGGATTAAAACTTCATCACAGAGATAAAAAACTTTTATTATTCTGCTCTCAAGGGGATGAAAACAACTCCAACTGCCAAAATACACCAAGTCACGGCCTTCTGGATCAGATACCCAAGGCTCCTGTTTTTGCCAGATGCTGGAGCGGTGGCTTGTAAAATTTGCAAAAAGCAGATTGAGTTGAACAGGAAGTCAAAACTAGATTGTTTTCAACCTGTTGACTCCGGGTCAGGAGCCAGGATGCCGTCACAGTGGAGCTAGTTCTGCCTGCTTTTGCTCTCCATATTGTTTAGAGGATCCAATCAACTCAACTCGAAATGGGAATGTTTGGAAGTGGAAACCAAAAACCATCAGTTTAATTTATCAAATCGTCTCCTATGAGTCTCTATATATGTGTGTCAGTGTCTGTGTCTGCCTTGAACCCCCTCCTCTGCCTTACTGCAAAAAACTGAAATCTTATCAAGTGTTTTTGTCTTTTTTTTAAGTAAAAATTGTCTTATTATACTCAACATGAGCCACTTTCAACTTATCAATCCAGAAAAATGTCTTGTTTCAAGTTATCGGAGTACAAAAATGAGGTTTGAATCGCTTGTAACCAGTAAAAAAATCTGCTGATGGAACAAGAAAAAATTGCTTGAAATTTTCCTTGAGACTAGAACAATGTCTTGATACAAGTAACTTTTCTCTTGTTCCATTGGCAGATTTTTTTTACTGGTTACGAGCAATTCAGACCTCATTTTTGTCCTTAAATAACTTTAAACAAGACATTTTTCTGGATTGGTCATGTGAGTTTGGCTCATATTGAGTCTAAAAAGGAATTTTCTACTGAAAATAAGACCAAAACACTTGATAAGATTTCAGTTTTTGCAGTGCTGGATGTTGATGTTTTGGTTGTTTTAAGACATTTTTAGGTAGAGAGTAGACATGGCTAACTCAGCCAATCAATGTGGAAGAGACTTTACGTGTTCATAAGCAAGTGGAAGAAGCTAATCAGAGTGGCTATGATAGCGAATGTAGCACGCAGAAAGAAAAACAACCAAAGTAAAAGGAAATGGCAAACAGATAAAGCGTTTTCCTAAATGAGAGTGAAGCTTGGCTCAACAAAGTGCGACGAGAGTGAGATTTCTGCTAACCAGGTATGTGTCAAATACCTGCGGTTTGCTTGCACTAACATGTTAAGTCAGGTGCACGGCTCTTGAGTCTCTCCCACGTAGAAACACGCTTTTATATTTACATTCTGACGTATTCTATCAGGGTAAATCCAACAAATTGAGAAATTACGAGGAATTATGAGGAAATAACCCTCATACTCTGATGATTATTTGCAGATTAACAGCTGGTTTCGTTCTCTAGCTGCAGACCTAAAAATACTCCATTATCTCCAGTTTGAGCTATAAATACCAGCCTGCTTACCATGATCATGTTCACACTGCTGCACTGGAAACTGTTGAGAAAGCTCACAACTCACAGGGGAACTTATTATTACTCATGAATCAAGATGTCAATCACTTCCTATGTGGGAGCTGATGCTGTCCTTACAGCGTCAGTGATTCAGTGCGAGCGAGGACCCGTTGGTGTGAGTTTCCCTGGTGTGTGCTCTCGGCTCCTGTGGGTGGTTTCTGCCCTCCTGGCTCCACTCCAAGTCGCTCCTCTTCCTCTCCAACTCCACCACAGCCCTCAGCTGGAGCTGGTGCTGGGAAGGCGGAGGTTACCGGCTACAGCGGGCTACAGCGTTGTGCAGATGAGGAGGGATCAGCAGAGATGGAGAGCACGCCTTCAGGTGATGATTTAATTGAGCCTGTAGATTCACTTTGCAGGGAGATTCCTGCGCTGATAGGCCGCACTGCGTTTTCAAACAGCCTGTTTTAGTTTGTGGAGCGCGCTGAATAGAGGCATTAGGTCTGAGGAGTCAGACTTTATATATGTGCCTGTCTGCTGCAGTCAGGTCTGTTTTCCCTCCGTCGAGCTGATGACTCCATAACCACATCCACGAGGCAAAGCGATGTCAAAAAACCAGAAAATCACAAGTAGCACTTAAATTATCCTGTTTCATTTCTGAACTGAGGGAAATAAAAATCTCCAGGATGTGTGTGTGAGTGAGTGTGTGTGTGTGTGCGGTGTTTTCATGTGGGGCAAGGTTTCCATAGAGACTAGGCCGGCTAATCCGACGAGCTGTGGAAGACGGAGAGAGCAGGTCTGAAGTGCTCAGCGTTACGGCGGCTTCTAAAAGCCTCCTGCCTCTCAGCGCCTTAGTCTTCATTACCTCCACATCCCTTTTTGATTGGCTGCGTTTATCCTGAGTACCCCGGGTTTGGGAGGGGAACTGTAACCCCGTACACCCCCCTCCCCCCTGCCAGCCAACAACACACACCACTGGCATCATTCAAGTTGTCATAGCAACCCCTGACGGCAGATTTGGACTCATAAACTGGATATTGTATCACACTCTCAACCTGGTAGTTTGAACACAATACGCTTGTCTCCTGGGGCTGAAACACAAATTATAGAAACCTGTACAAAGGAGTGATTACAGTGTGAGGATTGTGGGTGTTGAATGTGAGACTTCGCGTGCCCCTGGATGTGCTAAGTGGCGAGGAAATGTGGCGTTCTGTTTGGGCTGGATGGTGTGGGTTTGTGCAACACTTTGGCACGCTTTCAGTCATCCTGTGATGGAAATAGAAAATTAGCTGGGGGTCTTAAGCCCTTCCGCTCATGCTGTGCGGGGCCCTGTGTGCTCGCTCTGCTTATCTGGAGTCACTTGAGCCCAGTTAGGGGGTTGAATGAAAGCTGGCAAGACGCTGGAGCCTTCCCATGATGCAACGGTGTGGGTAGGTGTGAGATGCGCTCAGATTAAATGCCTTTAACGGAACAAAAACGCAGACATTAAGATAGAAAAGAGTCACTTATTCTCCTACTTTCGTTTGAATTAAATCGTCAATTTGTTGTTTTTTGGGTTTGTCCACTAGGGGGCTGCAGAAACAGCGGGAACAACCACTCAAATGAAAAACCTTAGCCAGGAAAAATTTAAGGGAAAATTGCCAATTTTAGCAACACAGTCACACCGTGTGAGACAAGCATCTGTCCTGAGACGTTTCTGACCATCGTCAATCTAGAAGAATTTAATTTTTGTGCTGATTTTGATTAAATAAAAATAAAAATCTCTTTAATTTACAAAATTTTTTTGAGGAGGAAAGTCAAAAAAGTTGTTAAAAAATAATAATAAAAAAAAAGTTGATACATTCGATGGAATACTGGAAGAGATGGAAAATACAAACAAGGATAAAAATTATTCAAATAATAGTTCATACCATACCAGGCTTAAAAAAAAAAAAAATAAATAAATAAAATTAACTAGTTATATAAAATCTGCAATATTTCTGTATTTCAGAAAGATTTGGAAAAACAAGGATTTTTTTATTATTATAAATATTTCATGTTTGGTTCTAAATGCATTACAAGGCAAACTTTGCACGTACACAATTTATGGTACGGAATAAGCCTTTAAATCCTGACATCTTATCTATTTAAATATATGACTGCAACACTAACGGGTAACCTGATCATTAAACTCTGATACCACAACCAAAAAACACATGTTTAGTCAATTATTGCTGCTGCTGTTGCATCACTTAACCTGAAATTAGGGGTAGTTTTAGTCCTGTTTTTCACGTTTATTTGTTAATCAACTAAATTTAATAAATCGATTAATTAATTGACTTGTGTATTCAAAGCAAAAGTGCATATGTATGAACATTGCAGCACAGCATCCATGTAAATATGCCAGAGTTAGCAAGAGTTAGCCATTGTGCTAATTTTCATCTGTAGTTTGCTGCCTGAGCTTTAGATTAAGACTGATCAGATGCTTTGAGATCAAGTGAAAACTTGTTTCCGAACAAGAAAAAAAGACTTAAGTGAAAAAAATTCAAAATTTGTGCAATTCTTAAAACTTTTAGCTACGACTGGACACAGCACAGTAAAGGGTTAAAAAGCAAAAACAAAACAAAAAAGATGCATGGAAGGCCAATTTATGCTCAACGTTTAACACAGATCTTGAAGGCTTCTGTCCATTCTCTGCGTTCATTTTGTATGTATTTTTGCATATTTCCATAAAGCTTACAGAAACAGGCCAAACGGAGCAGTACCACCAGAAACCATGGGGGGCAGTGTTGCTGTTACAACCGAATAGCAGTGGCTTTAGTGAGACACAAAGAAGAAATAACAATGGAGGAGCTTTCGAATCTTACTGAACACTGCCTTCGAGTTTGTTGTTGTCATAAACGTTTGACTCCGGGCTGCTCCCCCTGGTGGATGTATTGGTGAACAGCAATGCCAAAGTAAAGGATGTATGGAAGTATGTGAGCAGTGATGGTAAGATGGTTTGAAAAGGACAGAGACATACAAGAAGTAACAGACCTCTGTTTTTGTTTAATTCTCCACTTTTGGCACAATCTTTTTGAGAGTTCTGATACTGAAGCAACTTTTGGATTGGATCATCTTTATTGTCCCAAAGAGGAAATTTGACTTTCTGCAGAAATCCCAACAAGCATCTTGCGGTCAGATATGAGGCTGTTCTGTAGCTACACATGGGGAACAATCCTGAAACAAATGATCTCAGATATGTGTTTGATTTGGCTCTCCTCGCTCAGTGACCTCCTCCCTGTTGGCTAAAGTCTGAACTCTGCATAAAGAGGATGGAGGGAGGCGATTTGATGATCATGTGCCAAAGAAACAGTATTCCATTATTTGTGAAAGTGAAACTTAAGCGTAACTTTATAAGACACCCTGACGTTAATCCCCACCCTCCTCTGTCTGTGATTGGTCCGAACCAGCAAAGCTAGCAGCCAACCGTCAGTGGTTCCCCTTCAAAGATCTCCACTTCAAAGTTCACACACACTGGAAATGCATTGGTCACCATTATTTCGATCCCAAAAGGCGCAGCTTTCATCTTGACTCAGCATCCTCTCTTTATTTCTCTTTCTTTCTCTCTAATGCTCACATGCAGAATCTCCCGCTGTCTGCTTTTCATCCCCACACGGGGCTCCTGTTTTTACTCTGACCTGACCTGATCCGCTCGCTCTTTGCTCCGTAACCGAATTCTTCCACGCTCACGCTGCTTTTTTCATCGGGAGTGTTTTACCTTTTGCCTTTCCTTCTCTTACTTTTCAGTGCCTGTTATTTTATTCAGTTTGTGGGAAAAAGGCAAAGAACTTTGACAGCCAACATTTTCCTGAGGCCACAGCAAGGGAAATAAAGGCAAAAAACTGAAAAGTTATGATTAGGGGTCAAAAACCTTTAATTTCATGCCTCAGGTTTCCTGTATTAAAGTCATCAGGGAGCTCTAAAATCTACTTTATCTTCACAATACAGTTTTTTTTTAAAGGTATATAAAATTCTGAGCATAGTTATAACCTAGTGCAGAATTATCCAAACAAGAAGTTTTTCATATTTGTAAAATTCTTCATGTGATGTCTTAGTTTCCTTTATTTTAAGCAAATATTTAAAAAATGTTACGTCATAAATGTCATAAATTTGTAAGATTTATGAAATTTAAAAAAAGATTGCAATTTTTTTATATATATATTTTAAAATTTAAAAAATGTACAATTTATAAAAAAAAAGGAATTTCAAAAATATTAAAATTTGTGAAATTTGCCAAAATAATTATTCACTTCCAATACAATGTAATTTCCAAAATTTGCTTAAGTTTAAGTTGTTTTCTTTTTTTTCAAAAGCAAATATAAAAAAATGTTATGTCATAAATTTCATAGATGGATTGCATTTTGTAAATATATTTTTAATTTAAAAAAAAAAATTGTAAAAATGTATTTAAAAAAAAGGAATTTCAAAAATATTAAAATTTCTGAAATTAGTCAAAATTTTTATTTACCTGTTAAAAAAATGTAATTTCAAACATTTGTTTAAGTTTAAAAAAATGTTGATTTTTTTTTATTTTTTATTTTTTATTTATTTGTTTTTAAAGCAAAATATGGAAGGTATTTAACAATTTGGAAAAAAAATGCAAAAATAAAAAAAAGAAAACAGTTTTAAATTTGGAGTTTGTTTAAAAATAAAATAAAAAAACTGCAAAAATTAAAAAAAAAAAGAAAGAAATTGAAAGCTTTTTTTGCAAGAGGTGATGCATATTTGGTTCAAAAATGTCTTTAATTATTAATGTCCTTTTCAACAAAAATAAAAAAAAAATTCTGTTTTTTTGATATTTTTAAAGCTACAAGGAGCCACTGCAAAGGATTTGAAGGGCCACATGAGGCTCCAGAGCCACAGGATGAAGACCCTTGGTCTTGATGTTAAAAGAAATGACTTAACTTGAAGACTTAAAGTTATTGATTAAGCTCCACTTTCCTTTTGGGGCCATAAATGACACTATAACCACCAGTATATAAGCTCGCCAGTGCTGCCAAATGCTGTTTGGCATCAGCAGAGAGGATTTGGTAAATTATTCATGAGTGTAACCAACAACTCCTCCCTGATCTCTGTATACAGTAAACAAAAACCATGACTAAAACATCTAAAATAAAAAAAATGAAGGTTACTCACAGTTTTTCCTTTGGATTGACTCTAAATCACACAGGAATGAGTATTAACATTTTTCTGTATACTTGATGAACTGAACCTTCAGCGTGGGCCCAGTGTGTACGTCTCACCTCATCATATATTCTCCTAATGTGAAACGGAGACTCTAATTAGGCTAAGGTCAGCCTGGTAAAGTGGTAATCGCTTCCTATCACCCGCACCATCATAAATTATGTAAAGCAGCCATGAAATGATATTTATGGCTGTGGCTACGGCCGAAGCGGCTATTAGCCACGCTGGTTAGCAAATGGAGCCTCGCTGTAGTCTTTTAATTCTCCGAGAAGATGATTCACGGTCAATGAGAGGAAGAAGGAGGCCAGAGGAGGAAGGGTAAAAGATTATAACCTCTACTAAATCCTGCTTGTCTGTCTGTGTGATATAGTGTGTGTGAGAAAGTGTGTGTGATATAGTGTGTGTGATATAGTGTGTGTGAGAAAGTGTGTGTTCCCGTGTGCACGCCGGCGTCCTCGCTGGCGTTAATGTGAGTTTGTGTTTAATTGGTGGCTGTGGAGCTCTTCCTTTCCGGGGCCATGTGTGCAGCTGCGATCACGCACACACGACGCCAGCTATAAATCCATAATGGAGGAAGAAGACAATGGCACGTGAGGTAATTTTGGCGCGGCCACACCCACCTCTAATTGTACTGCAAGGCATGTAAAGGAAAATCAGCGGCTGTGCGAGGAGACTGTCAAACCCCGGGAACACTGCGGCTCTGACAACTTTAATTGGTAGTTGTCGTGTATATCCCTGTCTTCATTAGCAGCCAGAGACTACCTGCTCTCCTCCCACACACACACACACACACACACACACATGCACAGACACAGCTACTGGTGAAAAGGTCATTAGATGTGCTTGGTTTAATAGCAGATTGTCATCCGGTGCTGCCGCTGTTCCACAGACACCTAGAGGTATTTTCATTCACTTAATTCAGATTTGGTGAATACCTGCTCCTGTGCGTTGCAGTGGAGCCGAGGTTTATGAAATCAGCAATTACAACGAGTGACAGGACTTTTTTTTTTCTTCCTGCTGCCTCCTCTGACGTCTGTGGAAATTTAGCAAAGAGAGCAAAGAGGAGTGGGAAGAGTTGCCGAAGAGGATGATGCAAAAAGAGGACGTTACTTTAGGACTTTAAATTCAATCTTTCTTTCAAGGAAACATCTCAAACCTTTTTAAGACGGGTTACGCTCCCTGCTCCAGCAATTATCAATAATGTCAAAAAAGATGCTGGTATTTAGAAAATGGACCATAAATTACAGCAAAGTGCACTTTAAAACAGCAGGCTGCAGGCTCGTGTCTGCAAGCATGCAGGTCTGCTTTTATAAGAGGGCGGAGTGAGCGTCCCATTCGGTCTTATGAAGCACTTTTTAGGCTTCACCTGACTTTTAGTGTAAACCTGTGTTTTTTCTCCACAATAATGACCAACAGTTTAGAGAAATCTTGATTTTTGGAGCCGTCGTGGTGCAGGGTAGTCTTGACAACAGACCACACATTGTGGAAATTTGGATATGACCTCTGTGACAAAGTTTTGAGGCTGACGACTCAAACAAAGACTCAACCAAACTTACAGTCCGGCGAGAAACAGCTTCAATGCCCACCTGTCTGTCAACTCAGCTCAACCTGTTGTGTTGCACAGATACAGGATGAACAGACCAGGTTGTTACCGTAAAATTTTACACTTTACTGAGGACTTTTTGGGGTCTTCTTGACTTTTGCGGTCAGCCCCAAGTGGATGCTTCAGGAACTGCAGTTTTCTTTTTTTCTTTTTACACTTCTCAGATTGATGTCAATTTTCAGCACAGGGAGTTAAAAAAAAACTAAAAGGAATCTTTATTTTCCCCACAGGGAAATTCATTTGCAGCTGGAGACCGACAAACATACACATGCATAAACATACAAGTTAAGGTTATTTTTTTTATTATTATTAAAAAAAATAATAATAATATGTGATATCCAAGTTTTTCTATGACTATAATCAATAAATTTGGGAATATTTTTTAAAGATTAAATTTTAAACATTTGGAATAATTAAAAAAATTGGAATTTAAACAATTAGCAAAAAAGTTTTTTTTAAAAAAAAGGATGTATAAAATTGTACATAAGATGTCTACGTTTTTTATGATATTAATTAATAAATTTGCCCCCCAAAAAAATAAATAAAAAATTTTAAAACATTTGGAATAATTTCCAAAAAAATTTGGAATTTAAAAATTAGCATTTTTTTTAAGTAAGTATAAATTTGTACATGTGATGTCTAAGTTTTTTTTTTTTTAAACAATGTTCAAATATAAAAAAATGGAATAATTAAAAAAAAATCAAAAAGATTTTCAAATACCAAAAAGTTACAAAACGTAAAAAAAATGCAAATATCTCAAACCAAATTTGAAATTTCAAAACTTAAACATTAAAAAAAGGAAATCCTGTTTTTTTTTTCTTTTGTCTTTCTACATAACAATCATGTAAAATAAGTCAGCACGTTGTTAGTTAAATGAATCCATCCACACAGAATTAAAATCAGTATTTTCTTCCAGATGAGTCTTTTTGTAGATGTAGTTATCTTCCCAGGGCTGTAAAACTTGAGGTTAGCCACAGGTGCATGGAAAGGTGGTGGGCTGTTTGTGTCGGCGTCTATAATCATCAATCAATATCCTCTGTTTGAAATTAAAAATTCTTTATTTCAATAATATTTTTTTAAAGCTACGAGGAGCCACAGGTTGAAGACCCTTGATCATGTGACTTTTTCAATGTGAGCGTAGGTTGAACACAATGATGAGTTTGACGGATGAAGACCTGGGTAGATTAGCAACTCCCTCATCATGCAAAGTAAAATTCCAGTTTCCTTCTCTTTAAAGAGCGGTGAAACAGCTGTTAGAGCCAGAGTAAAGCTGCTTCTTGACGGCTGTATGCCTCAAATCATCCTTTCTTCTACCTGTTTCATTTATCGTCTCATTTACACCTGAAACACTAAAGCCCCTTGAGAGAAATGCTCCGACGCAGCAACATGCTGCAGGTTTATCCAACATAAAGAGACAAAGATAAGGGTGTGTCTGCCATTGACAGTATGAATGAGAGGCCTGTAAGCTCCAGGCAGCCACTCGAGGTGGCCAGAGAGGAGCCTTGCATTATTGAGGAAGGGCTTAGGGGGGGTAAGAGTGGATTAGTCTGATATTAACCTCCAGAGGAAGACAGAAAGGGAAGGGGATGACATGATGAGGATCACCCTTGGCCATTTAAACTGCTTTAATTAAATCCTGGATGGAGAGGCCACCACTCAGAGTCGGAGAAAGAAGACGAAAGGGGGCGAAAATGAAGAAAGGTAGCGCGGCGGTGAAAGAGACTGATTGGAAAAAGGGAACGAAGGAAATAGGCGAGAGAAGAAAGAGGATGAGACGAAAGGAAAACTGTGTGTGTGTGTTAGTGTGTGTGTTAGTGTGTACGCCAGCGCTCGCTTTGCAAAAACCTCCCACTGTGATGAGGCAGACTAATGAGTTAGCCTTTTGCCATGCCGGTCACATGTGTGTGTGGCTGACAGGGACCAGGGCGAGCTGATAAATCAGCGGCAGAAATGAGATTTATAAAAACCTGATCTCCATCTCAACCTCTTGCCTCGCTCCCCGACCGTCCTGTCACCTTGGTATCTTCATCTGCTCGACTCAGAAGGGCGAGGACGGCGGTATGCAAATGATGCAACGAAGGAAATGTAGTTTTCTGTAAGAGACGGAAACATCGCATCCAAGCTCCTGGATTCTCGTCCCACAAGGTTAAAGCGATGACTAATTAACTCAGTGAGTGGAGATTGCTGCCAGTGAATTCTGACCTGTGGTAATTTTTAATTGGACGATGAATCAAAGGCTCTCTGAGTCGTTTATCATCACCTCCATCAAGGACTTTCTTTCAGTCAGGTGTTTTTGAGAAGAAGAGATATTTCTCCTGGAACTGAATAAAAAACACAGCCAGGATTAAGACATTTGCCTAAAATGTGATGACTTCATATTTTCATGAATATGTGAAGCTGAGAATGATTTTTTTTTAAAGAATACTGGAGTCCTGCACCAAATTTAAAAATCTTTTAAATATTTTTCACAATTTCTTGTTTAAAATTATTCCAATTTTTTATTTTTTTTATTTTTTTTTCAAGTTCAAATATTATTAATTTAAAAAAAAACGTAGACATCAGACGTACAATTTTATGCATTCATTTTTTTTGCTTTTTTTTTTTTTAGAAATTCTTTGAATATTTTTGCAAATTTTGTTTATTTCATTAATTTAATTATTCAATGTTTTTTAAAATTTTATTTTTTTGTATTTATACCAAAAAATTATATATATTTTTTTATTTTTAACTATTTTATTTTTTATATTTCTGTCTTTCTTAAACTATTCCAGATTTGCATTATTTTGTTTTATTTCATTTCATTTTATTTTGTTTTATTTTATTTCATTTTATTTTATTTTATTTTATCCTATTTTATTTTATTTTATTTTATTTTATTTTTTCATTTGCAAACAAAAAACAACAACAAAAAAACAGGATTGTCTAACTACTGATCACCAAAATTAAAAATCCTTTGCTTCTTTTTTTATTTCTTTTTTTAGTTATTCCATTTTTTTCAATATTTCAATTATTTGATAAAAATAAAAAGAACGTAGATATCACATGTACAATTTCATACATACATTTTTGGTATTTTTAAAATTTCTTAGAATATTTTTTTGCAAATTTTAATTTCATTTTTTTTAAATATTCAATGTTTTTACATTTCATTTCTTTGAAAAGATAACCGAAAAAATTT
This sequence comes from Halichoeres trimaculatus, assembly GCF_033239565.1. NCBI lineage: Eukaryota > Metazoa > Chordata > Actinopteri > Labriformes > Labridae > Halichoeres > Halichoeres trimaculatus. The sequence goes on along the minus strand of NW_027437199.1, from coordinate 1,545,805 downwards.
TTATTTTTAATTATTACATTTTTAAACATTTAATTCTTTCTTTAATTTTTTCCAGATTTTTTAATTTTAGTTAATTTCATTTATTATTATTATTATTATTATTATTATTATTATTATTATTTTAATATTTTCAAATTAATTAACAAACAAAGAAAAAAAAAAAAAAAAACAACGTGCTGTCCCACTCCTGATCCCAAGTTTTGTGTTGAAGCCGATCCTGGCCTTTTAGATTCATTGGTGATTAGCAAATTAGCAAATTATTTCATCTGAATCTTTAAATTATGGAGGAAAGGCTGCTCTGCTGTTTCTGGGCTTTAAAAGAACGGTGGCCTACAGGAGTCAAATGACTGACGTTATGGCGTTAGAAGTTAAAAAAGAAAACAATCATTGACTTTAACAACTTTTCTGTGTCTGTTGTTAAAACTGTCCTCTTGATTTCTGTTGGGTTGTGGCTTTTGCCAATTGGCTGACACCTACGGCCACCGTAGATTTAGTTTATACCAAATTCCTTCTCTCAGGCTGTTTTAACAATGACAGCCATCCACAAAGAGCTGCAACACTTTAACAGCTCCCTCTTCAGGTTCAGGGTCTTTGTGCAGAACCGTTTGCAGTGCGTCGAATGTTTGATCTGGTGTTTTTCCGCCTCTGCATCAATCTACATGCGTCTCCACCTTCCTTCCTCCAAGGACAGCAACTCATAACCACAGCTCCTCCTCCACTGAGATCCCTGCATGGAAAATGAGGGCTGCACGTCCTCCAATTATGCTGCACCTTAATCACTCTGCGACAGAAGAAAACCTTGAAAATCTGCATTGACGTGCCTTACATTGACCTAATCAGAGAACACATCATTGCCCTTTAGCACCAATCACAGACTGAGGCCTAAATAAAACCAAAGCATCAGGGTTTCACAGGAAGCAGACTTTGGTAAAACTGATCAAAATGTTTAAAAACGTAACTTTCGAGAAACTAGTTTGGACTGGTCAGGGTGTGAATAACTCTCCTCCTTTCTTTCTCTAGGATTTTTAAACTTTTGAGGTAGAAGCTCTCCCAGCTCCTCTCCTATAAAGCGCCAAGGCCGAATCACTTATTGGGCTGTTAAAGAAAGCGTTTTATTGTAAAAGGTTATGAAATCATTATTGCAGAGTGGTAAAACCAGCAACGTGCTGCTGTGGCAGTAATTCAAGCAGCGGCTTAATATGCAATTTCTTGTTGTGTCCCCACTCCATAAAAGTGAGTTTCTTACCGTGCATAAACCCTTCAGCGTCCCCTGGCATGGCGCTGGTAAAGGAGCCTGTTCATCCTGTATGAATTCAGACTCTGTGCATTCATGTATTGTGCATGTGCTCGTGTTTTGATTGAGAGATACTCAGCCGCTGAATCTGCAGCAGAGATTCGGATCCTTTCACCTTATACTGCATTTACCTGGAGCTATTGTGCAGCAGTTTTTGTCCTTACACAATAATGCACACACACATTTAGAGCTCATAGAAAAGGAGATAAAAAGAAGGCCACAGTTGACTGAACTTTATGAAAACTCCCGTCACTGCCGCTCAAATCACCTCCCATTTTGGTTTAACCACAGGGTCTTTTCCAGACCACGACTGCTGCCGACATATGTCCGACTTGCTGAGTGAATAACAGGCTGCTGAGGCTTTCAGTGCGACCACTAACCACAGTGCTAACACATGAGCTGAGCTGCATTCAAAACCACAGCCGGCTATTACCTCGGCTGCCAACCTCGCTGGTTTTTCCTCTGCTGGGTGGGTTCAGGCAGCCTGGAAGCCTGTTATCAGGAGGATACTCAGTCCTGATGCATTTCACTCTGTCTCTGAAGTGTTAGGGTCAACTATGATCCACAACAAGGGTCTGCAACCTGTGGCTCTGTGACTCCTCTGCAGTGGCTCCTTGTAGCTTTAAAAAAACATTATTGAAGAAAAGAATTGTTATTTTTCTTACAGAGGGTATTGATGATTAAAGACATTAAGACAAACAGCCCACCAACTTTCCATGCACCTGTGGCTAACCTCAAGTTTTACAGCCCTGGGAAGATAACTACATCTACAAAAAGACTAATCTGGGAGAAAATACAGATTTTAACTGTGTGTGGATGGATTCATTTCACTGACAACGTGCCGGATAATTGTATATGCTTGATTTCTGGCAAGATAAGAAACGAAAAGGATTTTTTTTTTTTAAGGTTTAAAATATTTGCATTTTTTTTTAATTTTTGTAACTGTTTTAAAAAAAATTTAATCATTTTTTTTCTATTTATTTTTTCCTAATTACTCCATTTTTAATTTAGTTTTTTTTTTAATATGTGTAAATTTATCAATATACAAAAAAAACTTAGACATCACATGTACAATTTTGGACATACATTTTAAACTTTTTTGCTTTTTTGAAAAAATTTCTTTGCTTTTTTTTCGCAAATTTTGTTGATTTCATTTTTTTTGTTTAAGTTTCTTAAATTTCATTTTTTGTAGTTATACCCCCCCCCCCCCCCCCCCCCCCCAAAAAAAAAAAAAAAAAAAAAAATTATGTATTTTTCAATTCTTCCATTTTGTATTTCATTCTTTTTTAAACAAATTTTTAATTATTCCTGATTTTTATATGTTTTTTTTTGGTTCTATATATATATTTTTTTAAATATTTGAAAATTAAAAAAAAAAAAAAAACGTCAAATGTACAATTTTATACATAAATAAATAAATGGAAATTAAAAAATCTAAACCTACATAGATAATGAATGACTATATTTTAACCAAGTTAGAATTTAATACACTTTTTGTCTTTATTGTGGAGATTAAGTAGATTTTGTGGCTCTGGAATGACTTTAATCCAGGTGAGCTGAGGTAACACTGATCCTATGAAAGTAAAGGTTGCAGACCTCAGATCTACAAATTGATTTCAACCACATCTACGTCTCTTTTATTTTTTATGTAAGGAAACAGAAATCACATCTTCACAGTTTTTCTACCCTCCTGTATCCATCTTTTTGCTTATTTCATAACGTGAACGCCACATACTGAGCTTGAATTACGTGGCTACTGTGGTTGTAGCGCCCTGGTGATCATCAACCCAGTAACACACTTCTCCCACCAACCCCCATCTGATCCCTGTCTTTGAAGAGAGAAGAACGCCACTGTGATTGAACTCCTCTTTTATTTTTCCTCCCCTTCACGCGTTTTCCCTCTGATTGAATGTGTTTTATCTCTCCGTGCAGGGGGGGGCAGGGAAGAGCAACAAGAAGGGAAGGATGATGGGGAGGGTGACGGGAAGGTTGTGCGCACAAGTCGCCGTGATGAAAAGGGTCTTTCACTCTTCCACTCTCCCCCATCTTCTCCTCTTTTCAGACGTTTGAGGCGTCTCATCAAACGGGGCTTGAATAGTCGACGTGACACTATCTGTCTCTGCACCACCACCTCCTTCCTTCCTGGTATCTCACCAACACATCCTTCCAACCTTTCCTTCCTCCCTATCTGACTCGACTCTGTCCTCTATCTACCTGGGACCACGAGCATCTGTCCACCCATTCACTCGCTCACAATGCCTCTGGGAGACTGCTGACAGCGGCCATGGGAAGGAAAAAAGACCAAGTTCAAGCTAGATTGCAAACGTTGAAGCTTGGGTTCTACATTTCCTGTTTACACCCTCTCAGCTTTAAGGCCGCTCTATTAGAGATGCTCCCTGCTGACGGGCATCTTCATAGGAAGCTGTAAGGGCGAAATAAGAAAGCCATTGTCCATCTTTGTAATGTCTGACAAGCTTATGGATAAAGGTTTAAAAATCCCAGGGTGACATTTCACGACCATCGCTTGTGCTTACATCAGAGCCTTTCAAGCACCCACCCATTGGTGCCAGCGCTGTGGAAGTCCTTGCACATCCTTTCTCCATAATGAATGAAAACAACACCTTGAAATAATCATGCAAATGAAAACCACGTCCACTGCAGCAATGGAGTCATTTACATCCACCAAACCTCTTTGAATCAGGGCCGACAAAGGCCGCCGGAGCAGGGGCACAATGCTACGGCTTCAAGAGCTATTCCGAAATATGGGACTCTTAGATAGAAGTACACAAAACTATTGAATAGGCAATAGGATACTTAGAGGCTCTCTCCGCTGTTCTTATGACCCTTCCCTCCTTGATAAAATGTGATTCTCCAGAGCAGAGTGGGTACAAACAGCCCTCATACTGGGGCACAAACTAATCATTAGCAAATGGAAAGTGCTATCAGCTCTCGCAGTAAATGTGTGGCACAGCCAGCTGGGCACAATAGAAGCCTCAAATAGCCTGTCATTCTGCTTGATGACTGGGGTAGAGAGCTGTTTCTGCACAAAGGGCAGGAGTTTCATATCAGGGAACCAGATTAAATGGAGACAAGTTGAATGAGAAACACAGGAAGCTACAGGGCCAGACTGCCGGGATGGAAATGTTCTCAAAGTTAAACCAGAAGACTTACAAAAGACTTCTGTACAAATCTACAGAAGTTCATGAGTATGTATGATCTGATGTTTCTGAAAAACATCCAGCTGGTGTTGGGCTTAGAGTGGGCTTTAAGAGGGCAGGTGTTTGACACCTTATTGGAAACCAATAGGAACAGGTTAGGAATAGGCATTTATGTGGCCTACCTTTGTATGGGGGTCCAAACTGGCCGCCAATGGAAAACTTGGAAGCATAATATTTATTAGTGGATTTTAATACCCATAGATACACTCATAAAGCCTCCACTTTGAGCCAATCAATTCACTTAAACCAATTAAATTAGCAGAAAGTTGCTAGCCGCAAGTTTTGCCGCAAAGTGAACACTTCAGGGACTGTAAGTTTTTTTTTTTTTTTTTTTTTTTTTTTTTTAAATAAAAATGTGTATCACATATTGCAGAAGAGTTTCTATTATTTTCCTTTTGATATTTACATCTTTGTATTTTTTTTTTCATTTTTTTTATTTCCAGTTTTTGATATAAATATATATATTTTTTCAAATTAAGACAAACATTTTTTTGATTGCAAATTTTCACATATTTGAGTTTTTTAAATTATGACACTTTTTTGAATTTTATTTATTTTTAAATATTGTTTCCAAATCAATGGATTTTTGGCAGTTTTTTATTTTATTTTTATTTTTTATTTTTTGGATAATTGCCTTTTTTTTTTTTTTTTAAAGATTTGACATTAAATTCAAAATGAGAACAAGAACCCATTGAAACAAAATGCAGACTCACACATAAAAAAAAAAAAAAAAAAAAAAATCCTGCTATCTATGAAATTATGGCAAAATTTTAAAAAAAATTTTTTTTTTCAAATTTTTGCACATTTCTAATATTCATCTTATAAAGAAATTTTGCAACTTGTTGAAATTTCAAGCTTTTTTAAAAGAATTTACAATTTATTGAAATAGTTTACATTTTGCAAATTTATGAAATCATGAAATTGTTTTTTTTTTTTTTCTTTTTAAAAGAAAAAAATTGCAAATTTATAAAATAGAATCTAAGACATCACATGCACAATTTTATAAACACCAAAAACACTTTGCCTACCTTGGTATGTGGGTCCAAACTGGCAGCCAATGTAAAACTAGCAGGCATAATGTTCATTAGAGGATGTTTATACCCATAGATACACTCAGGAAGCCTCCACTTTTTAGCCAATTAGTTCACTTAAACCAATTAAGCTAGCTAAGAGTTGCTTGGCGCCAGTTGGGGATCAGCCAATGGATAACCCATTAAGATAACAAAGATCAGCACAAAGGACCCAAAAACTCAACTCAGTTGAAACAAAAATACTTTATTTAGCAGAAACTTGATGAACAAAAAAGCAACAAAAATTTCACAGGTAGTGGAGTTTAAAAATAAACAGGGAAAAATCAGGAAACAAGAATTGTGGATAAAACCGGGACGTAAGACCACAGTGATCTGGCACAAGACAAAGGGAGGTAGAGACTTTTATACCAGAGAATCAAGGACCAATAAAGGGCGGGGAACGAACGTGAAGGATAAGACCGATGCAAAAAGTGCAAACTTAACAGTTCGCCTGGTTGGACCCCGTTCAGGTCTATAAGCTGATGAAAGGTAATGAGGAAAAAGTTGCGCCGCTATTGGCTTGGTTCAGAAAGGTTATAGAGTTACTGAAAGGGTCTCAAGTGGATTAGAGTCCATCTTTATGAGCCCTGTTTGGATCTCATTACCAGGATGCCCAGTGGAAGTCTACCTGGAAAGTTCGACCTGGAAGAAAAGGTCTCCAACATACAAACATGTTCCTCCTCAGATCAAATAGCCACAGAAGAGAGAGAGGAAGAAGAAGAGCTCAGAAATACTGTTGTAGATGTTTTATTCAGAGCGATGGAGCGACTAAAATAGAAAGCTACAGCTGACTTTGTAGCACAAGGACAAATCTAACAATGAATTTTCTTGCTGGCCTCATTTTGCGTGACTGGAATTCAGTTCGAAGGCACAAGGTCTTCTTCGTCGTACCAAACTGTGACAAAATACTCTGCTGTTGAGTCATTTCCTGTAGATAGTGTCAGTTATATGTACTGTCGTAGTAATGAGTCACTTAATGAAAAACACAAAAGATGATCTCTCGAGATGTGAAGCCAATTGTTCAGTCCTTGACTTGGTTTGCATGGAAGTATCAATCTCAGCATTTAAATCGTTTCTTTTGCGAGTTTCTAAAGAAGCACAGAAAAGATGAATCAGTGGCATCGATGTTTTTGATTTGGTTAGAAGATGAGGAAGAGGATGTACATACTTTTCTTGTCCTTGCAGGCCACCATCATTCAACTAGACAGGAGTGATTCAGCCTAAAACCTGACCACCAGGTACGGATGAGTTTTCCCTTTTCTTTGACGTCGTTCATCCATCCAGAGGCTGATTTTCTGGCTCTGACGTGGTCGACACAAACAGCAAAACAACACATTGCAAAGACCTGAATGTTTACAGCTCACATGGTCAAAACAGTGATTCTGTGCACTTAGTTTCACTCCCTGCAGAAACACTAACCAATTTACTGCCAAACCAGTTCAGGTTGTGTTACTAACACTTGTGCTGCTTGCGCAAGATTTCGTCAGGGTATCCACCCTGAACGAGGCATGCATGATTGCACAACTTATTGAAAATGCACACTTCCTCCTCAATCTACCTGCTGCAAATGGAAGGCACATACCTGTCCTGCTATCCCCAGATAGTTAGAGGGATTTAATTATCTGAAGGGAAGCTTGGGATGCTCTGCAGCGCCTGTCTGCCGGCACCTCCTCTCCTCACACTTCTGCAGAGAGGCTGCAAAATTACCCTCCTCTTTCGGACGAGTTTTTGCAAATGCCTCATAAAAATACAGCGATTGTGTTCACAAAACTGAACAACTTTTTTTAAGATGACCTCTGCACCTTTAAATCCATTTGTTAGCACCCATTGTGCGATGTGCAGGGAGTAAGACGGCTTTGATCTGCAGGCTGGAGGGAGTCTTTTGTGAATTCAGCTCTTGTCTCCATCCGCAGCCTCAACATACTGTAAATGGTGTTAGAAACTGAGGTGAAGAAAATCAATAAATTCAACAGATTACAAGGCGCTACATGGAGGAGGGCCATGTGGGGAGAATTCCACTATCTCTGGCCTGCTAATGGCTGCCTGCCCTCTTGAATTACAAAAGTAGGGAGACGGGGCGCAGGGTGCAGAACAGAGTTTCTCTTCTGCTCCTCGGCAAAGCGATTGCAACTGGGTGTCGAAACTCACCGGATCAATCAATCAGGGGATCCTGGGCCTTTGGCACATGCATTAAACTCAGAAAGTGTCCTGAAATAGTCTGAGCGGGCTGCACGTATGAATGCAAAGAGCTAAAACCTGCACCCTGACTTCATCAGGAGATTTTCCAGATTAAAACTTTGGTGAGATTGGAACATTAGGTGAATATCAACCCAGAAGATATCTGCACATCCATCCATACTGTCGTCATCTTCTAATATGTTGTAGACATTACACTGTGGCTGTCACAGCATGGTTCTGGTGTCATGTCCTCCCTCCTGAGACTCTGACGATATGATGGAAGTCTTTGTGAATGAACACCTCTGAAAAATCTTTAGAACTTTCTAGAGAAGGGCATCAGTGGCAAAGTCCTCTAATTCAATCTTGCTGTAAAAGTCTAAACTTCAACTTGGAACATTAGAAAGGATTTTATTGGCTTTTGCAGCCAAGTGGACACTTCTGGAACTGCAATTTTATTATTATTATTATTATTATTATTATTATTATTATTATTTATTTTATCTTTTTATTATATGCATAAACTCTTGCAAAACATTTTAAATGTTTGAATTTGCAATTTCTATTGTTTGACTTTTTTTTATTTACAAAAACATTTTTTTTGGAAATTTCATTAATTTTATTCCTGTATTTTAACAATATTTAATAATAATAATAATAATAATAATAATAATAATAATAATAATAATAATAATAATAATAATAATAATAATAATAATGATGATGATAAAATTAATAATAATATTTTGAAAATAGCAATTTTTTGCAAATTATTATTTTTATTCTTATTTGCAAATTCATTAAATTCGGGCAATTTAAAAAATAAAATAAAATAAAAGTTTTAGAATTTTTGAAATTTTGCACATTTAAAAAAAAAATTGGGGTGATTTTTGCAATAATTTGAAATTTATACATTTTTCAAATATCTGAAATTAATAACTTTTTTGTTTTGTTTTTGAAAACGTGCAATTCTATAAAAAATAAATAAAAAAAATTTAAGACATCGTGTGCAATTTTATAAACACAAAAAAACCTTCTTGTTTAGATGATTGTTGACTAGATATTTCCTATCCATATAATTTAATACACTTTTTTTGTTTTCATTGTGAAGATAAAGTAGATTTTGTTGCTTCCAAACGACTCTATTCCAGGTGATCTGGGGAAAAACGGTTCCTATGTAGTAAAGGTTGCAGACCCCTGGTCTAGGTGAAAGTCTTGGGTCTTGTCTGAACCATTCAGCATCCTGATGGCTACCTCAGCGTCATCAGCGTCATCCTCTCAAAACCCATTATGCAGGTTCCACTTTTCTTCTTCTCATTTACTTCAGCCCTGAAAGTTGCTGCCTAACTATCAACTCAAATATCACTAGCTGTGAAAATCTGTCACACAGCTTCCCACAAAAACACATAAATTTACTTACAAAGATAAAATTACTAACAGAGATTTAAGATTGTAACAATCTGACCCCAAAATGAGGCGTATCTGCAGCATTAATCCAGATTGTCTGTGGGACTTGTCTGTTTCTCTGGTTATCAAAGCAGTCAGTGGTGCAGCAGAGCGGATCCACTCATTCTCTGATGCACACGAGCATTTCCTGAGCTTTGTTGTACCTAGCTGTGGGCTTGCTCATTACACACAGGCCTATGTAATCCCAGAGCTCTGTGGGTGAATCAGAGAGGACGGCACAGGATGTGCAGGGGCGGAGTCAGCCAGGCAGAGTGCAGATAATCAAACAGCGCCTTCACGCCTCGCTGTGGCTCCGCTTATTAGAATACTGTAATCGCACTTCTAATGAGCTGCACTTTACTGTTGACTGATAATGCTGAGACCATGTGTACACAGCACACAGAGACAGAATTACATTTAAGACCCTGGATGAGTGTGATGGAGTGTTTGATATGTGCCGTGTGTGTATTATGTGTGTGTGTGTGTGTGTTCAGAATTCAGCCTTGATGCTGTGTGCGCCGACAGCGTTCGCTGGTTCAAACACTCTCCTTCCAATCAGAGCAGGGCCGCGAATGCAAAATAAAAAGTCTGAATTCCAAGCGAAGCGTCTTTGGCCCAAGTTTGTGAGATAAACACACGGAGCAGACATCACAGCAACACGACCAGACACAGTGGGCAGCCAACAAATTCACTTTAACAAAGTTTTCCTTCAAAACACATCAAACTCCTATCTGACAAACTCTGCAGTTGTTTTCCCGCCACGATACAGACGCGTCGTCGCGCCGCAGCCCTATCCATTTATAATGTGATTCCTTTGATAGACCAGCTGTGGGGTGGGCAGACATGCTCACGTCTGCAGCTACAGGGGGGGAACAAATAACAACACCACGTTACACTTTAATGCATCTCAATGCAATCCCTCTGCAATAAAGTCTACCTCTGTGAAGACGACGCTGTTCAGTTTGGTTAAAGGAAAAGCTTTTACTTCAGCCTCAACGATGACACACTTTGATCATACCATGAGTCACTCTAGGGTCTCCACCAAGGGGCGACATCCGGTTTAGAAAATGACGCCTATGTAGAAGTGCTAAAAGTTGCTGGTCATGGAGGATCCACTTGAGTCTGGCTGCAGAAAAACCTGAAGCCACAACCACGCCATGTCCAATCTGGCTGTGTCTGCAGATTGGCTTCATTTCACGGGATCAGGAACAGACAGGTGACGTCACAGAGACTACGTCCATGTTTTAAACAGTCTAGATCAGGGGTCTGCAACCTTTACTTTCAAGAAGCCATTTGTCCTCAGCTCACCTGGATTAAAGTCATTCAGGAGCCACAAAATCTACTTAATATTCAAAACAAAGACAAGAAAAGATACAATGCTAAACAGACAGGACAAATCTAGTATATAATTATCTAAATGCAAAGTTTTTTGAGCGCATAAAATTGTACATGTGATGTCTTTGTTTATTTTTAGTACAATTGCAAATATTTTTTAAAATTGAAAAATTCATAATTTTATAAATTTAATAAATATGTAAAATTTATGCAATTTCAATATCTTTACAGGAGTTTAAAAAAAAATCTAAAAAATGCCCCAAAATATGAAAAAAAAACAAACAAAAAAAAACAAACATACTTCATAAATTAAAAAAAAAAAAATGGATCCCCCCAAAAATTTGAATTTAAGTTTTTTGCAAAGTAAAAGAAAATCAAGATCATCTGAATGAGAAGTTTTTTTGTGTTTGTAAAATTAAACATATGATGTCTTTGTTTTTTTATTTTAACAAAAATGCAAATTTTCTTTTAGAAAATCATTTATTCCATATCTTTGCAGTTTATACAAATTCAATGAGTTAAAAATTTTTTAAAAAATTTTGCAGATTCAAAAAAGTGCAAAATAATTAAAAATAGATTTTTCCAAAAATGTTAGAATTTCAAAACATTGTCAATTTTTTTTACATTTTCATTAAAAAAAAGGAATTTAAATAATTTTAAAACATTTGCAGAAATTAAGAAAAAATACACTTTGCAAAATCTTCAAAAATTAGCATTTTTTTAATTTGAAAAAAAAAAGTCAAAAATATTAAAACTTCAAATTTTGTAAAAGTTCAAAAAAAATAATTGAAAAAAATCTTAAAAAAAAAAAAAAAAAAAACTTGAAAGCTTTATTGCAAGATGTTGTGCATATTTAATTTAATAAAATGTTCATGCATGATCGTATTAATTGTTAATATCTTAAATTTCATCAATACCCACTGTAAGGAAAATAAAAATTCTTAATTTCAATAATATTTTATTAAAGGCACAAGGAGCCACTGCAAAGGAGTCGAAGAGCCACATGAGGCTCCAGAGCCACAGGTTGAAGACCCTTGGTCTATGGTCTTTACTCGAGTCTTCATACTTGGCTTTGCTCCCTAACGTATCAGATGTTCAGACCATGACTCCTTAAAGTGTATGACTATCATGTTTTCATGACTGAGCTCTTTCTTTACCTCAAAGGTCCAGTAAAACTCCAACATTACATCACTTCCTCTCTGGAAAAAGGGAACCACAAACCTGGACTGCTGTTCTGATAAAGCAGTTACTCAATCCTGCCTCATGTGACCTTTCATCCTGTAGTTTTTTCTCTTGTTATGCAATCTTAAAAACCACCTTCATAATTTTCTGTAATGATGTCTGCTGCTTTGTTCCTTATTAAAGGAGACTCTCACATCCTGGAAACCTGAGACCATCAGAGTCCAGATCTCTGTTTCCAGCATGTTCCATATCTGGAGCCCAGGATGTTCCAAATTTTTATGTTATCCCACCAAAATACAGGAGCGCCGGAATAGATGCATCCGTCCAGGGCGCTTAGAGAGGCTCGCGGAGGTGGAGGTTTGATGTTTAAAAAAGGTGGGAACAGAAAACTCGTGGGGAGTGGAGTTGAGAGGAAAGGAAAGCTGGTAAAAGCTCAGAGAGAGGGAGAGGAAAAAAAACTGCTGGCAATCTGCAGAAAGAAAGATAGGGTTAGGAGATATGTTTAAAAGGCTGCGTGGAAGATGGATAAGGGGAGGAGTGGAATGAGGAGAGGGTGAGAGATAATGAGAGGGAGAAGGAGAGCGCGAGGGGGATGAGGAGATAGAGACGATTTCCTATTCCGTCAGACGCACTGTGGCTCATTCATTATATTCCCCAGGCAATTACCCAGGCCACCTGCTTTGTCTCTCCCCTCATTGTTTCCATCTCTCTCTGTCTGTATCTTCCTCTCCGTCTTTCGCTCCATCTCTGTCTGTCATTCTCTCCATCGCTCCTTCACCACTCCTCTGTGATCCTCGCTGGTCTGCCAACTCCCCCCACCTCCCTCCACCTCCTCCTTCCTACAGCTCGCCTCATTTCTCCGTTTCTCTCCCTGCATTGTCTCTATCCTCTTGCCTCTTTTTGTGTGTGTGTCTGCTTGTTTAATGTGAAAACACTGACAGATTGGTGTGTGTGTGTGTGTGTGTGTGTGTGTGTGTGTGTGTGTGTGTGTGTGTGTGTGTGTGTGTGTGTGTGTGTGTGTGTGTGTGGTGTGTGTGTGTGATGTTGGGCCAGTCCTAATGAGCTCAGCCTTGCATTTAGCAGGGTGCCAGGTCTCAGCTAGCTGCTGCTTTTACTTGTCTCAAATGCTCAAATTTGCAAGAAGCCTCTGTGGGTTTAACCTCAGGCCTGCAAATTTCAACCACTTTCCTTTTTCTGTTTTTTTTCTCTTCCCAACACAAAATCCCACAAAAATGCTGTCAGAGAGAAACTGCTCTGTCTCCAGCTGTCTTGGAGCTGTATCGTTGCATCTCCTCATTGTTTTAGTCTCTCAGTCCTGAATTCTTCTTCTCTCAGAATAAAAACCAGTTTGCATGTTTGAACCGGTCCAGATTTTAAAAGTCTGACAGCGCAGGATAAAACTTTCAGGACAAGTCGACACCAGAGGATTCTTAAAGTTGTTGAGTACGGTGGCCTGTGGGTGTCAGACGATTTGCATCAGCCATATCATGAGTTCAAGAGCAAAAATACCAATGCAAAAAGCACAACACAAATGCTAAAGCTAAAACATGAATGCAAAAAGCAGAAAGCAGTTCCAAGAATGAAAGAGCAAAAACATAAATGCAAAAGCTACAACACGAGTGCAAAATCTGTAACATGAATGCAAAAAGCTGTAACAAGAATGGAAGAGCAAAATCATGAATGGAAGAGCAAAAATGAGAATGCAAAAGCTACAACACTAATGCCAAAGTTACAACACAAATGCTAAAGCTGAAACACAGTATGCTACAACATGAATGCAAAAAAGCAAAGATCAGTACCAAGAAAGGAAAAGCAAAAACAGGAAAAGGGCAAAAACATAAATGCAAAAGTTACAAGAAAAATTCAAAAGCTGTAACATGAATGGAAGAGCAAAAACAGGAATGGAAGAACAAAAATAAGAATGCAAAAGCTACAACACCAATGGAAAAGTTACAACACAAATGCAAAAGCCAAACAACAAATGCAAAAGCCAAACAACAAATGCAAAAGCCAAACAACAAATGCAAAAGATACAACACAAATGCAAAAGTTACATCACAAATGCTAAAGCTAAAACACAAAATGCTACAACATGAATGCAAAAAGCAGTACCAAGAATGAAAAAGCAAAAACAGGAAAAGAGCAAAAGCAGAAATGCAAAAGCTACAACATGGTTGCAAAAGCTGTAACATGAATGCGAAAGCTGTAACAAGAATGGAGGGGCAAAATTAAGAATGCAAAAGCTACAACACCAATGGAAAAGTTACAACACAAATGCAAAAGATACAACACGAATGCAAGCGCAAAAACACAAATGAAAATGCTGAAACACAAATGCGAAAGATTTAACATAAATGCAAAAGTTACAAAACAAATGCAAAAGCAACAACATGAATGCAAGAGCAAAAATGCAAATGCAAAAGCTACAACACAAATGCAAAAGTTACATCACAAATGCTAAAGCCATAAAATGAATGCAAAAGCTACCAAATGATAGCAAGAGCAAAAATACGAGTGCAAAAGCAACGACTTAAATGCAAAAGTTAGAACACAATGCAAAAGCTACACCATAAATGCAAAAGCCACAATGGGAATGCACAAGTAAAAAAATATATATCCAAAAGTTACAAAGCAAATGCAAAAGTTACAACAGGAATGCAAAAGCGATGACACAATGGGGGTCAAAAGAGGTTGTTTATCCTAACAGGCATAGAAAAGTTAAGCAAAAAGCGAATAATTGGTTTTCTTTTTTTTACTTCATCTTTGATAAATAAAGCTTTGTTGGGGTCTCACCCTGTGATATCCTTCATAGTAATTATATTTCCTTTTTTGCTGGAAAAGTACATCATCTAATATCAGCTTTGTGAATCCGTAATGTTAGCATTAAAGCTACATTTATCATAGCTGAAGGTAATAAAGAAAACAACCATTAACTTACTTTCACAGCTTTCTGTGTCCGTTAGAAAAACTCTCCTCTTAACTTCTGTTGTGGCTGCACTTTTAGTCTGTTGTTGCTTTTGCAAATTGTCTGACACCTCCTGGCCACCGTAGTCGAGTGTAGCTGCATGTTTCTCCAAACACAGGCCTGTCTCTATTAGAAAACCATATACATTAACTGATCCCTAAAAGCAGCCAGGTCCAAACAAGCGAGCTACACATCACCAGGGGTCTTTTTCTCACAACATAAAGCAGAAGGAGCTTTTTCTATTGATTTTTAAGAGAATGCAGCAAACACTGCTGTATGTTAAATTATGGTGAAAAGACGGCGGCAGAGTGTCAGAAGAGAAGGGTTAACAACCAGCCGGAGCGTATATATGCTCTGGGAAATCCACAGGGTGCCTGCATGGCATCGATTGATCTTGTGTGCGTTGATCAGGGTGAAAGCTGAAACAATGGATGCACGTGTGAGTGACAGGGAGGACTGTACAGATAGAAATAACCTCGCTATGCTGACGCTTCTATAAGAAAAGAATTGAACTCCGCTCTCCTTTTCTTTGCACGAACTGAGTTCACAGATTAGAACAAATTACCCCGGGGCTGCTAATTGAAGTTTTAAAGCAAGTCGTTGTTATATTTCCACAGGTCAACCCCTTCCACTAAACGACTCCACATCACGACCGAGCTCTTAATTCTTATGCCAGAGTTGCATTCCTGTAATCAACTAAATGAGAGTTTATTTATAACAAATGTGCAACACACTCCCTTTCAAAGTCTGTCATGTTTTTCTTCGGCTCTTTCCACTCCTGGTAATTAAAGCATAATTAGGCTCAGTAACTGTGTTACAGTTGGAAACATAATAATCGTGGTAAGAACACCACTGGTAAAGCTGCTGTGAGAGCTGGAGAGCCTTCTGCCACCCCGTCTAAAAGCATGTTAATAACGAGGCTGTTTGTCTTCTTTCTCCTTCCTAACACAGGCAGTGAGTCTGATCGCTAAGTCTGAAAAGTTCCAACAAAACTGAACTAGATTAAAATCTTTTTATTTTATTTTTTTTTATTTGTGTTTGAATAAGACAGAGGTCTTTAAGCCGCACAGTTCAACAGCCCATCACTCCCAGGACTGAAGATAACTTTGCCTGTTAGCGGTGAAATGATCCCAGCAGCAGCTTTGTTCAGTTTATTTCCCAGCTTTCATACTGATCGACCAGCTGTGTGAGATGCTTGACTCTGATTGGTTGAGCCGTTTGACGATCATTGACTTACTAACATTAATATTACCTAAGGACACTTTTCAAGTCATGTCAAATTAAGCCGTAAGCATCATGTTGGTAAACACTGTGGCTTCAATGCTAGCTTCAGTTTGTCTCGTATTGGTAAACACTTTGGCTGAAATGTGTCTGTTTGCTTAATGTTGGTAAACAATGTGGCTCAGTGTTAGCTTTGGTTAGCAACATATTAATAAACAACACAACCAAAATGTATGAGTTTGAATAATTTTGGTCACTAATGAGGCTTCAGAATTAGCTTTAGTTTATCTCATATTGGTAAACACTTTGGATAAAATGCTAGCTTCTCTTAGCATCATATTGGTAAACAATGTTGCTAAACAATGTAGGTTAAATGTTAGTTTTCCTGAGTATCTGGCTTGAGAAATAACTAAATTGTTAGCTTGTTAGCATTATATTTACACATTCAAACATTAGCTTTAGTTAGCATCATATTGGTATGTAATGGAGCTAATAAACAAACAAACAAATAAAATAAACAAAAAAAGGGAAAAAAAACATGGGCTCCTGTTTCAAACACTTTGGTCACCACTGTGGCTAAAATGTTAGCTTCTGTTAGTATCAAATTGGTAAACAATATAGTTTCAGAGTTCACTTCAGTTTATCTCATATTGGTAAACACTTTGGATAAAATGCTAGCTTCTCTTAGCATCATATTGGTAAACAATGTTGCTTAACAGTGTAGGTTAATGTTAACTTCCTACACCACCTGGCTTAAGAAATAATTAAAGTATTAGCTTCTGTTCGCATCATATTTAAAACATAGTAATTTAAACATTTGTTTTGGTTAGCATCTTATTGATATATAATAGAGCCAAGAAACAAACAAACACAAAAGCTTCTGTTTCAATCATTTAGATCACCACCGTGTCTAAAATGTTAGCTTCTGTTCACATCATATCGGTTAACAATGTGGCTTCATTGTTAGCTTCAGTTTATCTCTTAAGAGTTAAATTATGTGGATAAATGCTAGCTTCTGTTAGCATCACATTGGTAAACAATGTTGCTAAATGTGGACTAAATGTAGGTTGAATGTTAACTTTCCTTACCATCTGGCTTAAGAAATAACTAAATTGTTAGCTTCTATTCGCATTACATTTGAAAACATAGTGACTCAAGCATCAGCTTTGGTTAGCATCATATTGGTATATAATCCAGCTAATTAACAAAAATAAAAAATAAAAAAAAAAAAGCTTCTGTTTATATTATTTAATCACCATCATGACTGAAGTGTTAGCTTCTTTTCATATCATATTGTTAAACAATGTGGCTTCATTGTTAGCTTCAGTTTATTTCATACTGGTTGAAAGATTTGGATAAAATGCTAGCTTCTGTTAGCATCATATTGGTAAACAATTTATTAGGTTAGATGTTAACTTTCCTTAGTATCTAAATTATGACATATCTGAATTTTAAGGCTCTGTTAGCATCACATTTGAAAACATAGTGACTTAAACATTAGCTTTGGTTAGCATCATGTTGGTATAAAATAATTAAATAAAACAGACAAAAAGGAAAAAAAAAAAAAGCTTCTGTTTAAATGGTAAACAATGATGGTTAAATGTTAGCTTTTCTTAGCATCTGACTTAAGAAATAACTGAATTGTTAGTTTCTGCTAGCATCACATTTGAAAACAAAGTGACTTTAAACATTAGCTTTGGCTAGCATAATAATGATAGGGGAAAAAAAATTAAAAGGATAAAAAAAAAGGAAAAACATTAGCTTCTATTTGAGTCATATTTTTCACCAAAGAAGCTAAATTGTTAGTTATTTTTTAGCATCCGAGCTAAAAAACATGGATTGGAGGGAAAACGAAGCAAAAGAAACCAAAAAACTTTACATAAATGATTTGGAAACAATAAAAAAGTATTTTAATTAAGGTGTTTTCCAACGTGTTTGTATCTTAAGCTTGTAGATGGGTAATAAGCGGGATGATGTGGGCTTAGCATGAATCGTATGTTGACTAAAAGCAACAGTTTCCTCCTGGATCATATGGATTCTGCGCTAACAAAAACTTACTCCACTAGAATCAGTCGGAAAAGGCAGAACTTGCATCAACGTTAGAATATTTGGTTCTTGGCTCCGTTAAAACCAGTACCAACAAAAAGCAGCCCAGAACCTCTTCAGAAACAACATTCCTCTCCACAAATTGAGACATCTCCCACTCTTGGCTGCAGCTCATAACGCAGGGTTCATGTTGTTGCCGTGGTTTTTGGTGTGATGAAGGAGGCTGTCACCGCAAAGGTCAGGTGTCAAGTCCCAGCTGCCCGCAGCCCAGCAGGGGCCCACGGCTGGAGCGAGTGGGTTTGGCGATGGGACAGCCGAGGTGTCATTAGGACACAGTGGGCTCTAACATTAGACCTCATTACTGCTCTCTGATGGATCGGCCCAAATTACATCCTGGCAAACAGGCGCATCTGCCGGCGAGGACAATAACAACTGGAGATCTCCCGCTCCTCTCACTTTCGCCGTTACTCCGTCTCTTTCCACTTGTGTGTTGTTGAAAATGAAGCCATTTAAAGTCATTACAGAGTAAATAATGTGTGGACAAAATGGGCTTGAATAATTGTGTCTCCTTTACCAGGCAAACATTATTAAAATGAAGACCACCCTTTTCCTCTTCCTGGTTTTCTCATCATCTCAGCGACATCTCTTCACGCCATTCCCTCAGTCCCCTCTGCACAGAGCACCGTGAATGTCTGTTATCTCTTTTTTACAGTATGAAGACACACCGCTGACATTAAACATGCTACATGCAGGGGCTCCTCATGAATATTTCACTGTGAAATTAGGTGTGATGCCTCATTCTAATGCTAGCTTATAAATAAATGCATTTAAGCCATTGAAACCAGTGTGCGACAATTGGCTTCCTCAGATGATTTGCTCCATTTTCAGTTAATTTTTCAGGTTTGTTTGGCACAAAACCTTCAGAATAAAGACACCAAGGCTCCCTCCTCCTCCTCTCATGATTCCTTCGTTTACTGTACATACTTTAATTAAACTCAATCAATGTGGCTACGCTGGGCATAAAGAAAGCTGCACACTGTACCTATAAACATAGCTACTCCCATTCTCTTTTCCTCACAGTTTGATCCGTTCATCTGTAAATACACATTTCAACACTTACAACACGCCTGCAGCAAGCTGCAGACGCCCACACACAGCCCAGATTTCAGAGATGGGCAGGAATAATTCATTCCTCACATGTCCAATCGGACTCTGCCTGAATGTGTATATTGTTCCTGGTGTGTGTGTGTGTGTGTGTGTGTGTGTGTGTGTGTTTGTGGAGCCACGCTCTGCTCCATATCAGGGACATAATGGATCCTTCCCATTCCCCACGCTGACCTCTGCCTCCGTGTGTTATCCTACAGTGTGCAGCCTATTGTTTTGACCCTCAGCAAATGGCGGACTTAAAGGGATCAGGCCCTACATCACGGGCTCGGCGGGGCTGTGGGAGGCGCTGGTAGTGGTTCAGACACACAATTCAAGGGTTGTAGTGATGTGACTGTCAGGATGTCGAACACTGAATGTGGTTACAACAACGAAACTAAAAACTTAGTTTGTTTTCCATGTCATGATTTATTTCAGAGACAGATTCTACTTAAAAATCTGAATCTTTATATACATGAGGCTAACAAGCTTAAAATCAACTCAATCCACTTCTGAAGCTGCCAATCCAAGGGTCTTCAACCTGTGGCTCTGGACCTCAGGCCGCTCTTTAACTCCTTTGAAGTGGCTCCTTAAGGCTTTAAAAAAATATATTGATTAAAGAATTTTTTTTTTTCTGACAGAGGGTATTAATAATTCAAGACATTGACACTGAATAAAATCATACATTAACATTTTGTTGAACCCAAAATTCATCACAGCCCGCCAACTCTCTTTTCAAAATTGTTTGATTTTTTAATTTTTATTTTTACTATTTAAACTAATTTTAAATTTCTACAAATTTTAAATTTTGTTTTGCAATTAATTACATTTATTATATTCTTATTTTTAAATATTTGAATTTTTTGCAAATTAATTATTTTTTCTTATTTTTCAAATATTTGAAATTTTTGCAAATTCATTTAATTTATTTTTGTCATATTTTTTAAAATATTTTCAATTTTTTCAAATGTATACAGTTTATTTTTTTATTTTTTGCAATTTTCTCAAATTTCTTTTTTAAAATATTATATTTTGCAAATTAATTACATTTATTTTATTCTTAATTTTAAATATTTGAAATATTTACAAATTCATTTAATTTATTTTTGTCCTATTTTTCTTAAAATATTTGCAATTGTTGCAATTGTATACAGTTTTAAATTTTTCCTTTTTCATGTTTTTTCTTTTTTCAATTTCAAGTTTTTCAAATCCATGCAATTTTTTTTATTATTCCAAATTAAATATTTGAAAATTTGTTAAAAAAAACCTCCCAAATAATTTGTTTCATATTTATGTTTTTTTTTTTTTTCCCTTGCCAACAAGCGTGAATCCTTGGCTTGGAAAATTGTTTGAAAACTGGATTTCAAAATTGATCTTAATTTGTCAAATCTTGAAATATCACAATTAGTGGCCTCTTTAAATCTTTTTCTATTAATTTGTCCTCCATTTAACTTACTGTCAGCAGCGTCTGTTAGGACAGCAGCATTAATTTCTCCTTTTTGAATATTAATCTTTATAGAACATGTTGGCGCCGTTCAGGGACTCGAAGCTTTCAGCTGTTCCACCATCACAGAGGCTCCTTTCCTCTAGAAAGCCATTATTTTAAAAGAAAATGAAGTGAAAACATCATGTTACCTGCCTCCCTCTGCCCTCGTTTGTAGACAAATCCCCCTCTGCTTCGAACAAAAGAGCCGCTCCCCCAGCGAGCTCATGATGGACACTCTATTTTGAAGCTAATAAATTGTTTTCCCACCCCCGGTGGTGGTCGCTGCTGCCACCGCTCTCTGTCGTCATGCTCGGCAGCGCTGGACTCGCTCCATGAACAGTCATGCATGTGAGCTGAACCAGACGTGCTGGCTGGTCTCCACGTGTAGCGGTTTGTCGTATGCACGTCTCAGGCCCAGTGGGTGAGAGCTCTGAAGTTCCTGGCTTTGCTTTAATGACCGCTGAGCAAACATACTCTAACCGCCACTCAGGGAATGACAGGAGTGTAACACTAATGCACTCATATGGTTACCCACCGTGTTTCACCTTGGACTGCTCCAGAGGTCCTGAAGTTTGGAGCGTTAGCAGCTACATGAAGTTTTTTACAGTAATGATTCACAGTGTTGGTGAAGGCTTCACTTCAGCTGCTGCTCCCTTCATATTATCCATGGATATCTGCTGTGAAAAGAAACATCATACCTGATGTGGCAACGTGACTCAGGTTAGCTCCTTGTGTAAACCAGGCATCAGTGCCAACATCTTCATAAAGAATAGCTTTTTTCTCTCTTTTCTTTTTTTCTTTTTTTTTTTTACACCCTAACACTCTTTTTTTTATTTAATTTTTGGCATTGAAGGCATACATATGCAAATATAAATGCAATAAAAATGACTTGCAAAAAAAATTAAATCTACAAAAAACAAACAAAAATAAATAAATTAGTGATAAGCTAAAAAAAATAAAATAAAATGGTGAAAAAAAAAATATCTTTAATAATATTAATAATAATAATAATAATAATAATAATAATAATAATAATAATAATAATAATAATAATAATATAATTAATAATGATAACAATAATGATAAAATAAAAATAATACAATAAATATTTTTTAAGATAAATTACTTTTCAAATAATAACAAAATTATAATAATAATAATAATAATAATAATAATTATTATTATTATTATTATTATTATTTTTATTATTATTAAATAATGAATATAGAAATGAAAATAAATGCATATGTAAATGGAGTAAAAATTATATAGTTCAATAAATAAATAAATAAATAAAATGAATAAATAAAAGAAAAAGGAAACCTTATTTATCAGATCCTCAAATTGAGCAAATATTGGCACACTTTGAGTCAAACTTTTTGTTTTGGTGGCTATGTGATGACTCCTCATGTTTGGCCTGAATCTGTGATCTGTTTTGGAGGCTTCAGAAGAAGATTTTGTGCCAAATTAACCAGCGACTATTTCACCACACTACTGCAAACCAGATACTGCTCAAAGTCCAAAATTTGTGAAGGATGGTCCTTTTTTAATCGTTTAACTGCTTTATTTTGAAACCGAAACAACCACTCGTTATTGATACTGCCTATCATGAGGGATCACGAGGGGCTAGAGCTTATCCCAGCTGTTACGGCCAGGAAACACTGAATACACCTCGGACAGGTCGGTGCATTTCATGGGCTGCAGATGTCGGAGGACCCGGCCTTCAAAGCCTGTTAGACCACCAAGACCGAACTGAATGGAGATGGTTTGTCCTGCAGAGGATCCTCTATTTACGTCATGAACCCTTACTGCCTGGACGCTGGCGTCGCATGAATAATACAACCATCCCCAATATTTCCAAAGACAACCTGACACAATCAGACTCACAGCTGTGGGTGGTTAAGAGTGTCCGATGTTTCTGGACTCTGGGAGCAGGCCTGAGGACTCAGAGGGACCCTGATAACTTCACACAGAAAGGCCCCAGCTGAGTTTCTGAACCTGGACTTCCTTTCTGTGAGGCACCAACCACAGAGCTGGAGCTGGAGCTGGAGCACCTTTAATGTCATATTTTGAAGCACACAGCTCCTAACCAGGCCAAACTGAGAGTGAGGAGGTGTTGTTCTGCGTTATGAAACACAAGCTACTCCAGAATCCAACGAGTCGACTAAAAAAGAATCTCAAACACACTTTGCTCTGATTCACAAAACTGGAACGCTGACCCGTTTGGTTGAATCATTACAAAACACAGAACAAGTCATGGTTTTCCATGCACCTGGTTCAGGTCTTTGAAACAGTGCATTGGCACTACACGATGACATCACTGCAGGGTGTGAACTATCGCGACCTTCCTCTGGCTGCAGACTCTCAGAGACGAGCCGTCGGCGGTGGGCGGCGTCTGTAGATCTGGACCATCACGAGCCCGCGGCGTTTATTCATCCAGGCCACTGAATGACCGCGGGCTCATTGGAGCAACGATACAATGAGTCCAACACTTACTCACAAACCCAGTTTAATGGGCCGTGATGGTAAAAATATTCTGCTTTATGTAACGTGGCGCCATCGTCTCATCCGGGCGCCGCGTTAAACCAGATCTTACATAAAGCAGATAAAGGTGGGACGTGCACCAAAAAACACAGAGATATGTACCCTGCTCCTCCTTCTGCACACTTAACACCCCACACCCCCATCCTGACTCTCACCGACTGCACCACACATGCCATAGGGACCTGTTACCATGGTTACAGCTGGCAACAGCTCCGCGAGGGCCCTGGCAACCCACCACCTACCACCATTGCCGCCGTCGGTTCTCTCAGATTCCCTCCTTTGCTTTATCTTCATCTTCTTTCCTCTTCCTCTTCCTCCCCTCTGAAGCCCCCCCCCCTCAGCTCCCATCAGCCCCTCTGAGGTGTTTCACTGTGGTGGAGATTTCAGGAGCTGTTTTCCCCTCAGTCTCATTGGACTCATTAGTGTCCTTTACCGAGGCTCCGTCTGTGCTGAGCGTGCAGCAGAGCGCACATGCAGGCCCGTGTGTGTGTGTCTGTGTGTGTGTGTGTTTTGGGAAGCTGTGGTTGTGTACCGACGTGCAGGCGAGCGCACGTTCCTGTGTGTTTTTGTGCATTCCTCACGCAGGGGCCCAAGCAGCCCCATAATTACGGGAGCTCCAGGCTGATGCTGCCGATGTTTGATTACAGTGATCAAGGGCCAAGTTACGGAGACTCAGAGCGCCGTCACCTCGTGTCAGCGCCCGTTCACAAGTGCAGCACGGCTAAAGAGCTTTGTCAGGGATTTAAATTAACCGGAACAAAATAAATGTTGGCGTTAAATCGCTTCTTTCTACGGCGCTGAAACGTTTTGTAAAAATTTATCATCTAGCGACCGTTCGTGCCACCTTTGGGTGAAGTTTTCACCGTTTTCAGATTGGATGTGAGCGCGTGCAGAAACATGTGTGGCTAATGTGCTTTCTTGCGAGCTGCACAAAACAGAACAAAGTAAAATATTTATGTCGGATGTTCGCATTAAGAGGAGCAGAGTGAACCAGTGGGAACTGAAACCTTCTCTCTGTGTGAGGTATGAGCGTTTCAGCGCCACCTTAGCTAACTCCCATCACATGAAATGTAACTCCTTCAGCAAAGTTGAGTTTCTGATTCATTCCTCAGGCTCAGGAAAGTATGTTTAACCTGACATCGACAGGCAGAGTCTGTTTAGAGTGTGTTTTGTGTAAGGGGAGACACTGATTGGCGGTCATTCATAAATGATGGTGCATAATGTAGTACATCCCCTCCAATGGCAGCGACTGCTTCAATAAAACATGAGGCCTCCAGCCAGGAGATGAAATATTAAAAGGAGGCAGAAAAGATATAGGAGCGTCTCCTCCCCGGGGATGGGTTGTGGATGTGTGTGTCTGTGAGCGTTTGTTAGACACTTGTCCTGACTTAAACCACAACTGTTATCAAATGTCAGGACAACCGGCCGCAGGGCTGAGAGCAGCCAGAGAAATACATCATCGCTTGATTCTCTTTGTGGGAGCCGACCTGGACGAAAACCCACAGCCCCGGTCAGAGATAACTGAGATCACGTTGGTGATGGTTAATTTTGTGTTAACACAGTCTGTGCTCCAGAGAACAGGTCGGTCTGTTTTCTGGGAAACGAGGGCTTGACTTGTCATTCAATACTTCTTTTGAATAAAAGAAGAGAGTGTTTTTTTTCCTCTAGGTACTTTTCAACCACAGGAACTTTTCCCACTTCTCAACCAGAGGAACAAGAGTCCAAATTTAGGGCCAATCCCAGTTGTACCCCTTAGCCTTCGTTTTGCCCCTTGGCTTTTGAATTTGCAGGTCTATCCCAACACTGTGCCTGCTGACAAGAAGCATGATTACTGAATTTCATAGTAATGACAGTCCTGTTTTTATCCGATACTCAATCCTTTGCTACGACAGGTCCCTAAATTTGGACCCTTGCTTCTAGTGGTGAAAATTTGAAACTTAAAAATGTGCAGGAATTGCCAAAATTTCAAAAGAATTTGAAATTTTTAAAATATTTTCAGAATCTAATCAATTTGCAAAATTTTTTTAAAAAGAAATAAGATTAAAAAAATGTATTTCCAAAAATTTGCTTATTTTCAAAAAATAAATAAATTAGTAAAAATTTCAAAATTTGCAAAAAAAAAAAAAAGGGAATAAAAATACAGAAAGAAAGAAAGAAAATAATTTTATTTTAATTAAGTATTTTCTTCAAAATTGAAAGAATGTGCAGAAATTCAAAAAATGTAAAATTTGGAAAAAGTTTAAAAATAAGCAATATTTTGTTAAAAAAAAAAAAATTCTCAAAAACTGAGATAAAAGAATGCAAAATTCCCCCAATTTTGAAATTTTAAAAAATCTGCCAAAATTTAAAAAAGTTGCAAAAAAAAAGAAAACTAAATAAACAAATAAATAAATAATATTGTGTATTCAAATGTCTGACTATTTTTTTTTTTTTTAAGAAAATTTAAAAATGGTATTTTTTTATATTGGATTGAAAATAATTTAAAAACTCCAAATAAAAAAAAAAGCAAAATAAAGGACAAAAATTTGATCTTTTTTTTTTTTCAAATATCTTAAAAAACTTGAAAGCTTTATTGCGAGATGTGATGTTAATCCAGTTCAACAAAAAGTTAATGCACAATTTCATTTTTTTGTGAATGTCTTTAATCATCAATACCCTCTGTAAGAAAAATAAAAATTCTTTATTTCAAAAAAATTTTTTTAAAGCTACAAGGAGCCACTGCAAAGGAGTCAAAGGGCCACATGAGGCTCCAGAGCCACAGGTTGAACACCCTTGTAATGGCCTGATAGAACCTTTAAAAGCTTCCTTATTGTTCCTGGCCGTGAAAATGCAGCTGCTGTTGCAGACACTAAATATGAATGAGTATCTGGATTGAGATGATGCATCTTCCTCTTGCTATCTTGTCAGCGACGCCTCCTAAACGACTGCAGATAGCACAAACTGCAGACATATCAGAGCATTATCAAATTGCTCCCCATTTCTTTTGTTGCTGCCACAAGAAATTCACATGCCCGAAAAAAAAGGGAGATGCAAAGCGAGGGAGCTCATTTGCCGCCGTGGTCGTGTTGCCCGCTGGGTGGGGTGAACGCAGAGAGGAGGCTGGAGGACGGTTCGTGCTCAGGGAGCTCCTCCACATTCCATTGCTTGTCAGATCCGATACCTCTCTGCCTCTAATAGGGGCACAGGAGAGGACAGGCAGCATCTGCTGTCAAAACCAAATTATCTTCTGTCAACAAAGCAGGAGCAGGAGCCTCAGCCCGGCGTGTGGACACACACGCACACACGCTCGTATATTTTAGAGTCACACCATTATGGGTCACTTTAGGGAAGGCCGGGCGGGATTTCTGAATAATTCATCCTCTCTTTGTGGTCAGCTAAACTGCAGCTCAGTTAGAGGAGGTGTTATCACCTGGTCCTGTCCTCGCAGCACTCTGACTGCTCCGTGATGGAGGGGACGGTCCCGAGCTGTCAGCTCACAGAGGCTTCCTGTCTCCAGGAGGGGTGGGGGGGGATTTATGCTCCTGTGTGGGCGGTTACTGGATCACTGAAAGTCAATACGTGGCGTCCTGAATCAAATTAGCTCAGGAGGTGATTGCACATGTCACATTTAGTGATCTGAGTCAAAGTGAAGGATTGCTGGGTGTGATAAACAGGTCAGTAATATGATGCACAGTCAAGCGTGTAGGAGGGGGAGCATCAAGTCGGTGGCAGTCAGATCTAGTCAACAGAAAAGCTGATTTTTATGTCTTTAGAGATTAACAGCAAAGATTTCAAACAGGTTTTTAATGATAACACTTGCAGCTGTTAGCTAAGAGGCTAATGGCCTGAGACTTTGAGACTAGGTTGAATAACCCATGTCTACCTTATGGTGGTGTGTTTACATCTCTCCTCTGCTCTTTGTATCGCACACAGCAGAGTCCCACCCTGTTGCGTTTACAGACACAAAAACCCATACGCACACACAGAGGAACACACTCTATAGCAGACAGTCAGGAAAAATAACGTCACAACCACCACAAGAAACGCAGACAGCTCCTTGCTGATGGAAAAACAAACCAGTTCTTATAGCTTATGGGGGCCACCAGGGGGGCCTTATAAAATTTAAGGGGAGGGAAAATTGAACATTATTATCATTATTATTATTATTATTATTATTATTATTATTATTATTATTATTATTATTATTATTATTATTGTTATTATTATTAATATTATTAATTAATTAATTAATTAATTAATTAATTTATTTATTTATTTTTATTTTGCCTTTATTTCATTTTATTTTAATATTCTTTTTATTTTTTTAAATATTTATTTTATTTCATTTATTTATTTTTGATAAGTATTTTTCCTGAAGATACAATACGTAAAGTGCCGTAACTATTGGATTCCGAACTTTCCGATTGTACCTTACCACACCTCGTGTGACAGCTGCAACTTCACCATGATGATGTCATCATGCTCATCAACCTAACGGCCTGTTATAAAGCTACCAAAAAATAACTGAACTGAACTTTAAGGCTCTTTCCCTTTTCTAAGTACTGGCTACATGTCAGAAAGAAGTACCCCACCTTGGCTGACAGTGCCCTGAATGCCTTCTCCTTTTAATAACAACCTAAATATGTGAGGCTGGCTTTTGTTTGTTAATAACTTCCTGTTCTAAACAAATTTATTTATTGTTGAAAAGTGAATAAAAGTTGAAAAAAAACTTCTTAAAGTTGACATTTCTTTACATAATTTGAAACATTGTTCGTAGTGTCCAAAGAGGGTCACTGGCCAGAAACAAATGCTGTTTGGGGATCTTCTTAGCGTTGTAAATTTTGGGAACCTCTGCATCTAACCATCAGATTCCTTACAGAAGCATGCTGGGAAATCTGACAGCCCATCATGCATTGGAAGAAAGTTAGGGTTTTTTTTTTTTTGGTTTTTTTTTTTTAATGGTTTAAGTAAATTTCTTTATCCAAGACAACAACAGAGGCAGCCAAGGTTGGCAGATCATGACCCACGTAAAAAAAAAAAAAAACAACTCTGCAGAAACCAAAGTGTGACGTCACCAAGGCCACGTCCATGTTTTGTTCAGCGTTTGGGTGTAAGTGTAAAAAAACAGGAGAAAGCTCCATGTGTAAACTGAGGGATGGTTGTGTAGGTAATTGTAAATCACATAAAGCTCAAACGACGACCAAGCACCAACACGCTGGGGTCAATGGTGATTCGTGTTTATTGACAGCGTTGTGTGAGCACATATAGACACATCTCGTCATCGGGTTTGTTTTCCCTACACCACCATCCCTCTCTGAGTGCATGTGTCACTTCATTCGTGGGCTGCATCTATTTTTCATGGAGGTAAATTGCATGGCGCAGTTGTGCGCTGAACTCTGCCTCCGTAATCCAGAGAGATGACCTCTAATAACGCGGCGCTGCACCCTGCGAGCACATCAACACCAACACGGCCTCAATCATTCCACAGATCTCCAGATTTTTATTTCACACGCTGTTTGCCTCTTCCTTCTCTTCCCTCCTACCCATCTTTTCCCTCCCTTTATTTGTGTTTTCTTTCCTGTTTGCATTTCTTTCTTCATCCTTCAAGCTCTTCTTTCTCCCAAACATGCCTTCCTTTCTTTTTTGTTTTTCTGCTCTTTGCCCTCTCATTTCCAGCTCTTATCCTGTTCCACTTCCACTTTTCGATTTCCCTTTCCACTTCTTTGCTTTGCTTACTTTCACTTTCTGTCACTGTTTGTCTTTTTCTGACTGGTCACTTCTTCCTTCCTCTATTTCTCTTTGGTTTTCCTTATTTTTCTTTAACCTCTCTTTTTAATTTCTTAGTGGTTTCCCTTTTCCGTGTTGAGTCGTGCAGTATCTCAGGTGTGTTTGTTGCAGGTGTTGTAGACCGCTGCTTTCTCAGGTAGGGTTTACATCCTCTTTGATCTGAAGGATGCTCGGCCTGAAGACAATAAACCGATGCTATGATCGCCTGAGGCTCAATACATCCCCTCACACTCTTTACACTGCAGAGGAGAATACAGCTCGGCCTCGGGCGCCGCGTCCCATGGGGGTTCCCGCCATGTTTGGAGGTTTTTTGCTTACTTTCTTGTCCTTTTTTAGATTCTCAACTTCAGCTTTTATGTATTTTGGTTTGGGGCCAAAGTGACGCTTGCGGTTTTTTTTTTAGACTTTCAGCTTCTTTAGAGAATCCTTAGAAATAACGTTCATAAATTAACAGTTTAACGACGAAACACTGGCTGAGCAATCCTTTAGAAACAGCTAAATGACGTCTTCAGCCTTCATTCTTGACTTTCCATGACTTTGTTTCTGAAAAGTTTGTCGACTTATGTTTGTTATCATCATTTCTTTAATCCCACAACATGGACTGGTATGTATTTTCATCAGGCGGTAAATGTGGATTGAGTAGGTGTGGCACATATGGTCCTTTCACTTCTGTTAATAGCTGGACTGCTCATCATGAGTAACAGAGACGGAGACGACGAGGATGAAAGCCAATCACATATGCTCAACAGTCTGTGTGTCAGCAACACACACACACACACACACACACACACACACACACACACACACACACACACACACTCATACAGTCAGCGACACCTCAGAGAGGAACAAACAGCGCAGAGTGTCGTGATCCTGTCAACACTCATCCCTCAAACTTCTCCTTCAGGGCTGAACTAACTTTTTATTTCTTTAAGAAGAATCCAGGGTTTAGGCTCTGGGGTACTTTTAATATTCCCTCAATCTTCTTCCCTCGTGTTTCATCACATGCGACCATCAGTTATTGAATCGTAGCATGATTGAGTATTGTATCCCAAACAGCCCTTAAGGCTAAAGGAGCTTAAAGTCCTGACCCTGAACCAGAACTCCCCCAGTCTGACTGGGTCCAGGACATTCGTGTGTCTTTCTCTTTTCTCATTTCCTGTTGCTGTTGTCTGATAATGAAGGAAAACATGACCCAGCGCTAACCTCAGAGCAGGTCGTACTTAGCGTGCTCATTGTTGCACAGCTGCTTGTCATTCCTCTGCTGTAGCCTGCGTGTCGCAGTTATTTGAGGACATTTTGTTTAATCTCTGCATTCAAGTATTTTTTTAATTGTTAAAGAATTTGCCATGGCGTTAATTCCCTTTTAGGTTCTTAAAGAGACAGCAGGTTAAGTGATGGAAAAGGATTTCTGTGATTTGTTTTGTAGTGATGGTGGACACTGAAGCCGGGCTGTCAGACAGGAAAAGGACAGAAGAGCAGAAGAATACAAACAGAAGAGAGATAGAGCATGATCTACGAACTAAAACTTTAGCTAAAGGCTAAAACACAAGCTATAAGTTTAGACACGAGCTAAAGGCTAAAAAGCAGGCTAAAGAGTAAAACACTTGCTAATGGCTAAAACACCAGCTGAAGGCTAAAACACCAGCGTAAGACACAGATGCGAGATTGAGAACCAAACGAAAGCTTAAGACTAAAACAAGAGCTAAAAGTTTAAACACAAGCTAAAGGTAAACTGTGAGCTAAGCACTTAAACATGAGCTAAACGTTAAAGCACAAGCGAAAGGCTTTAACACAAGCAAAATGTTAACTCGCAAGCTTAAAGGCTAAAACATAAGCTAAAAGTTAAAACACGAGCTTAAGGCTAAAAATGAGCTAATGGCTTATAAACAGGCTAAATAGTAAAGTACTTGTTAGAAGCTAGAACAAGAGCTAAAGGTTAAACACAAGCTTAAGATTTAAGCACAAGCCAAACGTTTAAAGTGAAAGCTAAAGGCTAAAAAACAGGCCAAAGAGTAAAACAAAGGCTTAAGGTTACACACAAGTTAAAGATTCAAACACAAGCTAATGGCATAAACACAAGCTAAAGGCTAAATAAATAGACTACAGAGTAAAACACTTGCTAAAGACTCAAACACAAGCTAAAGGCTAAAACACAAGCTTAAGGTAAACTGTGAGCTAAACACTTAAACATGAGCTAAACTTTAAAGCATGAGCTACAGGCTTAAACACGAGCTAAAAGTTTACTCACGAGCTAAGATACCAAAACACTTGTTAAAAGTTCAAACATAAGCTAAAGGCTTAACCACAAGCTAAAAGTTAAAACAAAAGCTAAAGGCTAAAACACAAGCTAAAAATTAAAACACAAGCTAAAGGCTAAATCTGGAGCTAAAGTCTAAACTGTGAGCTAAAGACTTTAACGTAAGTAAAAGGTTCTAACACAAGCTAAAGGCTAAAAAGAAAAAAAGAAAACTTGCTAGAAGCTAAAACAAGCGCTAAAGACTCAAACACAAGCTAAAACAGGAATATTTCATTGATCTTTTTATTTACAGTTACTCCCTTTAAAAAATGAATGAATACATAAATAAATGAATAAATAAATATATGATATATGGAAAAAAATGGAAGGAAAATGGAAGCTTAAGTATAAACAGAATTTATATACAAGTATGAAATATTATTATGAACTTATGACATTAATTGTGGATTTTTGCACAGATACTGTCATTGAATATGTTTATACTCAAAAACTCGCCAAAAATAGTGACAAAGTTGACAAACACTGGATGAAAGGTGCCTCTTTGACCACAGGGGGCACCAAAACCAAAGCAATACCAAAATCTTTAATTATCATCTTATTATAAAATGCTCTGGAGGAAACTGGACTCATTAAATGTCTTGTCGTCCACTAGAAGAGGGTTTTTTAGCTGATTCCTATGGGACTGAGTGTCAGCTTAATGTATATAATTAAGAAATATATATTAAAAAAATCACACACCATGAGAGACAGAAACTCAGCGAATCAGCAGCAGAGAGGATAAATAAGAGAGGAAGAGAAGGGGCAGTCAGATCGCTGCTCTGAGCAACAGATAATCAGGATTGGGAATGAGGATCTTTAATGGCTGTCAATTAAAAACTAATTAGAGGGTGTAAGCTCAGCTAGATCAGCTATCAGTCCATTCATCATCACACAGCTGTCTCTGATACAC
This sequence comes from Halichoeres trimaculatus, assembly GCF_033239565.1. Lineage (NCBI taxonomy): Eukaryota > Metazoa > Chordata > Actinopteri > Labriformes > Labridae > Halichoeres > Halichoeres trimaculatus. The sequence continues at coordinate 1,513,705 of NW_027437199.1, read as the reverse complement.
ACACACACACACACACACACACACTGATACACACATTATCATATAGACATTGTATTCAGAGTTTTTTCAATTATCTCTGTTTCTGCCCCTCCGACGTTTGTGTACACGCACAGCCGAGCACACACACACCTGCACACACTCCAGCACACACTCACCGCAACAAAGACAGTAAATACATATGGAGCTCATTCGGCAGCAAACCAGCTGTAATAGACACATTCCCTCCTCCATCTCTTTCATTTACCAGGGCAGAATTGCTTCTGAATTGATGGCAAATAGTTGAATTTGACCCAAATGTGTTTCTATAAATGGCTGCAAACAGAGACAAATGAAAACACACGACCTGATGGAATCGCTGAAATTCAAATTCAGCGAATGACTCCTGCCATGACAACCAATTAGTGACAAATGGATGTATATATCTCCAGGGGCATCAATCTAACTTCAAAGCAGCGCGTTCAGCAGCAGCACAGGTGCACGCGGGTCTGGTGACTCTGCATTTCAGGCCTTGTTTAACAGACTCTGACTTCTACTGAGCAGAAAGCTCTCATTTCCTCTGAGGGGCACAGAGGTCCAACCAGAAACACAACACCATCAGTATTTATGAGAAACGGAGTAAGAGGAGGATTCACTCAGTTGTTGATTTAAACGCTACTTCAGCGCCGCGGTGCACGAGATCACCCATGCACCACTTTGTAAAGACGTCAACTTGCACCAACGCTCCCCTAAAATCTCACCCCAATCAGCCGGGTCAAGGCGAGGAGCTGGACTTCACACAACATCAGCTGTTTGTGATCTGAAAATTGCTTCTGCCCTCCAGGAGACACAGGTGAGCCTTTTATCACCGACACATCTCACCCAAAAACATCTTTTTCAGATACTGGATGTAAGATTTTCAGACTCCTCTTCAGTGAGACGCAGGTTGATGGTGTTCCTTCAAATCTGATCCCAGTGTTTGATTCTGTTAATTGAGTGAAATGCTTTTTAAACTGTTACGTCATACATCCGTAGTTTTATTTGAAAATAGGTTTTCTAAATCACCTTCCAAGGTCAAGATTTTAGAAACTTTTATTTGTGGGTCTTTGTGAACCCCACAAATATAAGTTTTCTAGAAAGCTGACATCATCTCAACCGAGGCGTGACTTTTGTTACCATGTGTGTTACCCATGCAGCAGGATGGCGAGCTACACATGTACAGCTTTTTTGTGGCTCCTGTCTCCTCTTGCAGCAGCTCCTTTGTGGTCGTGGCAGCGCCGTCGTAGCTGTGGCAGCTCTGTTTGGTCTCATGGCAGCTCCATTGTTGCAGTGGCAGCTACATGTGGTCATGGCAGCTCCGCCATGGTCGGAGCAGCTCTGCCTCTTGGCAGCTTTGTTGTTGTGGCGGCTCTATCGTGGTCATGGCAGCTTTTTCATGCTAGTGGTCGTTCAGTTGTGGTCACGACAGTGCTATTGTAGTTGTGATACCTCTTTCTAGTTTCATGGCAGCTCCATTCTGGCCGTGGCAGCTATATATTGCTGTGGCAGCTCCTCTGTGGCAGTGGCAGTTGGTCGTGGCAGCACCATTGTGGTCTTAGCAGCTCTGTCATGGTCGTAGCAGCTTTTATCTCGCAGCAGCTTTGTTGTAGTTGTGGCAGCCCCATCATTGCAGCTACAGGTGGTCATTGCAGCTCTGTCATGTAAAAAGCAAATCATTTGATGTAGTGGCAGGGCTGATGTAGTTATGGCAGCTCCATCATGGCAGCTACAGGTGGTCATGCAAGCACCATTGTATTTGTGACAGCTCTGTCTAGTTTCATGGCAGCCCCTATTGTGGCAGTGGCAGCTACATGTTGCTGTGGCAGCTCCTCTATGACAGTTGGTCGTGGCAGCACCGTTGTGGTCATAGCAGTTTGTCTTGTGGCAGTTTTGTTGAAGTTGTGGCAGCTCCATCCCAGCAGCTACATGTGGTCATGGCAGCTTTGTCATGCGAGTGGCAGCTCAGTTGTGGTAGTAGCATCTCGGGATGGTTACCGTATCAGGTACTTTTATAGGTACCAACTGAATTCTGTCAAAAGTACCAGGTACCGGTTCACTTAAAATCAAAAGGTACCATGTTTAGGTACCTAAATGCATCCTTGTAACTGTGAGGGAGTGGAAGCGTAGGCAATTTTCCATGCTGGACATGAACACAGCATTGTAAGGTTGTGTGTTAAAGAATAAATATGTTAAATTGGAAAACAGTATGCTTTATTATAAAACAAAATGATAATCTTTACCACAAAAACACAAAAAAAGTACCAAAAGTTGGTACCGTTCAGTACCAGTACAGATTGCGAGGTACTGGGAATCAGTATTGCATCGTTTCAAATGTGAATGGTACCCATCCCTGGTGGCATCGGCACTGTAGTTTTGGCAGCTCCATGTAGCCTCCTGGCTGCTTTATTGTGGCTGTGGCAGCTTGGTCTCGGCAGCTCCGCCTTAGTTATGGCAGCTCTATCTTGTGGCAGCTTTGTTGTAGTTGTGGCAGCCCCATTGAGTCATTGGTAATGGCAGTATTATCATGCGAGTGGCAGCTAAGTTGTTGGAGTGGCAATGGCAGCTCCATTGTGGCTGTGGCACTTGATAGCTACCTTTAGCCCTTTAGGCTAAGTCTCTCCTGACTGAACTATATTGGCGTGCTGTTTGGTGGACTATAATGTTACTTGGGGTCATGTGACCATAAATCACAGTTTATAAAATCAATGACACATTGCTAAAACATGAATTTCCTAAAGTAATCAGCTGCTTTATGTCCATAGCAAACTCCGACTGTATGTGTAAGCCTCGGCAGCTGTGTTTTTAGAAATAACTGCTAAAAGTGAGAAAGATAAATACATGTGATGGGCAGTGGGGCTGATTCTGGCAGCATCTCACACAACAAAAACAAAAAGCGATGAAATCCTTGGAAAAGCATTTTCTGTCCGCTCTTTGTGAAGTTTTTAAATTCCAAATTGGCACCAGTGTCCCAATTCTGCAGCTCAGTTGGCGTCCTGTAACGCAAAGTTGCATCATTTCCAGTTAGACGAGCAGAGAACAGTAGCCTACATCGGTTTCCTCTGTACTAACTGCCAGAGCAGTGTGCCGTCAAATCTGGTTCAAAGTCTCACACTCGTCTCTTATTTGTCGTATTCCTGAGAAGTGGGTCAGGATTTACGGGCAGAGGCATGAAAGCAGTTTCAGAGGGCGTCTTTTTAATGACACCTGCCAAAAATGTTCAACATGAGAGAAAACAGAGACCTTAAAAAACCTACAAGTCTAATTATCTCTCTGTTTGGAGCTTGTTTAACGCGTTTGGTGGCTCATTTTAAGACTTGTAGACGTTTTTCCTGACACGTCTCTGACACAGGACTCTTCCTTTGAATCTGCTTCACAGCACAGAATCTCATCGCTTCACATCGATTCCTTTAGTCATGATCTTTTCATGATTACAGAGCAGTTCTGTAAATAACAAATCAATGATTAACACACCTAATATCTCTGCACATCTTCAAAGGGAACAGCATGTTTTGTTCAGTCTTAATCAGAAAATGTTCCCTGGCCTGGATCAGACGCGTGTGAGATTTGTCTGGCAGCTTGAGACAAAAAACAAACACTGACTGGTCTGTGAAGGATCCTCACGAAATAAAAATCACACCAAATAAAAATCACACGATCAGTGCCACAAGTCTGTGTCAGTCAAATCCAGAGTGGGACATCCTTTCTGTTTTAGCAGTTTAGGATCCATCTGGTCAGGAGCTGGACTGCGATACTCAGAAAAAAATTGGATTAGAATCTCTGAGTACATCACATCATCTTCTTATTGATTTCTGTCAATCTGAAGAACGTTTTTAACCCTTTAACCTACTGCCCAACCCTTTGGTAGAGAGTATTTTGAGTGGCTTCATCTCATAAAAAAATGTTGAGTTGAGTAAAACCTGATTGGATCATCTCCTGATATTGGTGCACCAACATCTTCAAACATACAGTTTTCTTTTCTTTTTTTTTTTCTTTTTTTTTCTTGGGTGTAAAGTTTAAGATTTAGACATTAAATAAAATTCACATCCCTTGCATTTAAAAAGTCAAAGTCAGAGGGTTAAAGGAGTGGATGTTTAAGGGATCTGGACTTCACCAGACCAAATTTTGCCAGCAGATCCGTCACGGCCTGGAAGTTGTGAGGTGGTGCTGCTTGTCCAGAACATCCCAAGGATGTAGGTTGCTTTTGAAAACAGAGGCTTTCAAAGCAAAATAATATTAAAAAAGACTACAGCTACTTACAAAATCAATCCTACAACTTGTTCTGTTGGATCTGATTTAAGGTATGCCTCAAAGGTTTTTTGTTTCTGGAAAGTGGAAGAAAGCCTGATAGTAAAACCACTTCATCAACTTGTGATATGTTAACAGCTTTGATAGACATGAAAAGTTACATGTCTAAAGTTTGCATTACTTCTCTTCAAATGTATCAGACCATTAAATGTTCGCCTTTTTGTTCAGAATCAGCTCCTATCACAGGTAACTGGCTCCACCTTCTTCTCATTCATCCCCGCAGCGTCTCAGCGCTTTAACACAGTCGGACGCTGAGCGTCTTCTGACTTCAGCGGGGAAGCGTTGAGTGGGTTGTTCCACTGTGGAAACTGGACGGTCATTGGATAAACGCTGGGCTTTGTCCCGTCCATCGGACGCTCAGCGTCCCTGGGGGTCTATGAGGCAGTGGGCTGGCCTGGACGCTGGGCTTCTGCATGATGATTGGATGATCCTGTCTGAGGCCAAATCCCTTTTTGATTGACAGTGAAATGAGCCAGTCAGAGATCTTGAAGTATAACCCTCCACCGGAGCATCTTCTCAGTTGTTCTAGACTGATCCGCAGGCTTTATAGATCCCCAGTGAGTTTACCTTTCTTAAAAACAACAAACGTTGAAAGAACTCTAGTAAAATCCCTGGAAAAAAACACTTGGTTGGTATGACAGGGTCACAGATCATTTTCTTGAAAAATGAGATTTCCCTAAATGACTGACCAGCAGCCGCCACTGCTTCCAAAATAAAACAAACCATGACGAAAGCAGATATCATCCATCTTGACTACAAGAACAAATCGACGTATTAAGCTGAGCCAGACCAAGAGTTGAGGTTTGAGGGTTTACTGCCCAACATGAATGGGAATACAGGGAACTCCCAGAGCAGAGCTGGTTCAGAGACGTCTAATGAAAATATTCTGTTGAGATGACAATGCAAGGAGCACAAACACACAGGTATCCTCTTAAAGTAATCACTGACAAAATCATCTGCATCGACAAACAGCACCTGTGTGTGTTTGATCGTCTCCTCCAACATAAGGCCTAACAGTTTGAATCTGTGCTCTCTTTAATTTGCTCATTCTCAGCGATACCTCTCTTTGTCATCCTCCTTGTCAACATGTGTCACTCTGTACGTGTGTGTGTATCTGGGTTTGTGTGTGGTGTCTAGACAGGAGAGGCCTAATCTATTTTCCATGTTCCCATCCGGTCCTGTTGCAGCCTTTGAATGGCAGATAAACAGAGCGGGGCTGAGGCTGAGGCTTCATCAAGAGGATTAATTCTGTGAGTCTTATCTCCAGAGGAGCCTCTCTGCCTCCTCTTTCTCTTCCCCTTTCCCCACAGGCTTCGAGGGCTCTCACCACGCACAACCGAGTTCAACCCCAGTTCACACACTGTACTGTACAAACCGCTGCTGTGCTCCAAAAATCAGACGCCACACTGTCAGAGCCGTCCTGCCATAGTGCAGGTTGATGTTGCATGTAGATTGGATCCTACCGGCAACGCCAAGAATTTTTAAACTGTGGATTATGGTGCAACAGAATTTAAAATGACACAAAATTCAATGTGAAGAAGTGGGAAAAGCCTAATAGAGGTATAAAAACAAGTCTTGTTTATGCTGAGACTCTGCCAAAGCTGTTTTCACAGTCGGTCTAAAAGCACGATATTCAAATGTTAAAGATTTAATCATTAAAATCACATTTAAAAGCTTAAAATCCCCAAAGTGTGATCAAATTGGAACAAAATGAAAGCTTGATTGTTTTAGTTGAATCCCATTATATCAGTTGGCTTTTGGACGATTGGTGTCAGTTTACGATGATTAATGCAGTTATTATCATATTTCCATTAGCGTGGAGATTCAAATGAATTCCACATACTGCAGAAGATTTCCAACAAGAGATAAAAATGATAAGAAGCAGACAACAGATGCACACACCGTGCATTTATCCAAAGGGACACCACCTGCAGCGATGGAGGACATGTTGAATGGTGGTGTTTTTGATGATTAAGCAGGCGGTAGTTGAGTCTTGGGGATGTGTGTAATCAGTCTCAGGGTAAACTGAAGAGCAGACTTGGAATGGAGCAGATGACTGTGATTTCCACAAAGTCTCTACAGGTGAGCCGAGCCATCTATCTGTCCCTGTCCTTTTCTTGTTGCTGAATTCATTTACACGCCCAAGAATGCTCTGTAATTTGTACATAGTGCATGCAATTGAAAAGCAGCTTGTCTCAGATTGTAAAGCAATGCTTGAAGAAACTGTTTAAGATGTTCATGTTTAAGGAGGAGTGATGCAGGAGAGACCAATAAAGCCCAATCAAGGCAGCGCTGGTGTCACACTTTCACCAAAAAGACCTGAACCAAGCTGTGACACAAAAAGAATAGAATAGAAATTTGTCATTGTAACAAGTACAACGAAATTGAAGTCACAGCAGCAATCAAGAAAACAAAAGTAAGAAAGTGTATAGAAAGTGTAAAAAGCTCCATAAGAAAATAGATGCTGACAGCTTGTCCATCATTGTCCAGTCAGCCAGCCTCCACCTCCACAGGGTCCAGGACTGAGCTTCTTCAGTCATGCTCCATCTCTGTCCCCTGATGTTAGCTCTGTTAGCCATGTCTGTGAATAGCATGATGCTACTCTGCCTTCTGGTATTCCCTCTGTTGCTGGGTTAGCACAGCTAGCTCGTCCATCTTATTGGAGATAGATCTTACGTTCCCAATAACGATGGATGGAAGGACAGGTCCATGTCGTCACTTCTTAGTTCACACCTGAGAACCAGCACGTCGTCCTCACCTCCTTCTCCTCACCTTGTGGGAAACATCTGGCCTAGCACCAGTTAGCACTGACATGCTACAGGCTGCAAACAGCTGAGTTCACATGTAAACAATGCAGCCATGGTTACATGTAGGATCTCCAGACAAACACAGGAGAAAAAGTAGTAAAAATATCACTGAAGACACAAAAAGTTTGGTGTCCATGACCAACAAATGAGCCAAACAAAGTAATGATCCACTCCAAATACAAAGATTACAAAAATGAGAAAAAAAAAATTACAAGAAATGGACAAAGAAGAGAAAGCTGCTGCAAAAGGCAGCCATAGCCAACAGGGCGGCGCCTAGCAACCAAAAACCAAAAACCATGTTAGCTTTGGACTTTAACCAAATGGTTCATTTCAAATTAATCTTTAATTTCAAGGAAAGAAAAAAGAATCAGAGGTGAAAGGTTGCAAAACAACAAATTCTGACTCAGGAAGTTCCAAGGAGACTATTACAGAATGTGGCTAACACTAGCAGGGCTAGCACCACCAGCCTTATGTCATCCTTGCAGGTTTAAGTCCATATACCTCTGAATGTTCCTCATCGCCCTTGTCGAGTGATTAAACGTGAGTTTAATGAGACACAGCCTGAATACTGTTGCATTAATTTCGCTACAAGATGACATCTGTCTTTCGTGCTTGTTTACATCCAGGTAGTAAAGCTTTATAGCATGAAAGCAGTTGCTGTCACCTGAAAAAAACAGCTCTGACTAGTAGGGATGGGTACCTTTCACTTTTACTTAATTTTTAAATAATTATCATTTTTTTGAATAATATATATTTTTTAAGTTTTTGTACTTTTTTGTGTTTTTGTGGTAAAAAAAATATCATTTTTTTTTATAATAAAATATGTATATATTTTTAAATCTAACATATTTGTTCTTCAATATATAACCTTGCTATGCTGTGTTTATGTCCAGTATGGAAAAAACGCCTTCCCTTCCACTCCCTCACAGTCATAAGGATGCATTTAGGTACCTAAACATAGTACTTTTAGATTTTTTGTGAATCGGTACCCGCTACTTTTGACAGAATTTGGTCGGTACCTATAAAAGTACCTAATTCGGTACCCATCCCTACTGAATAGCTAAGGCACGAAATACGACTGATCTGTTGGCCTCACAACTAGAGAAATGTCAATAATTAGCTTGTTGATTTGGAAGCTCTGGTTCTGATTAACTGGGGAGAAAACTGGGGAAATTCGGCGTCATTTAACATCAGTTAGTGAGCATCACTTCCTGCTTCCCTGTCTTTGCTTTGCCTGCTTTTTTCTTTTTCAAATTTCTATCAGGAGCAGTAAAGAAAATAATCTCTTTACAGCAGTGTTGCTTACTCCTTAGCAGAAAAATTAGCTGCTCGTTAAGAGTAAGTTTGATGCTTGTTGTGTCAGATACACTGAGCTGAGTCATATGAAGCCCTCCAGGCCTACAGAAGGCGATCTTACATCCCAAAAAAGTGATGGAACCAAGACCATCAGCAGGTGTTCCTGGAGGGACCATGTTTACCAGCACACCTACTGGGAAGCATGGCTGAAATGTTTGGAGGAGGCTCACTTAGCTCTGACCTGCTTCCTTAAAGGACTAAAACCTGAAGACACACCTGGTAGGAAACAAACCTAACAGTGGTTGAAGCCTCTTCATGACTGTTTGATGGATGTTGAAGGGAATGTAATGAAGTTAATTATTGATTGTTTCATGTTTCCAGTGTTAGTTTTGAATGACTTTGAGTTGCAAGTTTAAAATTTACTCCTCAGAAAGTGACAGAAAGTGTTTTGTTTATTGAAATTTGAAATTTATTCAATGTTTGGGAGATGAAGGAGGGACAGGAAGTAGCTGCTGCAGCCAATCAGATGAATCCATGATGAATTCAAAGCTGGTGAAATTGTGAGTGGGCTGTGTAAACCAGTGTGTGATGGCCATGTGTGTGTGTGTGTGTGTGTGTGTGTGTGTGTGTGTGTGTGTGTGTGTGTGTGTGTGTGTGTGTGTGTGTGTGTGTGTGTGTGTGTGTGTGTGTGTGTGTGTGCCCAGTAGCCGTGAGGCAGCAGCTGACGATAATCTCTCGGAGGGGTCGATGTCGTGGTTGTCACGGCGATCTTCCCGGGGCTGATGTTGGCTGACGGCTGGTGTCACCATTGCTTTCCATCACTGGGCCTCTCTGATGGCTCTCATTTCATTCTGTGGAGGATGCGTGTGTGTGTATGTGTATGTGTATGTGTGTGTGTGTCAGAGTGTGTGTCTACATGTGTCCGAGCATTTTCCAAACGGTGATTTACTCTGTGTGTGTGAATGTGAGGCTCTGTGGCATAACTTTCAAAATAAGAGCACCAAAAGGACGAAGCTGCTCCTGTTCTCAGTGACATTTCCCTGATTATGGATGTTTTTGGAATTCCTGACAAACAGAGTTTTCCCTGATTGAGTTTAGTTTCTTCAAAAACACAAACGAGAGGCTTCTGTTTAGCTAAAGGCTTCACTTTTTCAACAGAAACTGAAGCACCCGTTGTTCCAGGCATCCAAATGTGCGTATGCTGAAATCATGATAATGTTTGTGCTGCTCAGACTAAAATGTGGTGGCATATGTGGCCAGCAGGGGGCGCCTCTGCACATGGAAGCAGAATAATTGTGTGGTCTGAAGTGTGAGGAAACTTTTTTATTTAAGTTTTTTCAAAGACAGTTTATAAAATGAGCTCAAAGACTGTGAAACCAAGGTGTTTAGAGCTCCCCCTGGTGGCTGGATACTGTATAATTTGCTTCATCCAATCAAGGAGATAGAACAAAGGCTGAATTAGATGATCAGAGTAGCATCAAATAAATTCTTTGAAGCTCTTCCAATGTGGGCGTTGGTGTCTGATGTTAGCTCTGTTAGCCATGTCTGTGAATAGCATGATGCTACTCTGCCCTCTGGTATTCCCTCTGTTGCGGGGTTAGCACAGCTAGCTCGTCCATCTTATTGGAGAAAGATCTTATGTTCCCAATAACGATGGATGGAAGGACAGGTCCATGTCGTCACTTCTTAGCTCACACGTCATCCTCACCTTCTTCTACTCACCATGTGGGTAAACATCCGGCCTAGCACCAGTTAGCAATGACATGCTACAGGCTGCAAACAGCTGAGTTTGCATGTAAACAATGCAGCCATGGTTACATGTAGGATCTTCAGACAAACACAGGAGAAAAAGTAGTAAAAATTTCACTGAAGACACAAAAAGTTTGGTGTCCATGACCGACAAATGAGAGGCGTTGAAGTCGTGCGTCATATCTTGCTGATTTCTGTCCAGATGTGTTTTTTCTGATCAGTTTGATTTTAATTTGACTTTTTAAAGATGATCCATGGCCCTGTTGTAGGCTTCTGCAGCGCTCTGAACCAGCTTTTTATAGTAGGAGAGGAACAGCAGGTGATCATGTGACCTGCTCTAACATATGGATCTGTTCTGCTGTGACCTGTAGTGACCTGAGAAGTCATCAATGTTCAGTCAGTGAGTTAAATGCATGGTTCATTTTGCAGAAAGTGAGGAGCATGGACAGAATACTCGCTGGATTTCTTTACTGTCTTTTCTAACCTCTTGTTGTCCAAATATTTTTCCCATGAAGCTGAAATCTGCCCCAGCAGACAGTCAGAGTTTAAAGGGTTAAACTTGTCGGCCGGCGTCAGGCGCCGTTTTTCCTCTCAGATCAATAAACATCTGACTTATCTTACATGTTCTTAATAATTCACTCTCTGGCTCACACACGCTGCGCCTGTCCACCCCGGTCAGCATCAGCAGAGTTCACACGGCAGCTGACAATCCCCGGCTCGTGTGTGTTTCCGTTTGTTAAAACAGCAGCTCGTCCAGCCCCGACCATGAATGAATGAATAATAAACAAGTTCACGGGTGCAATTTATTTCCTATGATGAGTTTTCTGATTAAATTAGACAAGTTTGTTTCGCTCTCAGCGGGTTCATCTGCTTGAGTGTGTGTGTGAATCCTCCTGTGAGTGTGTGTAAGTGTGTGTGTGTGTGTTCCACTAGCCTGCAGATGGCAATGTGTCACATTTCTATAACTGTCTCTTTGCCGCAGCTGGACGTCAGGATGCAGACTTTGCATTTCGTTGTTGTAACTTTGAGTCTCTGCACAGTATCTGCAGCTGGTAGCGTGTCGTAAACGGCGCCGTGTTGAGAGTGACGTGCTTTAATGTGAAGAAGAGAAAAAGTCAATAAACATCACTGTCATCCGCCGCCGCTGCCTCTCCTGCCTTAATTCGTCCTGAGTTACATCTCCGCGCTGAAAATTTGAGTGTAATTTCCAAGCGATGAGTGTTATACAGGTTGTCAGCGTCTGCGATGATCTGACATGTCTGCGCACGCCGCGCGCAGAGGAAGATAAAGAGGAGAAGGAGCTGATGGAGGGAGACAGACAGAGACCATATGGAGTTTCATAGTTTTAGATTTCTCCCACAAATGCTTTCCTCAAACTGACTCATGTTGTTTTTATTACTCCTGACAGTAGTAAACAGCTGGTGTGTGGGGTGGAGAGTCTGGATTTCTGTCTGCTGTGGGTTTACGCCTGTGTGTGAGTGTGTGTGTGTGTGTCTTTACATATGAGAGCACAGGCTTTTATTTGAGGGATTTTTGTGCACAAGTGTGTGTGTGTGTGTGTGTGTGTGTGTGTGTGTGTGTGTGTGTGTGTGTGAAATCTGAATGCATTCCATCACTCTGTTTACAGGCCCGTGCGGCGTGAGAAGTGTGTGTAAGAGCCGATGCTACACACTCAGCAGCCATGTCCAATTGAAATAGATTGGAGCCGTGGAGGCTGGGTAATTCTGGGTGTGTATGCAGCGCCGCTGTAATCTTCGTACTCCACCACGCCTCGTCTGCTTTCTTTCTCTTACTTTATTTTATACATAATGAGATCGATAGCTGCGCCGGCTCCTGCAGAAAACACAATCAGGGGATGAAGGAGTGAGCCTTCAGCTGGGGTTTCTTTCTGACTTCGTTTTTATCTCGACAGGTTTTTCTCCTGGTTTTTCGATCCTGATGCTGATTTCGCCAAATCCCATCTTTTTGTGCTGGCAGAAACAGTTCATTAGCATATGAATTACACCTCAAATCTGGTTTCAGTTTCAACAAAGAGGAATTTGTTGAATGGATAAAAACAGGAATAATTTGGTGTTCTCGTGTTTTGTCGTAGTATTCAAACACTGGTGTGGTGTAAAGTCACGTCCTTCCCTCGTGTTTCTGAGGATAGCTCGCCTCGATTCTCTTATTTCCTGCCTCAGAGCTGCTGGAACCTGGAGTGACCCGGCGATTGATTTGCTCTATCATTACCAAGGACGTGTTAAGTTCCCATCATTCTACAAGAGGGAGCAAAGAGCTCTCCCAAAGGAGGGCAGAGTGGGCCGAGTGGGGAGATTGGTTCCTATTTTAAAGTGGGGAAAAAGGAGCGTTTGCTCCAATAATTGGGGTCTCAGTCTGTTCGGCTTCCTGTGGAAAGAGGAGGAGAACGATTGTTGGACGTAATCTTGAGGGAAGAACAGTAGATACGCTCTGTTTCCTTGCATAGGATCATCTTTACCTCTCAGGGCTGCGTGTCTCAGCCAACATTTTTCTCAACAGCAGGGGTGTCCATGTTGGATTTTGTTTTCTCATAAAATGTGCTCAAACGTACTTGTGCCATTGTAACAGGGTCATGAAATCAAACCTCACCTGTGCCCAAATCATCTCCTGATACCAGACGATCAGTGGTCAGCAAAACTGCGTCTTCTCAAGAAAAATGTTCTCCATTAGGGGGCAGTATAAAAAAAATGCATCAGGATGACGGATCCCCAAATAACCAACCTGTACCGTCCCACTTTTTGGGACTTTTCTGTTTTTTGTGCCAGACTAAACTGATCCAACCCCAGAAGGTGGAGCTAGAAACACTGTAGTCTGTTGATTGGTGGAAAGAATCGTCACTTCCTGTGTGACCGCGGCTGCTGTACACTCCAAAACCGGAATCTTATCAAGTGTTTTTGTCTCATTTTAGATAAAATTTGTCTTATTATTCTCAATTAGAGCCACATTCAACTGGTCAGTCCAGAAAAATGTTTTATTTTAAGTTTTTAAGGACAAAATGACGTATTTGCTTGTAACAAGTCAACAAAAAAGTGCCAGTGGAACAAGAAAAACGTGTCATGTATTCAGTCATTTTTCTAGTTTCAAGCAAATTTTCTAGCATTTTTTTCTTGTTCCAGTGGTAGACCTCATTTTGTATTTGAAAAACTTGAAATCAGACATTTGTCTGGACTTGTCAAGTGAATGTGGCTCATATTAAGTCTCCAAAGGCATTTTTTTTTTTCACTGAAAATGAGACAAAAACACTTAAAAAGATTACAGTTTTAAGGCTGTTGTGTTTTCCGTGCGGAGATGAGACGCACTAGATTCACTTTTTAAAAGCTTTTATGTTTTTATCACCCCACGCGACGTCTGTTGGTGTCCATTCCCAAACTGTAGGGGGCGGTGTATCACAAACGTACGTCTTCCAGAGTACTAAACAAGAGTTGAAGAAGTTTGCCTTTGCTTACAACACATGTACATGATCTGTCCTGGAGATTTTTCCCAGTTTTTTAACCGATTTCTCTTTTCTCCTGAGAGTGGACGCATTTTCACATCGTAAATTATTTACCACACGGTTACCACGGTGATCCCTGTGTGAAGAGTCATACAGATGCCTGTATTTTTGCACTTCTACCACTAGGAGATCCTGTTCTTTTAGAAATTTTCGAGCATAAATCAGCCTTCGCATGCCGCCTACCACAAGGGGGCACAGTTGGCTGTGGAAACTCTACCTCCCGACATATTTTACAATCCCCGAAAAAAATACACAAGAATGGCAGCTTTCAATCATCGTTAAACGTGACATAAAACCTCCTTTTTAACCTGGTATAACTAATGAAAACAAAACTTTTCAGAAAAAAGAGGACTTGAATACAAAACAGCCAAATGATATCTTCTAATCACCACAACAATCAGACGTGAGAAACATTTCTACCAGGTGGATTAATTTTTTAAAGTTTGACCACAGCCCATCTGGAATGACTGGAGAGATGGATTTTTAAACCTATACTGCAGCCAGCCACCAGGGGGAGCAGTTTTTGTGGAGACCTCACTTCGAGCCCAGCAAGCGGACATCCATTTTTTTTACAGTCTGGTGGAAACAGGGTCAGGCTTTACTGATCCAACTCGTACCAAACTGTACTGCTCCAAACCAGATCACTTGATGGACACGGGGCTTATTTTGACATTTTTGACCCCAAATATTTCTCCTCTTGCAGTCTGTGTCCTCTATTTTATTTATTTTTTTAAGAATAATATTTTGACATGATGATAAAAACGTATATTCAAAGACGTCAGCTGGAAGAATTCGACTTTGCTTTTTACTGTGTACATGACCGAAAATATAAACGTAGATATAATGTGGAATATGATCCGTTGCAGTGGGGTTTTTTTTTCATTCATTGTAAGATGAAAGCTTGGGACCTTGGGCCATTATTAGACCTTGATCCCGTCCTGCACTGATCATAATAATCGCAGACATTTCTTTGGCTTCTTAAAAATGTTTCAGGCTTTTTCCGAGCACAATGCTGACGATCTTCTTTTTATGTTTGTCTTTTTATCACTGTGCTCTGGATTAGGTGAATCATCTTATGTTAAATGTGAGCAAATAATACAGAGTTCCTGGACTTCTTTCTGAAAGTACAAACTGAGGATTTGCAGTTGGCATGATTTGATCAAAACTCATAAATGTCTGTACTTTTGGAGTGCTTATGAATTTTTTAAATCTTCTTCATTTATAAAAAGACTTTCCAATACCCAACCATGAGACATGCACCAATTCTGCAGGATTTCTCCTTTAAAGAAAGCTGAAGTGAAATCCAGACACACATGTATGACACAGTTCCTCCAGGTGGTCCATGGTGTTGACTTTAATGCGTCTGTCCGTGGCTTTTAAACAGGTTTATTATTGATGAAAGACTCTGATGGGAAAGAGGACGCGGCCGTCCTACAAACACACACATCCTACACTTCCATTTGTCTGTTTGCTCAGCTAACACTGTCGGCATCCGAGCCGCGAGTCCTTTCTTTATGAGTCCTGAGTGATTCAGCCCTGAGAAGCTGAGTGCTCTCTTCGAGCCGTCACAGCCACTCAGCACTCAGAGGCAGACAAGAGGATGGGACGTTGGAGTGGGTCTCTAAACCACATACATCCAAATATTTCCCAGGTTTCCTTCCAGCGTCTGAGCGGAGAGGCTTTCTTAAAGACAATCTTTGGCTTTTAGACGCCAGCTTGCCTCAGTTCCTGTCTCAGGATCTTACTTTGGGAGAGCAGACTCCTGACGAGACGGAGCTGAAGTGAGATTCAAAGGGAATATTGTATACTTCACTGTTGTTAGGAATAAAAATGTAAAGTGCTTCTTATGCTGATACTCCACAGAACTATCTCCATTAAACTCGATCATTTCTTCCTGAGCTCATGGCCAAACTTTTCATCCAGCGTCTCCTTGGTGGTAAATCTATGAGAGCATGAGGACTCGCAGGTTCAGCCGTTTACTCTGATTATTTCATCAAGTGAAGATGCAGCGCTGTAATTAAGTTGTTTTCAGCTTTCAAGCTTTGAAGCCACAGACAGAAAGCTTTACACATGTATATAATAAACATCATATGAGGGTGTAGATATTAGCGTTTTCATATCACCTTCAACTGATGTAAGGAGCGTTTAAGTGAAGTGTTGTTTTTCTAAATGAAGGTGTGAAAAGTTATGAGCTGAGGCAACTTTCTCCTTTCTGACTCTTTTATTTGACGCTGAACTCTGATCACAGATGTAAAGAGAGAAGTACGTTAATAAAAGTGGTGCAGTTAACCAGCTTTGTGATGTACATCTCAGCATGCTTTGTGTAGAGTAGAAGACACTTTTCTGTTAGGGAAACTCCATAATGAACTAAAAACTCTTTTCTTTATAATTAATACTGGTAAATTAGTTTCTCTGGTGTCATTTAGAGCCATGACGTTGAAGAAGGATCTAAATCTTTTAACCGTCTCTTTGGCAAAAATGATACAAACTGATTCACTGTTGCTCAACATTGTTACGTTTTGAGATGTAAAAATCTTATCAAGTATTTTTGTCTTATTTTCAGTAGAAAATGTCTTTTAAGATTTAATATGAGCGCTAACTTATCAGTCCGGAAAAATGTCTCATTTCAAGTTATGTAAAGACAAAATGAGGTCTGGATTAATGTAACAAGTAAAAGAAAAAACCTGCCACTTACACAAGAGAAGAGTTACCTGTATTACAATATTATTCTAGTTTTAAACATTTTTTTTATTTATTTTTTCTTGTTTTATTGGCTTTTTTTTTTACTTGTTACATCAATTCAGACCTCATTTTTGTCTTTGAATAAAATGACAGATTTTAAATCTTTGTGGATGTATTAATTTAACTGCCAAAATCCTGGCTGAATATAAACAATCATTTTTTTCAAAAAATATGAAATTTTTCAAAATTTGTAAAATTTCAAAATTGTGTGACATTTTTTAAATTGTTTGAAATTTCAACATTTTTTTTAAATTATTATTATTATTATTATTATTATTATTATTATTATTATTATTATTATTATTATTATTATTATTATTATTATAATTTTGTATTATTATTGTTTTTTGTCAAGTTTCAGAAACTTTTAGAAACTTATAGTTTCTTTTTTTTTCTGTTTTTTTACCATATCTTTATTTTTTATTATCCCCCCCCAAAAAATTAAGTTGTTAATTTTTAGAAATATTATATTTTTTTGAAATATAATTTAACTAATATAATTAGTTTTCAATTTTTTTAAATAACTTTGCAGTTTTTTGAAAGTCAAATTTTATCTTATTATATTTATTTTATTTATGTGCAAAATTATTAAAAAGAAATAAACTAAGACATTACATGCAATTCCATAAAATCCAAAACTTCTTGTTTTGATCATTATTTATTTGATTTTTTTCTACATTTAGAAGTTTATCTACTTCATTGTCTGTATCATGAAGATAAAGTAGATTTTGTGGCTCCTGAATGACTTTAATCCAGGTGAGCTGAGGAAAAATGGCTCCTTTCAAAGTAAAAGTTGCAGACCCCTGGTCTAGATATTCCAGTCTTCCTCTTCATCTTTCATCGTGTGCATGAACCTGATTCCTGCCTGTCACAGGTTTTTAATGCTGTTTCTGATCTGACTCTGCAGCAAGTTGTCATCTCTCTCTTCTTCTTGTTTACATTTAAAGACCTTCATCATCATCAGGAGTTACACATCAAACATGGCGAGATCAGACCATCCATGACCTGAGAGTTGAAAGTTGTTGTTTCTGCTCTGATAGGACTTTCCTCTGACACCTTTAATCTAAATATTGTGAGACGGAGCCCCAGCTTGTTTGGACAGACGTGCGGCTTTGGAGCAGCGGACGACTCGATTCAGCGAGTCAGCTCCTCTCCCGCTCTGCGGCGCGGCGACAGTATTTACCCATCAGCTAATGGCCCACAGGTCAGGGGTGACACACTCTCACGTCTCTCTGTGCCCTTTCTCTCCGACCTCATCTCATGGTCGTTCCAGTAATGCTAGACGATCCCACTGGCATTAACTACACACACAAATACGCCTCTTACTGCACACACACACTTAGAAACTAAACTCTATGATAGCACACATGCACATGTAGACACACATTTTTCTGCACGCCTCCCAAACTCCACATCCATACACACACTTGCACACACTCCCACACCTCGGCCGATGTGTCCTCTTCATATATGCATGATAGGGAGATAAAGCTGAAAGGTCAACTCCATTAGACAATCACCTTTTAATGTCACAGTGCCTGGAAAGAGCAACCACGACCTCGCCGTCTCAGCGCCACGTCACAGTGTAATCACACGGCAGCAGCTCGTCCCACGGGCCCGGCAGAACCTGCTCGCTGGCACCGGGACAGAATAATGATGGAGGGGATGGAGATGGTTGTTTTTTTACCCCCAGAGCTCTGAAACCCTGAGTGTACGATCAGCTGGTTATCGCTTCATTACTCTCCCTGCAGCTGTTTAAGTGATTTAAATAATCCATGTTAAAGGAATATTACCGTAATTATTCTAATACATCGCCTCAGGGCTCTACAAGGAGGTGAGTTCAACACACCTCAGGTATCTTCTGGTTATCTGGAGTGAAAACATCATGCAGAGTGGTCCCAAGATAACTTGAAATACACACTTCACACACACATTAAAACACAGGAGTGTTTCAGCCGCTTGTTAACAGGAAACAGCGTTTCAGTCGCCTTAAACTTAAATTGTGAATACATTTTTATTCTACTCCGTATAAAGTTCTTCATTTGATATTGTAATTATGATGATTTTCCCTCCTACTTGAGCTCTTTTTTCTACTTTTTTAATATTTAGTGTTTTTTGAGTGTTTTCTATTCACAGCAATTGTACTGAGAGTGCAGTTTATACCGGAGTCAATTTCCTTGTATTCTTGGAAACACCTGGCGAGATAAAGGTGATCCTGATTCAGATTCTGATCCTGATCATCAGGTGAAGCTCTTCCAATGTGACGTTGGTGTCTGGTGTTAGCTCTGTTAGCCATATCTGTGAATAGCATGATGCTACCTTACCTTCTGGTATTCCCTCTAGTGCTGGGTTAGCACAGCTAGCTCGTCCATCTTATTGGAGATAGATCTTACGTTCCCAGTAATGATGGATTGAAGGACAGGTCCATGTCGTCACTTCTTAGCTCACACCTGAGAACCAGCACGTCATCCTCACCTCCTTCTCCTCACCTTGTGGGGAAAAATCCGGCCTAGCACCAGTTAGCATTGACATGCTACAGGCTGCTAACAGCTGATTTCACATGTAAACAATGCAGCCATGGTTACATGTAGGATCTCCAGACAAACACAGGAGAAAAAGTAGTACAAATATCACTGAGGACACAAAAAGTTTGGTGTCCATGACCAACAAATGAGCCAAACAAAGTAATGATCCACTCCAAATACAAAGATTTCGAAAAAGAGACGAAAAAATTACAAGAAATTGACAAAGAAGAGAGAGCTGCTGCAAAAGGCAGCCCAAAACGTTAAGAAAAAAAAAATCTGCTTTTACACGGAAACACCCACTGAAAACCCTGTAGTAAGCATGCCAAGCCTTTAGTCGGCGCTATAACTGTCTTTTCCAGAGGCAGCATTTGGGAGATCTCCACCAAAGTAGAGTTGAGCTGATCATCTGGTGAATTGGGGAATACTAAGTTAAAAGGGGAGCAACAGATGCTCATTTTGCAGATTGAGCAGCACAAGCAACGGTGTTGGCAGCGTTTTAGAAAAATCACACTCTGGATCCCACTACGTTTTCAAAAGTTTGCGTTTTAGGTCGGCTGAAATGCTATTTCCATGTCAACGCGAGGCTGAAATGCAACAAAACTTTTGTGTTTCACCCTAAAACCGTTGTCGTGTAAACGGCCCCTTGGTCTCTGTAAGGGATGACTTTTAAAGTGTGCGTACTTTGACCAAGGACTTTTCTCTCTGGTGTTCCAGTTGCAGACGCTACTGCTTGTTTTTAGCTGCTAGCTTAAACAATCTTCTAGATATGTTCCAAAGTTCCACGTAAATCTTAGCTAAAGGTATTTAAACCCTTCGATCAGGTCACATCCTGAAACTAGGCGCTCTGTTAACTACAAAAGTCATCATGTTGGACTCTAACAACACTCTAGTCCATCACACTCCTCTGTGTATCCACCTGCAGCCACTGTGAGCGTGGATCCTGTTTTAACACAGTCCCCTGACAGCCTGTCTCGTTGTGGATGATTGGCACCCCCCACCTCTGTCTGGATGTCTGTGATTGGCTGATGTCAGACCAAATTTTGGAGACTAATCCCTCCCAGACACACACAGGACAACGCACACCTTCAGACACGCCCACACTCACACACACACACTCACACACTGACTGACTGACAGACAAAAATTCAAATCACACACTCTCTCACACACTCACACACAAACACAGGTGTTTTCTCTGTATGCCCGCCACATTGTCTGAATGTTAATTACATGCAGAAGGCATCTGGGCCCGTCCATTGCTAATCCTCTTTTAATTATATGTGTCCTCACAATGACACAAGGTTTACAATGGTGATTACAGCCGTATTAGACATAGTGGAAATAGGTAGAGGGATGCCAAGGGAAATGGCAATCATCATAAAGCAAATAACGTGCCTGTTTGTCCACGCCGTGATGTGGAGGCGCTGATGCTGCGCTGTTTGCGTGCACATGTGTTGACTTCATCTCTGATTTCATTTTTCTCTCTTTTGCTTAAACATTGTCGGCGTCCCTGGGGTCTTTAAATCTTTGCAGAGCAGAGATTAGCACCTCTAGCGTTTCCGCGCCAGTGTATACATCACAGAAGTATGAGTGGCATCAAAGAGAATATGTAGATATAAGCCGGGAAAGATTTTTCCCCAAGTTTTTCCACTCAGATCTTTGAAGTTTTTGCTGACAAGCCCAGTGTGTGGAAGGGGAATCTACTTTTCATCAAAAATAGGAGAAAAACTTTGAAATGTGAACTGTTTTCACAACATGAAGTTGAAAGAAGATGGGCTCAGGAAAAATGGGCAGTCCCTTAATCCAGAGACATAATCTGATCTCTTTGTCAGTTATTATGGTCACTGTGTCAGATTAGGTGATAGGGTGACGGACGGACTACACTGTGACACAACACCAAACATATGGCTGTTGGTTGACATTTAAAGCGCTCTGTGCTCTCATTGGTCAACATGACAGACAAGATGGAAGACATCATAGGCGAAATTCATGGTCTTGATTGTTTCTTAGAAGATAAGACAATCAGTTTTGAGGGTTGACAAGTTTCTACACCCTGTCCAATGCAGAGATCTGCAACCTTTACCTTACAAGGAGCCTCAGCTTGCCTGAATTAAATTCATACAGGAGCCACAAAATCTACTTTATCTTCACAATAAAGACATAAAGTGTATATAATTCTAAACCTAACAAAAATCTAGTGAGTAAATATCTAAATTAGTTTTTTGTGCCTAAAAAATTGTACATTTAATGTCTGAGCTTTTTAATTTCAATAAATTTACAAATCTTATAGAAAAGAAAAAATGCGGCATCATAAATTTTATAAATTGAGAAAATTTATACATTTTCAAAAAATGCAAAACTTTAAGGAAAAAGTGCAAAGAATTGTGAAAATTCCAAAGATTTTTACATTTCAAATAATATGCACAAATTTTAAACAATTGCAAAAAAATTAAAAATCGTAATTTGGAAAAAATTGCTAATGTCGGAGTTATACAATTTTCAGAAATTTGGAATTTTTTTCAAAAAATAGAAAAACTTAAAAAAAAAAAGTGTAAAAAAAAATTCCCAAAAAATTACACTTAAACATTGGCATGAATTTAAAACAATTGCAAAAAATTTGCTTAAGTTTCAGAGAATTATACAAATTTAAGAAATTTCAAAAAAAAAAAGAAAAAAAAAGAAAAAGAAATTTAAATAATTTGCAGAAAGAAAGGATTTTATTTCCCAAACTTGAAAAAGTGCCATAAATTGAAATTTAAAAATTTACAAAAATTTTCTAAAATAATTTGCAAAAATTTGAAAAAGAAATAAAAATAAAAATAATAATAATAATAATATTGAAAGCCTTATTTTAAGTGGTGATTTATACATAGGAAGAGTTTAAAAAAATGTGAAGGCATGATTTTCATTTAGTGTCAGTATTTTTAATCATCAGTGTCCTCTGTAAGAACAATTTGAATATTTTATTTTGCAGCCCATGACCCAACTTTTTGAAAACTTTAGTTCCTCACACAAGACCCCAAAGATGGCCAAAATGGCTTGAATTCATGGCTTAATCGCGTTGCAAAGTACTTTTTTTTTTTTTTTTTAACTCCAACCACTTTCTTAGCCTTATCCTTGACTTTGCTCTTGAGTTTGCAGGAACCAAGTGCATGCAGCGTCCTGTAACAGTTTGCATCATGTGCATTTTTACACATATGGGAACCATCTCTTGCAAGGACGGTTGCTTCTGGCTCATAAAAACTAAGACAATGCTTTCCAATAATGTGACCGATAAAACTTTATTATCGCTCCTCTGCGCTGCACATGACCAACAAGCTAGCAAGACTTATGGGTGATCATAATTTTTAGAGTCTTCACCTTCCTAACTTCCTGTTTTTATGAGATCACATGACAAAAAGCACCCTGTAATCACTTTCAGTTTGTTAATGTGTGAAATCACTCTTGATGACAGATGGAGCTGCTTTTGTTTCAGAGAATATGAGATAGCAGATGAGTGACATGTATAGAGGTCATTTGAACCTCTATGATACAGATATGAGTGACTGTTTGTATCAGAGCTGTTTTCTCTGCATCCCCGCGTGCAGCAGCAGTCATGTGTCTTCCATTTGCTCCTGGCCCTCAGTCAGTAGAACAACTCTCCACACTTCTGCTGTCCGCCCACTCTGAGGCTCTTCACTGTTCTGCTGCACACGCCAGAGAGGAAAAAAAAAAAAAAAGGATTTCTGCAATTTCCTGCATTGCTACGTGTCCTGTTAAATATGGACTCGCTGCTGGCTCTGCTCGAGAACATGCAGTCAGCTCTTTGCCAACGAGAGCCGCTGAGGAATGTCCCTATCGCTGGCAGGCCGCGCAGACCCAACATCTGCTGCTACCCGCACAGAACAATGCTCGGAGCGCGAGCCACGAGGAAACAGAAAAGCATACAGCAGCTCCAGCAGACTTCTGGGATAATAAGTAGCTTAAGGCTATAAAAATGACAGAGATCCAACCAGATACATCCCAGACCTTTGTGTGCAGGAGAGTGTGGATATTTGGGGACGAACACTTCTCCCGAGTGTGTGCTCGAGCCAGGAGGAGAGTGTATGAACAGACATGCTCACCTCCTCGGCTTTAAAGGGTCCTAAGGGAGCGTCTCTCAGCGTGTAGGAGGAAACCATGAATAAAACGCCCATTTGACCCTCCCTGCTATAAAGCCTGTCTTTGTTGGTCCTCACAGGACCCTCTTTATCCCTCCTCCATCCTTCTTTCTCTTCCTCTCACTCTCTCTTAGATGAAATCTTGCCCTTTTGTTTTCCCCTCCATCCTGTCAGGGCTTCATGTAATATTCATGAGAGGTTTTTTCCCTCCCGGAGACGGCGTACAGTGGACAGCACAGTGGCGCCCCACAAGCTGCAGCGACCCCAGGACCCGGGCAGAGCTGACCTCTGACCTCTGGCCAGCGTCGTCAGCGCCGCTCATTAATCACATGGCAGAAAGTGGAGGGTGAATAAAGGATTTGTGGGAAGAGACGGCTCGCTGTTGGGAGATAAAACTCGAAGCAATGGTGGGATTGTTGTGAGGAGGGTGGAGCAGTGTGTGTGTCCAATCTTTCTGTCTGCTCAGATTCTTGCTCAGATTGCCTCTGGCCTCGCTGTATTCTCCAACAGGACAATAGCCTCCTTTAGCCTGGTGTGTGTGTTGGAAAAGGCTGGTATGCCTGTGTGTGTGTGTTTTGCAGAAGGCCGCATGGCTGAACACTGACTCAGTATGCCTCTGCTGTCTCTCTTCTCACGCAGGGAAACAGTGAGATCACATGGCTCTCGAACACACACACACGCAGAGTGTCAAAGCGGGGTTACAGACCGATATCTCAGCTCGCCTTTTAATTCAAATCACATGTCGAGCAGACGCTGTTTTCCACCTCTGCTCTGATCTGAGGATACAGTCGTCTTTTTTTTTTCCACTGCTTGGGGTCATGAAAGAGTCTTTTTTGCATGTTGCATCACACTGAGTCAAAACTTTTCTTTTAGCAGTGCAGGAATTTTAGCAGCTAGTTTCCACAGAAAGATTCAGCAGCTTGTTTACATCATCTCAGTGAATGTTCATTCACAACAGCATCTCATTACGTCTGTTTGAAGGGCCTCAACACTTCACCCTTCACCTAGCTTCCCTTAAGATCAGGAGGCGACACAGACTGGTGGCACCTGGCATGTGTCATGTATTGTTCCAGATTCACAAGGGATAGATCCTCTCCTGGTTCATGTTGGGCTTTAAAACCTCTAACCTGTGGACTCCTGGTCTGGCTCTGGCCATTGTTCAGGTTTGTTGTTGTAGGAGAGTGAATGACAATCTGTTTTGGACGTGGTTTGTTTTATTTTGAAAGTCAACAAAAGTGGTGTCCCAGCTTCCTGTCACACTCCATCTGCTCTTTCACTGCTACAGTAGAAAGTCTTCAGTTTCTGACCTGATCTGGTGATCAGGGGGGATAATGGCTTGACTGATGACAAAACAATGACCACCAGTGACCTACAGGTGACCACAGACCAACTGACCAGCAACCACCAACAACAGACACACTGGCAACCACCACTAATCGTCAACCACCAACCAACCACTGACCATTGACCACCCACTGACCCACCAACTGATAACCCCAACAGCGGACAAACTGGCAGCCACCAACTGACCCACCAACTGGTGACCATGGACAATCCAACAGATGTCCACAGAACAACCGACCAGTGACAACCATCTGACTAATGAACTGTTGACTACCAAACCGACCAACAGACAACCACTCTACTGCCAACCAACTGGTGACCACTGACCAACTGAAGACTAAGGACCAACTGGAAACCACAGAATAACTGGTGACGATAGACCAACTGGTGACGATAGACCAACTGGTGACGATAGACCAACTGGTGACCACAGACCAACTGACCAGCAACCACCAATAGTGTACAAACAGGCAACCACCACCAATGGACTATTGACCACTCTACTGACTGAACTGGTGACCATGGACAATCCAATGGATGCCCAGAGACCAACTGACCACAACCATCTGACTGATGGACTGTTGACCAACAAACCAACCAACAAACAACCACTCCACTGCCGACCAACTGGTGACCACTGACCAACTGAAGACTAAGGACCAACTGGAAACCACAGAATAACTGGTGACGATAGACCAACTGGTGACCACAAACCAACTGACCAGCAACCACCAACAGCGGACAAACTGACAACCACCACCAACCACCAACCGACCATTGACCACCCACTGCCCCACCAACTGGTGACCATTGACAATCCAACTGAAGCCCACAGACCAACCGACCAGACAACTGTCTGACCGATGGACTGTTGACCACCGAACCAAAATATAGCCAGAGATCAACCAATAGGCCACTACTTGACTCCCGAGCAATTGGTGACCCTGGACCAGCTGGTGATTAATGGCCCAGCTGGTGACCATGGTCCAACTGACCAGCAACCACCAACAGTGGAAAAACTGGCAACCACTAACCAATCATTGACCACCTAGTGACCCACCAACTGGTGACCATGGACAATCCAACGGATGCCCACGGACCAACCGACCAGTGACAACCATCTGACTGATGGACTGGTGACCACTGAACCAACCTACAGCAACAGACCAACCAACAGACAGACCACTGACTGCCAACCAATTGGTAACTACGGAGCAACGGGTGACCACCAACCAACTGGTGACCACGGACCTTAGAGACAGATCTGGAGGAGTTTGACCACTGAGATTAAACCCAATATAATTTTTTATTCAAGCCAATGTTTCTTTCACCTTAAGGTATCTGTGCTTTAGAGAAGAGGATGAGCACTCAGACAAGAAACCAGACCACGTTCTGATCCTAGTTTCCTCGGCTGATGAGTTTCCTAGCCAACCACGTCTCTTAACGTCTCTATCAAGCGTGCAGCTCCCTTGCTAGTCTAACTGTAGCAGGTTTTAGTCAGGTGTTTTTGTGTTTTCAGTTTGTGGTATGACTTAATGATTATTACTGCTCCTTCTATCATCCACCTTATCTGAGCAGAGTCTTTGTGTTCTCTGGGAGTTTGTTTATCTCTCTGGAGGCGTTTCATCACGCTATCTTTGGCCAAGTTCAACATCAGTTCAACCTTTAACTCAAAGCTGAGACTCCACGTTGAAGAAGATAAGAAGACTCCAGAAAAACATGTTGCTTTCTCTTCCAGCAGGCCTGAACATTGTCCCGACATTAATTTTCCGTCTGTGTGTGTTTTCAACCTCGGTGCGGGCTGTTGCATCAGCACCAATTCAATAATACAAATGTTTCCAGGGATTTTTACTCCGCGGTGGGGGGTTGCTAGTCCTGCCATGTACCCCGCCTCACCCCACCTCACCCTGCCTCAAGGAGCTGCCAACCCACCTTGAAAGAATTTCATTAGAGCAGGCTTCAGTGGAGATCAGCCTTACAGGATGATGAGATGCTGCTTCTGATGGGTTTCTCTTTTTGTATAGTTAAATTTAAATTATTCTGGATATTATTATTTCCTCTGACCCCGGAGAGTCCACTCAAAAATACACTTAAATTTAAAGTTTTGGAATAGTTTACAGTTTGTGGACACAAGTTCATTTCACCTGACAGCAGCACCAGCAGTAAAAACACCCACACACCGGCTAATATGTGCACCGACAGTCTGCCACATTTGCAAGTTTTTAGCCCACTAAGAATCACACTTAGAGTCGTATATATAGGAGAGAAAACACAAAATATACAGCAGCAGACACTCCTCATGCGAACCCGCCTGGAGGAGGCGCCGTCTCACCCCTGACCCTGACAGAGCTCCACGAACTTTGCAGCACCCTCCAGCTGAGAGCACGAGGAGGAGGAGGAGGAGGAGGAGGAGGAATGAAGGATGTTTCAGTCCTCGTGTATATCTGCCGCCTGTCTCGCTCCATTCTTCACTATCAGCCCAAACTCCAACGATTTGATTTCGATCCCCGCTCCCAAACATCTGTCACCGCCTTATCTGTGGATAATGGAAAGATTTAGTGGCATTCAGAGTTTTTATAGAGTCGGCTCTCCTCCTCTTTACCCCGTCGCTTCTCCTCACTCCACTCCTCCATCTCCCCATACATCATCCCCTGTAAACGCCCACATTAAATGCATACCTCTCAAAGAGGAGCATGAATACATACATGCATCAACATGCTCACCATCCCCCCGTAAATCCCCCCTCTGTCACACACACATGAGTCTCTGCTCTCCGGAGATGGAGGAGCTGGTTGGTTGGATGGTTGGTTAGTGCTGTCCCAAATCCCCTCGACTCCCCCGGCTCCTTCCATCTCCTCCTCTCCTCTCCTCTTCCTCCTCTTGACTCTCTTCCCTCCAGCTGGGCTTGGCAGGATCCCAGGCTGCCCTGGGTTCTGCTCCACTAGCTTTCCAGCTCTGGCGTTGCACCACAGGTCTGTCACGCTGGGTGCATGCACGTGTGTATGAGAAGCGAGAGTAAAAAAAAATCATATATTTGAGTGTTTTTTCTTTTTTAATGCAGTAAAGAGGTGTAATTATGGATCACATTAAATAATAATAAAACCTGTAGCTGAATTCATTGAAGTTAATGACTGCAATGCTACAGTTATTTATCAAGGGTGTGTTTAATTTCTCCGGCAGTAATTAATGAGAATATACTCAGACGGCTGAAAACAGAAGGATTATGAGTGTTTCCAACAGGTAAACCACCTGTTCGAGCACACACTTCATTACAGACATATGAAGACGTGCAAAGAATCGAATTATACATTATTTATTAAGCAGGTTTCATACATTTAAAATGTGGCACAAAGAGCTTTACAAAAGCAACCTCCGCCTAGACCCTCATCCCAGCACATACACACCAGTCATCTAATAGATAAAATGAAATATGTCGAATAAATTAATCCAACAGTAAAAAATCAGTAAAATAAAAAGGACTTATTTATCAAAAGCCAAATTAAATAAGTTGGTCTTGATTCTGCTTCTGATTAAGGTCATGTCCACACAAAGCCGGGTATTTAGGAAACCCCATATATTATTATACGTTTACGTTGCTTAAAATGATGTTTCTGAAAACTAAACAACAAAGCTGAATGGAGAAGAGTCCAGCTGCAGCTTCGCAGGCTGCAGCTTCGCAGGCTGCAGCTTCGCAGGCTGCAGCTTCGCAGGCTGCAGCTTCGCAGGCTGCAGCTTCGCAGGCTGCAGCTTCGCAGGCTGCAGTCTCACGGTGCTCAGTTGCACATGTGCAGTGTAATACGTGGGGAATAAAAAAAATATTATTGAAAACAGAGTTTCTGAGTTTGATGAGGAACCCTAAACCTACATAAGTAAGTTTTTCAATTGTTTGTTTTTAATACGTGTCATTATGAGTTAACAGACTGTTTTGCTAACTTTTATTGCATAAATATTGGTCAATTACGCTGCAGACATCTCCAGTGGTTTCGATTTTAAAGTGATCCTCCAGGATGGAACAAGTTGGGTCCTATCACAAGGTTTAGGGCAGAAATTACCCCTACAGCAGTGATTTTGTGCAGCAGGAGCCCAGAGCGCTCGCACCAAACACCCCCTCCCTGCTCCTCTGCTGGTTTCCTCTGCACTCAGACGGGGCCATATTTTACTTGACCAAAAACACAAATAAACGGACTCCCACCAAAAAATCTGATATCTAGAGCCTTATTTAGCGGTGTTTTTGTGTGTAAGTAATGCGCTGAAAATTCTCTAAATAAAGCATGAATGCAGATTGATATCAGATTTTTTGGTGGGAGTCCGTTTATTTGTGTTTTTGGTCAAGTAAAATATGGCTCCGTCTGAGTGCAGAGGAAACCTGCAGAGGAGCAGGGAGGGGGTGTTTGGTGCGAGCGCTCTGGGCTTCTGCTGCACAAAAACACTGCTGTAGGGGTAATTTCTGCCCTAAACCCTGTGATGGGACCCAACTTGTATCACTTTAAGAATCACCGCCGTGACCTGAAAGATAACTCCAATTCACTGGGTGGTGCTGTTGCGAGAAAACAGTGCTGTGAGACAGCGGCCTGCAGGGATGCAGCTGGATACTATTGGCTGAATGACGGGGTTCATCCTGATTGGCTGGCACGGGTTTTACGTCGGAAAAGCACTGACAAATACGGGTTTAGCGTGCTTCAAGCCGCACTGCCCGGCAGATTTGTCCGCTGCATGTAAAAGAAAGTTTTTTAAAAACTAATTAGTGGGGATAATCGTTTTTCATTGGAATTATAGGAGGTCCTCAACTTAGGTGGTCTTCGACTTAGGGTGTTTTGACTTTATGATGCCAATCAATATATGTACGTAAGAAAATAGAGAAGGTTTTGAAGTTACGCCGCTCTGTTTGTAATCTCCTACAACTTGATTTGTTTTTGATGCGGAGTGAAAGTGAATACACAGCTACGCAGTGCTACGCAATCATCAGCATCGTCAACTTTGTCTCGAGTTTTGTCATAGTGTAGATTGTCTGTGTTTGTGCTCCATTATCTTCTCAGTATCCTCAGCTTTTTCCCATCATTTCCCATAAATATGAAGTATAACACATGTATTTGGATAGTTAGTTAGAGATTTAGGGGGTACTTGGGGTAAAAATTCGACTTGTGCAGAATTTCAGGTTACGGCACGTCGTAGAAATGGAACTCGTTCATAACTCAAGGACCTCCTGTACCCAGCTACTTATGGACAGAGGATCTCAGGGTCCGTGAGAGTTCATACAAGCAATTCTGAAAGATAAGAAGACCCAAAAACCCTTAGTTATTTAAAAACCATTTAATGGCCTTAAAACCAATCCTATAACACACAAAGAGCAATGCAGTGATTTTAAAACAGCTGTAACATATGCCAGCCTCTTGGTCTTCATCAGCATACGTGTCGCTGAGTTCTGCAAAAGTTATAAACCTGTTTCTTTTTGGGAAGAGCAGAAAGCAAAACATTACAGTAGTCAGTACGACTGGGAAAAAGCATGCATTAGCATCTCTGTGTTAGCTCAGGAGAGACAGGAGCAGACTCTGGCTCTGTTCTTCAAATTTTCGCTCAGTCGAAGATGACGCCCAGATTTTTTACCTGATTGCAGTGTTTGCAGTTTTGACACCAGTTTCTCTCCCTGAGCTTTAAGATTGATAATTTAAACCTCAGTCTTGTTGAAGAACATGTTAATCTGATAAAATTTCATGTTTGCACTGATCTGCTGTGAAAATCAGGTGACAAAGCAGAAAGACGGATACAAAACCACAAGTTTTTTTTTTTTCAGAAAGTCATTCAGCGGAATCACACCGTGTCTGTTTCACAACACCGAGCATGTGTTGATTCTCCACCGATCATTGGGTGTGATATCTCACCAAAGCTGTATTCACATATGCAAAAAACTCCTGAGAACTTTGAGAAAATTTACACTCCAACGTGATCCAGAATTCTTCCTGCCAGCTCCCTCCAAAAAAAAAAAGAAAATCCTACAAGAATACGAGGTGAGAGTGAAATGTGAGAGCTCGAAATTTTTAGTAGAAGCGATTCTGTGGTTAATGAGGCGTTGATCACGTGATGTTACACTGTGAGGTTTTTAACATGCTTTTCAATTCATGTTCTGCAGTCTGAGACTAGAAGTCCTTTAGAAGTGTCTGTGAAGCCAAAATGCTTGTCAGATAGATATTGCTAGTTCAACTTCTGTTTGTTTGTTTTTTTTTTGTTTTTTTTTTTTTGTGTGTGACAATATGCCCATATGTTCACTTACAAGCTACTATATGAGATGCATTTACTGTGGTGGCCAGTTTTTTAGATTAAAAAATCCATCTCCCCAGTCATTCCAGATGGGCTGTGGTCAAACTTTAAAAAATTAATCCACCTGGTACAAATGTTTCTCACGTCTGATTGTTGTGGTGATTTGAAGATATCATTTGGCTGCCTTGTGTTCAAGTCCTCTTTTTTTCTGAAAAGTTTCGTTTTCATTAGTTATACGAGGTTAAAAAAGAGGTTTTAAGTAACGTTTAACGATGATTGACAGCTGCTGTTCTCGTGTGCTTTTTTCAGGGATTGTAAAATATGTCAGGAGGTAGAGTCAAGAAGTGATTAGACTCTTGAAAGAAAACAAATAATTATTATTTTGTCACCCAGCTCCACTCAGATTCTCCCAGAATCCCTCCCAGTCTCTACAGCACAGACTCTAGCTCCAAACTGCTACAATGGTTGCGCCCGAGATGGAGGTATTTTGGCTTCAAAACTGTACATTGATAAATGGCAGACGTCCAGAGAGGAGGATCGCGAGGGAAAAGAGACAATGGAACAGGCGTGCCTGGAGTAAGGGCCTGAAAAGAAAGTGATAGATGAGAAAAAGTAACAAGCCGTCCCGGAAAAAGGGCAATAAACTTAAAAATAACTTAACGGAGGGTGGTTACTTGACTGTACCGATCCAATATCCCATTGGATCCCAGTTGATTTTCTCTCACGGGGACCAGGGGTGTGTGCTAAGAGCGGCACGTCGTGTGTGAATTTACGTTACTTCCTGTGGTGTGATTGTCTTTCTTTTGGCATTTTTCTGGTATACCAGTGTTTTTTTGTAGATCGATCACACATTTTGGGTTTGGGGTTTTTTCTGTGTGGATTACCTTTTGTTTCTTTAAGGATTTCAGCGTTTTCCATTGTGGGCAACGTGGACAAAAACTGTGCTAAAGACAATTTAAACTGACTCAAGATGGACAAGCGGTTAGATTTTGTTAGGTTTGGATTTTCATTTATTCAGGATTAGAAAAGACTGTGTTTTGGGGGTGTTATTAGGGCAGATTTTTATGTTGGACTGTCATTACACGCCGGGAGCAAAGGAGACCGTTGTTTTTATTTTAATTAAATGGTAAACTTTTCATTATTTAAATACAGTCTCCTAGGAGTCTTTTGGTTTTATTCATTAAATATTATTTTTGTCTACTATAATTTGCTTTGTCAACAGGGTTTCTAAGTTTCCTGTAAGTTTCTCCCTTGAGAATTTTAACGCCAATTCAAGAAAAGTCGTGTTGTTACAGCTTGACTTTGTAGTCAGGTTTGCTCATGATATGAAAATAGGAAATCACAGCTGGGATAGATACCTCAAATACATCAAATTTCACAGCATAAAAAATCTGTTATCCTAAACGAATTTCAAATACCAGGCACGAAAATAACAGAGTTACAAGACAAATTCGAAACAGCTTGCATGTGTCAAAATGTGCCGTTACATCATCCAGGGTCATCGTTTCTCCACATCTCTTTGGGTTCAACCTGTGGAGGTGTCGAACAGAGCTGCTTTGAATCAGGGATGTTCCTGGTCTCTCTTCACACCTTTAGAGACGAGGACACGTTGGAAACACCTACGACAGAATCCATCTGCCCGGCTCAACGTGACCTCAATCACACGCTCGTAGATCTCACGTCAGAGCTGGATCACTGTGGATCCCATAAGTCCTCCAGTGGAGTGGTTAGGAGTTTATATACATACATACATATATATCCGTGTGTGTGTGTGTGTATATTAATGTATGCAGCAGGGCACTTGTAGGACCCGTGCTGTTTAAAGGCCTCAGCAGCGTTTCAGCTCTCCACTTCCTCTCTCAGCCTCGCTGGTCCCTGCCTGGAGAACCCTTAAACTCAGGTGAAGAGTACATTGTGTCCACCTGTCTCTCCTCCCACACACACACACACACACACACACACACACACACACACACACACTCTGACAGCCCGCGGCCCGGGCAGCGTTTGTTTACTCTGATGGAGCTCTGTTATTCGCTCATTGTTCTCACCTCCTCTCTGTCCTCTCCCTGTCAGGCCGCTCGCCGCCGTGACAATGACGCTTGTGTAAGAGTTCATGTGCAAATGAAAGCACGTTTCAAAGCAAAAAGGTATTTTATTGTGTTTTGGTGTCTGGGAGCGGGAGAGGGGGTTTTATTGGAGCGGTTTTATGAAGCAGCTTCTGGTCAAATGAATGTGACACAAATGGCTGGTGCTCAAACTGGACGGATACGGTGCTTTAAAATCTGTGTTTTTATGTCCAAAGAAGGAATAAAATGTATTTACCACTGAAAGGTTGTGATACATAAAGGTAGCTGTGCTATTCTTATATCTTTTCTATGAGATCATGAACGCCTGAATTAGTGGGATTTTTTTATGATGAACTTTGCGTTCTTTTCAGATTTGTGTGGAAAAAATCGGAGTCGATTCTTCATAAATTATCTCTGTTTTGAGCTGAACTGGTACGGTTTTACAGGAAGACGTCAGATATCAAACTGGAGGATTCTGTTTTTCTCCTTTAGATAGTTTTCATTTCAGATTCACAGGCATCTATCAGGTGATTGGTCTGTTTCTGTAGTAGTAGCATTGACCTGCATCGGGCTGCGCGGTGCTGCTGGTAGCGTCTGGTGAGATAATTATTTCTGATAACACTTGCGTTATTTTTTGTTTGTTTTGCCTTTAATGAAGCCACAGGCTGGCATCAAACTCAGGCTGCCCACACTAGAGCAAATCTTATGGAGCACAACCTAGACCGTTGTGTTTCTAGCACTTTGTTTGTTTTTTAACAAAGAAATTAATATTTAATACTTTGAGAATCATGTCCAAACCATGGTGTTTATGTTGGCACATGAATGCTTCACTGCTCTCTGAGGGCCAAAGAATAAATGCATATGCATGTTTCTGTTAATTCGTAGACATGCACCGATCAATCGGTGCTGATTTCCTTAATTTTGGGGGATAGGTGATTGGTGATCAGCGATCGGTGATTTGCCCATCCCTACATATGAAACTGATCTTATATACCTCTGAGAAGGTCTGACTGTTGTTGCTTTTTGCTCTGAAACCCAAAACCCAGGACACTTTATTGGTTAAGTTAAAAAATAAAGATTTTATTGTTTCACAAGTATAGTTCAATGATTTAAATGAAATAAGATTGGAAAATTGAAGGTATATGCTGTCAAAAAAAAAAAAAAAATCGGTGTCAGCAGGTCAGGTTTTTTAAAGACCGGTGATTCAGTGATCGCCCAGAAAATTGTGATCAATGAATGCCTACTGATTGGGCATATTTGGGGACCCAAAAAGTCACATCATTACTGGATGCTATGACAAGAAACGTTAAATAGGCTCAGCTGCTTATTTTATGTAAGCTAATTGACGCATAGAAAACAGAGTTTGAAATGTTGGGTCTTTACGTTGTAACTGGAGCATAATTAACCGTACAATAGTTTGAATGTTGGGTGTGAATGCCAGTTTTTTCTTTTTTTATCTTTTTTTTCTAAGGGCACAAGTAGACCAGAAGACCAGCAAGAGCTCTCTTGTAACACAAATGATTGCTTGTACCTCAAGCTAGCTAGCTAGCCAGATTTAAAATAAGCTTTATTGGTCTGAAGTTAAAAAAATGAAAAATAAATAAATAAATAAATAAATAAATAAATAAATAAACAAGTTGCCAAAGCCAGTGTTTGAATAAAAGTCTAAATAAACAATACAACAATAAAACACGTATTTATCACAAAAAATGTCTTACTATTAATAAAAAAATATATATAATAAAATAAAAAAACAAAAAAATAAACTAAAAATCATCCATCTATTCAAATGAATCCCAAACTTATTCCATTAGCGCGCCAAAAAAAATCGCCAACCCTGTGACCAGCATCAGTTATCAGATAAAAAATTGTTTATTTGTTGGTCCCATGAAGAACTGACTCAATAGCACCCCCCTTAACTTTCTAATTTCTGACATTTAGCCTCTCCATGTAACTTCAGGTAACTCTTGCAATTCTAAACTTAAACTGATTTTTTTTCTTGTCTTATCTATTTTTGTTTCCTTGGTTGAAAGTTGTTTTTGAATCTGTTTGTCGGAGTGTGAGAGCAGATATTTTATCATAGCAACGACACGCAGTCTTCAGTGGTTTGATCCAGTCAGCAGAACGTGGAGCTGACGGAGCTGACGGAGCTGACGGAGGCTGCATGCTTTAGCGAGCTAAGATCTCCTCCTCACTGGCTTCCTCTCTAAAGTCTGCACTGTTGAGCAATAATCCTGTTGCTGGCTGCGGTCGAGGTTTGATCCTTTGGTCTTGAGTAAACCCCGGCCCCCTCTCTGAGCATCTGTTTCCTCTGGCCTGCAGGGTGGACGGACAGGCACACACACACACACTCACACACACTCTCATATTTAGGCCACTTTTCACTTTGACTGACTGCAGGATGAGTCTGTGGGGGGGCTGTTTGTGAGGTTACAGAGCTTGGTTTTGAAACGCCACTCAGCGTTTGCATCGGCTGAATTCCTCTGAATGCATCGTGATGTACACGAGCTCATAACCCTGACCGCAGAGATTCAACGTTTCTCACCCTAACCTCTCCCATTCTGCACTTTCTGTTCCAGCTCCTCTCCCCACATCTCTGTAATCTCAGTGATTTATTTCCTCCACATGTTAAGAAACTCTCCCACCGCCTCGTAGACTCTTCTTTAAAACTCTGAAAGCAGACGTATGGAACTGATTAGTGGACAGGAATAACACAAAACAGACGTGTTTCCATCAGCAAAATAAATAACTCTGTTTACCAGGCTGATGGAGTTTCAGTGATGGAGTTTCAGATCTCTCTTCAGAGGGACGTCCGGGGTGAAACGCTTGTTTTGGAGGCATTCGGCGTCTTCTGTCAGTGGGGTCAAAGGTGAGACAGGTTTGTCCGACAAAGACGAAGCAACAAAAGGACGTTTGCTGTTATGGCAGGTCTCTACTGTCTGAATTCAACACAGGAATAAGAAGCATGAGAAACGGCTCGATGTAGATCCAGGGAACCGGTTTGCAAAGCATTTGAGATGTCTGTCCGTGTTGACATGGTAGCGTCACACAGTTCCAGATTTGTCGGTTAAGGATCCATGATGAGGATCTCCTGTTCCTCCACATCCCAAAGGAGCTCGACTGGGCTAAGATCTGGAAACTGTGGAGAACAGGAAAAGCAGTTTGAGATGATCTGAGCTCTGTGACATGGAGCGTTTTCCTGCTGGAAGTTTCGATCTTTCTCCTCTCCAAAAACCAAAGGTACCTAACGAGGCACCATGTCGAGTGCTTGGAGGAGCAATGAGTCAGGAGACACACGGAAGTCTTTTCGCTGGTAGACGGGCCCCAATATGGGATATGACTCAGACCAATCAGTAAGTGACTACCCAGGAAGAGAGGCGTGATTGGACGATGACATGAGTGAAAGATAATGACGACGCAAATGGAAGACAAAGACAACATTAGTGGGAGACGAAGAGTACGTGAGTGGCAGAATGTGAGTCGTAGACAAAGAAAACGCAAGAAGAAGATGATCGAGACAAAGTTAGTGGAGGACGAAGACGACAGGACAAGCAGGCTCGAAGGAAGTCTTTTCGCTGGTAGACGCGCCCTAATATGGGGTTTGACGTGATTGGACGACATGAGAGGAAGACGAAAACTCAAGTGGTAGATGAGAAGGACAACGTTTGAAGAAGATGAAGGAGACGTTAGTGGCAGAATGCAAGATGAAGACAAAGAAAAAATCCAAGCGGAAGACGGGGGCAAAGGTAGTAGAGGATGAAGACAACGGAAGTCGCAGTAGGTAAGTTGAACAATGAGCGGAAGGTGGCGAGGCAAAGACGAAGTGAGTGGAAGACTTCCAGTTGAAGACAACTTGAGCAAGTGACGAGAGCAGGTTTCACGGTAGTCCTTTCACGAGTAGACGCGCCCCAATACGGGGTACCAATCAGTATATGACTACCCAGGAAGCAAGACGTGATCGGACAATGACAACACGAGTGGAAGATGAAGACTCAAGAAGAAGACAATGATGACAAAAATGGAAGACGAAGGCAACAGCGTAAGTGGGAGATGAAGACGAGTGGCAGAATGTGAGTTGAAGACAACCACAAGTGGAAAACAGTGAGTGGACGACACAGACTACGTGAGTGAAGAACCTACAGATGAAGACGAAGACGACTTCAGCAAACGACAAGGACAACACAAGCAGGAGTAGAAGGGATGGACATGGGGCGAATCTTGATCGAAGACACCGTAAGGAAGAAAGTTTGGAGCTTTGACATTCACCCATGGTTAGCAAGAATCCTCAGGTAGACTGTGGACTTTAAACCAGGCTCAGGTGGTACCAAGGGGCCCAAAGTGAGCCAAGAAATCTCCTCACACTAGCACACCAGCAAGAGGCTGAAGCGTTGATCAGGGCAGGATGGATCCATTCTTACAATTACACTTGAATAGAAATAGCAAGAATATATCACCCAGCCAGTCTGAACAAATGGGTTTTGAGCCTGGGTTTAAAGAGCCCAAAGTCTGCGGTGGCGCCTATTTTAAGGGGTAGCTTGTTCCAAAGTCTGGGCCCAGAGACCGAGAAGGCCTGATCACCTTAGGGTTCAGACCGTCATCTTGGGACTTCCAGCTGATTTGATCTGGATGTGGAGCAGGAAATCCAGACTCATCAGACCAGACAATGTTCTTCAGTCGTCTTTGGTCCAGTTCTTGTGACTCCATGAGGATTGTAGCCTCAGTTTCCTATTCCTGAGGGTCTTCCAGTGTAGTCTTCTGGCTTCAAGGTTTGGATCTTGGCTTTATTGTTGTCTTACCATCATCTCCAACCTCTGTTTGGGCCTGTTCTCTGTAAACCCCAAGAGAAGGTTGTAGGTTAGAATCCCAGTAGATCAGCAGTTTGTCAGATACTCAGACCAACAACCATGACAGGTTCAAAGTCTCTTTCTGCTGCCATGTGATTGGCTGACTGGATATTTGTGTGAATGACCAGACGGTGGCCTTCAAGAACAATAAGCTTCTGACGTGCATGATGCGGGCACAACAAGAAGCGTGGATTTTTTAAGATGACGAGGTCAAACTTCAGGTCTGAGCTGCGGTATTCACTGAGTCAGACTCCATTTCTCTGCGTCCTGTTTCCTAACAAACACGGCCGCCTCACGCTGCTTTTTCTCTGGCTGCGTCTGTGGAAAAACCCTTAACCTGAGCTGATTTTAATGTGCCTTTTTAATCAGATTCCACACAAGTATGCATGAATGTGTTCATCATCATCATTACCATTACAAAGTCGGTTTTAGTGGTGAGTTTCCGTTTCTCTTAATTGCTGTTTTGCAGAGGCCGTTCCACCCTGCCAAGAACACAATTCGGGACAAAACACTGACTAATTTTTTAGCACGAAAATGGTAAAATGCAGAAAGACAAATGTTGGCAGAGCAAATCAACTATTGGCAGGTTGAGGAAATTGCTCGGGCTCTAACAGCCGTATTAGTTCCAGAGTTTCTGGCCGGTCTGGACTCTGTGATATGTGGACTTTGAACACGCTGTTCCAGGGGGGCTGGGGTCTTTACCAGACAGCGGCTCGGCCATAAGTCACTTCTGTCGGACAAGAGGAAAATCAAAACCTTCTGTCACAGCGAGACAGCGGGCTGGGTAAAAAGGCTTGTGCTGCACACACTCCGGCTTGCTGTCACACACACACACACACACACACACACACACACACACACACACACACACACACACACACACACACACACACACATCAGTGACCTAGAACAAGTTCTTCCCTCCTTATTTTTTCTTTCTCAGTCAAGTGTGCGGATGCTCGTCCGTGCATGTGAGCACCCGGTGTGTACATGTGGGCATGCACGTGCACACACATTTGTTGATGGCTGGGAGACGCGTGTGTGTGTGAGTGTGTGTGTGAGTGTGTGTGTGCTCCTGCAGCTTTTTTGGCTTCCGTGTGTCTCCTCTCCACCGGTTCAGCACTAATGAGGCAGGTGACAGTGTGGGTCTGAGCGATGGAACAGAGTGTCAGCAGGCCTACCGACTCCTGCCTGGCTCTGCATGACAACACGGTGGGAAGGACACTGGTGAACAGAACAAAGGGAGGAGGGGAGAAGGGGGACAATGGATGGAGACAGAGGAAGGATTAGAGCTGGAAATAGAGTTTGACCAGTCTGGATGTCTGAAAGCTGCTATCAATAGATCTGGACTGAGCGCGCTCCTGCTGGCAACTGCTTTATTTAAATTTCACTCATTTCAAGCCAGAGATTCCCCAAAGTTAAGGCTGAGGTACTAGACCAAGGGTCTTCAACCTGTGGCTCTTTGACCCCTCTGCAGTGACTCCTTGCGGCTTTTAAAAAATATTGTTAAAAAAATAATTTTATATTTCTTACAAAGGGTATTGATGATGACTGAAACTAAAAAAAAACATGCGTTAACATTTTGTTAAATTAAATATGCATCACCTCTTGCAATAAAGCTTTCAAATTTGGGTGGGAAATTTTTGCAATTTTTTTTAGCTCTTTTTGGTAATTTAATGAATTCAATATTTGACATTTTTTGAAATGTATTTATTTTATTTATTATTCTTTTTTTATTTTTTGGAAGATTTTACAATTTTTTAATTTTCAATTTCTGTAATGTTTTCAAATTATTTTTATTATTTTTCTAATGAAGCATATTGTGAAATTTTGGATTTTTTTTAATAAAGTTAATCTAATTTTTGAAATTAAAATTTTAAAAACTTTTTTGGAAATCATTACATTTTGGCAAATTGTTCAAAATTTTTCCCATATTTTTTTTATTTCATTTCATGAAAGACTTAGCAAATTTTTTGAAATTTCATAAATTTTGCATTTCTTTTAAATTTCACACTATAATTTTTTTCCCCTTTGTTTTAAAATATTTACAAATTTATCACAAACAAAAAGAATATGACATCACATGTACGATTTTATAAACACAAAAACTTTTGTTAAAATCACTTTTTTTTTTTTTAGTTTAGAATATCATACACTGTTTAGTCTTTATTATGAAGATAAAAGTAGATTTTGTGGCTCCTAAATGGCTTTAATGGAAGTAAAGGTTGCAGACACCTGTACTAGGTCATTCAGAGCTGATCTCAGTCTGAACTATTTACCTCTGATATGTCTGAAAGTTTGGCTTCAAGGAGATGCTCTGCACGTTAGCTAGAGCTTTTGGTCCTGGTCATGTGACGTTATCTCCTCTAGGCTCTGATCTATCACCTATTCAACCCTGACGGCTGAAATACACCAGATGCGTCTACAGTCCATCTACGATCCATCACGTACACTAGATCTGTTTCAGTTCGAATGCATGGTCGACTTGTCATGTTGCAGGTAATACCCAGCCAATCTAAGGGGTTTTCAGGCTGAAACTCAAAATTTTGTTGTGTTTTAGCTTCACGTTTACACAGAAACAGCATTTTAGCCGACCTAAAACGGCCTCCAGAGTGGATTTTTTCTGAAACGCTGCAGCCACAGTTGCTGTGTAAACAGCAAACCGGCGTTTTGAGTGGAAATGCTGACATCACACTCCTCTTCACGTAAGCGCAGCCAACAGTCCCGTTGTTACGGTCATGGTGATC
Source organism: Halichoeres trimaculatus (assembly GCF_033239565.1). NCBI lineage: Eukaryota > Metazoa > Chordata > Actinopteri > Labriformes > Labridae > Halichoeres > Halichoeres trimaculatus. The sequence continues at coordinate 1,473,357 of NW_027437199.1, read as the reverse complement.
TACCGTTTTGAGTTTGTGCTGCTCAATCTGCTGAATCTGTGACTGTCTTTAACTAAATGAGCATCTGTTGCTCCACTTCTGCTCTTAGTATTCACCAACACACCAGATGATCGGCTCAACTCTACTTCAGAGATCTACCAAAACAAGACAGTTATAGCGCCCCCTACAGGCCTGGTATGCTTACTACATCGGTTTCAGTCCCGTTTCCATGTATGTGCATTTTTTTCACTGCATTTAGCGGTTTCAGGTGAAACGTTGTAATATAAATGGAGCCTAATTTTTCCGGACGCAGAGCTGTGACCCATCGATTCAGCGTAGGCAAGGTCGAGCAGTACAGGAAGTGAGTGGAAACACCCAGTGTCTTTCAAAATGAAGCAAACCACGTCAAAATCAGTTTGTGTTTAGCTTGAAAACGACGACAAACAGACATAATGAGGGGAGCCAGACCAGGAGTCAACAGGTTTGAGGTTTTACAGCCCAACATGGACTTATCATTGGAGTGGGAAGAGCAGGATCTCCTCGGTCTTTGACTCCAGCTGTCTGTCCTTAAATCTTAGTCTAAGTCACTTTATTTTATGAGCATTACAAACTTAGACTTCTCCATCCTCTGTGCTGTTATCTCCTCATCATGAGTCTATCACGGTGGAAGCAGGAAGTGGAGTCAGAGGATGGATGAAGAAATAGATGGATTGGCTGGAGCTTGATACATCGTTATCGTACAGGTGGGATATCGATGATGTACGAGTCTTATCTGTAAGCAGGCAGGTTTTAGTGCTGGAATGTATTCTCACCAACACACACACACACACACACACACACACACACACACACTTTATCCAAGTCTCTGTTCACACTCTCAGTTGGGTACCATCATTATCCTCATATCTATAAATATCAGACTCCTTTCCCTCCTGCCTCCCTTCACTCCCTCCGTCTCTGTTTGCTCTTTTTCTGGGTCACCTGCTCGGCTCAGCCTGACTGAGATATTCCAGCTGAGTTACACTGACAGTTTACACACATACGTAAACACACACACACACACATATGTAAGGCATTGTTCCAATGGAGCCGACTCTGTACTGAATGGATTATCACACCCCGTAAAAAGCTGACATAAATATTCTGGAGATCCACGTGAACGCTGTCTTTCCCTGAAGACGTTATCGCCGTCTGAAGGGATGTTTGGCTCAGATTGACGGTTATATGAGCCCACAGAGGTTTCCTGTCTCCTGAGGGGCTCCCGAGCACTTTAAAGAGCAGAAAAGTCAACAAATGTTACCAATTTTACAGACGGCAATGTGTCAGCAGAAGGTTCGCTTGTTTTGCGGCACGAGCGCACCAGCGTGAAATCTCATTCTTCCATTGGCGTGCATGTTGCGAGCTTTATCCACGGTATTCTTTCAAATTCTGTTTCCTCTGGATTCACAGAACAGCAGGGCGTGGATGAGAAACATATTTGCATACAACAGTCAGAGGGATGTCTGACAAAAACTTACACTGATATTTTGGTAATCCTACAAATGTTGGTAACGCTTTTAGATGCTGGTGCCTGTCATGGCTCAGCTTGGGTGTTCCTTAAAAGAAAACAAATGTGAGAAATGTGAGATTATGATGGTGGGAGTCAGGTCTTGAAAGCCGGCCTTGAAAAGGTGAGAGGACTGAGTCTGAACTGGGATATGATGATAGGGATCAGGATTTTGGCGAGTAACGTTAAAGGTCTGCGAGGTATCAGGAAGCGAGGTTATTGAGAGCTTTGCAGGTGACACCCAGGATGAGGAAGATGATTCAGGAGCCAGAGGAGGTGCTGAAGGATGAGTGTGAGCAGATGAGTTTTGCACATACTGTAGTTTCTGAAGGTCAGTGGATGGGAGGCCTTGAAAATCAATATCGCAATCGTCAAATCTCGAAGTTATGAAATTGTAAAAGAGCGTCTCAGCAGCGAAGCAGCATTCTACCTGGTAAATCTTGAAACATACATCAAATTGACTCTAAAGTTAGATTTTGACACTGATATCTAATTATGCAAAGGACTTGTGGTAGGCCCAGTGCCTCCTCTAGGCAGGGTCTAAATGGACCCTAAGTTCCCACTAACTGTTTCCTAACTTAGTTGTCTAAAGCCCAACTTGATGAAGCAAAAGAAGATGTGGAGTCCAAAAATGGAGAGTCTAAAACCTTATTCAAAGCAAGCAAGTTTGAACAAAGTGAGTTGAGAGATCTGCAGGAAACCAACCGTCCAGATGCTTTGTCTTTGGGCGTATATTTGGAAGATTTGTGCTGGTTTCCTGTTTCTGAGTGTTCTGAGTGGGTAGGTAACAAATAGCCGAGTGAATATATAGGTCCATGCATTGTTGGCTTTATCTTTGTAACTCATAGTCTGTGTAAAACATGGACGAAGCACCCGTCTGTTCCTGAAACCGTGAAAGAAGCCAATCTGTGGATGCAGCCACATTCGCTATGACGCCGGCTGTGAGTTTTTCTTCGAGCAGCTACAGGGAGCCCTGTGGTCACATGACCTGCTGTGTCTCTGATTGGACAATCAAGCGATCCTAATAAACTGCGATAGAAAAAAATTCACTCACAGTACAGTGTGTGCGGATAGTGAAACCAAAGTTTTAGACCAAAGCTGTTTTTAAAACGAGGCTGTAAATATGTTTTTAATGCCATGAAAGTCTGTTTTTATGGCTGGGTGTGAACGTGACTTCTGGTCTTTCTTCAGCCAGACTCAAGTGGATTCTTGATGAACTCCGACTTTTAGCGCTTCCGCATAGGTTTTATTTCTACTAGCCGGATGTTTCACCTTGGTGTTACTGCTTTTACTGCACTTAGGTTTGTATTAATGTATGTTCAAACTTCTGTTGCAAAGCAAACTGCCTTCAGGGGACTTTTAAGACTCTAAGGTCAATTCTTTGTTTTCCAACCTTATTTAACTTTTCGTTCCACACAGCAGTGCTGTACTATGAGCTCAGGTTCAGTGGTCTCAGATGTTCTTGAGTTATTTCTTGTCAAAGCTGCCGTCAACCATGCTGACAACCGTCTCTTCAAGAAGTAAGAGGCCAGAGAATGTGATGGTTTTGTCCCTGGTGGACAGGAGATGGTCAGCTGACTGCTATATTTAAGCTACTACACAACTCTGAACTGTCCCATCATCAGGTTTTTGGACAAAAATTCTCTACAGACTTAAACCTTGCTTCTTTGGTTTGTCACCCACTGCAAAAAACTGAAATCTTATCAAGTGTTTTTGTCTTATTTAAAGTAAAAATTGTCTTATTACATTTTAAAAGAGCGGCATTAAACTCATCAGTCCAGAAAAACGTGTTGTTTCAAGTTATTTCAAGACAAAAATGAGCTCTGACTTGCTTGAAACAAGTTCAAAAAATCTGCCAATGGAACAAGAGAAATTTACTCCAAAGCTTGCTTGAAACTAGATTGACATCTTCCTATAAGTAATTTTTTTCTTGTTCCATTGGCAGATTTTTTTAACTTGTTTCAAGCAGGTTAGACCTCATTTTTGTCTTTAAATGACTCGAAACAAGACACTTTTGTGATCTAGTCAGATGAATGTGGCTCAGATTAAGTCTAAAAAGGCATTTTCTACTGAAAATAAGACAAAAACACCTGATAAGATTTCTTTTTTTTTGGCCTGACTCCCAAAGTACTGTACAGTGATCAGGAGTTGGACCATGTAGCGTTGAGCTCCTTGTCTTTGTTTTCTTTTATAAGGCTTCTGTTACTTTTGTCTGATAGCTCATGCTCTCCGTAAACCTTTGTTTTAAAAATGGAAACATGAAAAAATCTAATACTATATTTTTTTTTGTTTTCATTGTGGTTTTGAAAAATATTTTGTTTTTGTGTTTCTAACAAAACACCAGTTTCGTAGACCATGACACACCTACATATAAAGCTGTTCTTGGACAAAGTGTTGCGGACAAACAACGACAAACACACCGTTGGAAAAAGCTAGCATTGTCTGGGGAAGTGAGAGTCAACAGCACAAACATAGCTCAGCTGTCCACTGCTGTTGTTGTTGTTGTTGTTGTTGTTGTTGTTATCCTCCCACCCCTGCAGGGCTCTGAACATGCATCAACACGCTGTGGGGTCAGTAATGTCAACCATTTCTCGTTTATGTGGTGATGAAGGGGGTTGCATTTCCAAAAAGTTGCTTTGTTTACATTATTGCATGAACGGGAATCAACGCAGACCAGAGACCTGGGTATGTTTCGTTTTTTGACCGGTGGCTGCTTGTAGATGCAGAGTGACCGGTACAGGCAAGGCCGACTGGCTCGCCACTAAGACCAGGTTCACAGGTCGACTCTAACATGCAGCGTCTGAAATGTTCCCTACATTTCCTAACAAGCAAACCGTCTCGACTTCAGTTTGCCTGTGAATTATTTCTGCTTCGGAGTAGCTTCATCCGTTAGCGCCTGCTCCATGTAGGAGTGGAGATTGCTTTGAGTTTTGTTTAAGTTCTTTATTAAATCTAAAGTAGCAGATGGGAATCTCTCTGGTTCCCCATCTGCTCTCCTTTTTCCCTCTGTTTAAATAAATCTATTGTTGGGTAATTATTAATGCAAATAAGATGCTTTAGCTTTGGTGGTTCAGCCTGAACAGTTGAGAAACTGGCTTCTTTTTTTAGATAGAGATGTGTTTGATTCCAGCGGTACAAGGAGATACAGATAAGTATCTTTCTTTAGAGACACCAAAAGTTTTAAAGAACGTAACACAGAGCTCTGGTTATGGGTTTATCAGGGGTTATGAGCAGGTCAACCAAAAGCAAATGTAAATCTAACAACCCACTGCACCACCAAAAAACCAAATGGGTGCAGTGGTCTCTCTGTGGAGACGTTTCTTTCAGCTTTATTCAGACAGCATCCGACTTTCTGTGCCACTACGTGACAAAGTGCTGGTTTTATTTCGTTGAAGTAGTTGGAAATCCAGGACAGACGAGTGAAAAGCCCTCACCTGGGACTCCTCCTGTCCCTCCAGAGGTGTGAAGTGAGAGGCTCGAAGGCCCTCTGATCACAAGATAAAGGCAGAACAACAGAATTAGCACTTCAAACAACAAGGCATTGGTTTGAAAAAAAGAAAAAAGAAAAAATAGAAATACACACTTCATATCCGCCGGGGTAAACACAGCCCGCAGAGTCAGAGCCATTTTAATGGGAGATTAGCCTGGATGGAGGGAGAGATAGAGGGAGGTGGAGGAGAAGGACAAACATCCACAGCCACTTGTAGCCGTTGTGTGTATATGTGCACAAATGTGTGTTTGTGTTTACCCACTTGATTGCTTGTCTTTTGGATGCAGAGGGGGGCGGTGGCGGGCAGATGGTAACATGCTTCTATTCTGTCTGTTTTTTACATCTGCTTAATACAACAGGAGCTGAAACAGCCACAGAACCGTGTGTGAGGCTGTTTGAGACCCATCACCCCCTTCGAGCTGCTACTCTTTAGCATCAAGAGGAACCAGTTGTTGTGGTTCAGACACCTGGTTAGGAAGCCTCTTCAACACCATCTTTGGACGTCTGGTCATTTCCCTTTAGGAGGAAACTCTTTGGTTAACCCATAGTCTTCTGGAGGGGTTATGCTCCCGTGTAGTCTGGGGACTTCTCTGAAAATGTTGCCTGAAGAAGGATGTTTGGGTCAACTTTCAGAGCCTGCTGATGGTGAACCATCTTGTGTTGATTGATGGTACCACCCTCTAGCTTTTTGACTTCGATTTGCTGATGATGCAGTGACCTTTGTACTTGAAGACCCAGGTATGGCCTCTACGTAAAACCAAGACTCGTCTTTCTTTGTAGGTCACATCACCCAAGCGTAAAAAAAGATCTTCTTTGAAATGTATTCAGTATTTTTGGTGACCTTCTCCATTCTTGTCTTCAGACCGTCCCGAGGTTGAAGCTCAGGGGCGACCGAGCCTTAGTTTTTAAGTGATCCATGTATGTCCAGTTTTTACTTTGTCTTGCTTCTGTGTTTCATTTTTTATTTCATTTATCTATTTTTTAAAACTGTTTTTAATTTTTACTTTACAGCCCTTTGTTCAGCATTGGTTTGTTTTGAAATGTGCTCTATCAATAACTTTGGATTCAGATGTCTGAGCAAGTGGCCCCGTTTGCCCAGTAGTGACCATTCACTCACCAAAGCCAGATAAACATGTGCCCCCTTGTGGTAGATGATGTGTAAGCTGGATGCTGAGTGCCACATCACCTGAAGACATCCAGCAATTTGTCTTCTTTGTGATTGGTCTGTGGTTCTTGTTACCAAGAACAATTAAGCTTTGTTTTTTTATGACTGCTGTTGCACAGGAAGTGATGATTCTTTCAATCAACCAATAGACTGGAGTGTTTCTAGCTCCACCTTCTGGGATTGGATCAGTATGTCTAGCACCCCAACAGAAGGGAACCAAAAAGTGGGACGGTACTGGTTGGTAATTTCAGGAGCTGACCTGGTTGTAGTCAAAAGAAACACCACCAAATGTGTGCAGTACCGAGACGTACTGTTCCAAGAAGTACAGTACCGGGACTTACCATACAAAGACGAACCGTACCAAGAATTACCATACTGAGATGTACCATTCCAAGACATACCGTTCCAAGATGTACCGTACCGAGACATACTGTACTGAGACGTACCATTCCAAGACGTACCGTTCCAAGATGTACTGTTCCAAGATGTACCGTACTGGGACTTGCCATACCGAGACGTACTGAGACGTACTGTACCGAGACGTACCGTACCGAAACTTACCGTACCGAGAGATACCATACTGGGACGTACCATTCCAAGACGTACCGTTCCAAGATGTACCGTACCGGGACTTACCACACCAAGACATATACCGTACCGAGACGTACCGTACCGGGACGTACCGTACTGAGACGTGCCGTACTGAGACGTACCGAGATGCATTGTACTGAGATGTACTGTACTGAGATGTGCCGTGAACCCCCTTGGTGGAAAAGGGGCCTAAGTATCGGACTAGACTTCTCTTTCCCATACATGGTGCAAATAAGTTGCTCTTTCAAAAGCCAGTCAACACTTTCATAACTTTTCAAAGTAAGCTGTGATTGTCGGTCCCGTCGTGTTTCATCCGGCGCCATCATTAGGTAGAGGTTAAGTTTTATTTTTTTAAAAAGCTGCTTCTGAGATGCAGAGGGATGTTGTTGAATTAAGAGATTGTGGATGAAAACTTGGTTCATTTCCAAGCGTCGGTGTTAACCAGCGAGATTCTTGTTCTCTAAACATCACTGTGTTAAATGAAGACAAAATGAAACTGATACCAAGGGGAAAAACAAAAGTTACATTCTCGAACCACAAGTGATGTCAACTTCCTTTCCTAAAAACAACTAAACTTTCGTTTTATGAAACACGGGGATTTTTCCAGAGTCTTACTGTAACTGCCACCTCTGAAATGACTGAGCAGGGACTCGTAAAGAGTTACTCAAGCTCAGTCCTGTCATTGTCACATGTTTTTCCCATCTTCCCTCAAGGCGACGCTGGGAACCCACCCAACATTCGACATCCTCTCAGCCTCATTCAGCACCTGTTATTCTGCTTCTTTCATTACTCTGAATCATGCCATTGTTTATCAGGACAGGACGCCATCTCTCAGCGTCAGAGGAGTCGACATGTACAGTGTGGAGATAAGAAGAGGCCGTAAAAAGACCGTGAGGGGAGATGTGTCTTCCAGCAGCGGGACGGTTTATAGGCTGCAGGACTTTATGAGTCTTCCTCTGTCAGGGAGGGATCGAGGAGTGGACCAGGACTCGGAGAGATTTACGACATCCACAAGTCAGTGAGGAATCAGCCTCAGCAGATCTACAGCCACACAAGCACAGGAAGTGAAAAGGTTGAATCAGAGAAATAAAGATATTTTGAGGATCTGGGCTGGATGTGATGGAGGGGGTGGATGCATTTCAAAGTGAATGTTTGGCACTTTAGATGGAACACGGTTTCCCTTTCCAGCGGAAGATGAAAACGGACAGGAGAGGATGAAAGGATAAAACGGCAGCGGGAGGGAGTGAAAGAGAGCTACTGAGGCGTCTTCGCCCGGGGACACAGCAGACGACTTTAAAAACCCAAACAGGTTTTAAAAAAAGCATCGCAACACGTATCTCACATCATGAATCACCTGCTTTACACTCAAAACATGACTTTCATCAGCCTGACATCGAGACTTCTGTCCTCACATGATTCCCCTCCATCTATTCACAGACACCTTCTCTCTGCACAGCGACCTGTCGGGTAACTTGCACCAGTTAGTGTTTGTTAGCTGTGCACTGTATTCAGGTCAACTTTGACATGTTTTGCAGCAGAAAAAAATGCAGACCAATCAAAAGATGAATGGTACTCTTATTCCAAGAAAACCACAAAATATGGCATTTCATTTGGCTGACATTCCCGAGTCATTACTCAGAAATTCTTCCTCAAGAAATGAATAATTGAGGCAAAGGAGCAAAAATCTGTCTGAACACAAAACATTTTATACTCCAGAGAAGACTAATGACTCTTAAATAACTTGAACATGACGATGACTGAATTCGATTCAATGCAAGTCATCACATCTGAGAGCTTTATAGCTGAATCAAAAATATCACAACTATATCCTCTTCAGAAAATCTGCAGCCTCTTTGGTTACACTTGCAATGATTTGTCAAGCGCACCAGAAGAACTTGCACTGTGCATGGTAGAGGCATAAAAAATATCAATAAAGCAATATATTGCGATATTTTGATCTCCAATATAATATCAATGTTTCATCGCTTAAAAATCAATATTTCTGAAAAATAAAAATTCATATTTTAGCCGAGCTGGAAGTAAAATACCGCACCTCCACTGCTGTAGATGGCGCCAAAAAACTACTCCATTATGTGTTGCTTAGAGACTGTTCAAAAAAATATTATCAATCAATTAATCAATCAGACCTTATTTATAAAGCACTTTTTAGACACGAGTGGTAACACAATGTTCTTGACAAAGAGAGAAAAAAAATTGAATAAACAAAAAATACACTAATTGATATTATTATTATTATTATTATTATTATTATTATTATTATTATTATTATTATTATTATTATTGAAATAAAATGAATAAATAAATACCCCCCCCCCATAAAAAAAAGAAAATAAATAAAAAAATAAAAATAAAAATTAGAAATAAATCATCAATGATCTCAAAGTATATTAAAATGTTTTTTTTTTTGTTTTGTTTTTTAAACTTGGTGATTGGGTTATGATGCAATATTTTGCTCTATTTTTGGGTCAGCTGGTTTAAAATCATTTTAAGTTTAATTTTTAATTTTTTGTGTTGCTGTGTTCTGTTTTTAATGTGTTATTTATGTCTGTATAATAATAATGATGATGATAATAATAATAATAATAATAATAATAATAATAATAATAATAACAATAATAATAATAATAATAATAATAATAATTATTATTATTATTATTATTATTATTATTATTATTATTATTATTATTATTATTATTATTATTATTGAAAATAAATAAACAAACAAATAACCCCAAAGCCCTACAAATAATCTCAAACTATATTCAAAATATTTTATTTCTAAACTTATGGACTGGGTGTCATAGACATCAATATTTTCTCTCCATTTTTGGGTCAGCTGATTTTAAAGTTTAATTTTTTACAGTATAGTGGGCTGCTAACATCAAAATCATGGTCACTTTTTTATGCAATATCAGTAATATTTAGAGAAACATTGGTTACACCAAGTGACATTTATCAGTTTCACCAACTGACATCTTTGGCCAAACAGTTTCTTTGCAACATTAGTTTAATGAAAGTAGTTTGATGCATGGTGCATATGATCCAGAATCTGACCCTGAACAGGAACAGGCAACTTACAGTCATTTCACCAGATCCAGGTTTTATGAATCTCCTCTGTTGGCACCTTAATAACAGAGGTTATAGATTACAAATACAAACTAATAACTTTTCTTCTCTGATTTAAAAAAAGGCATCATTTTCTCAAGGGTTGAAAGCAATAGGTGGTATAAAAGCAAAGAAAAGATTTATCAGAGCTGGGAGAGATTTGTCAGAGGGGGTGGAGATATTTCACACTGAGTTTTTGGCAGGACATGTGGAACACAGATTCTCTTTCCATTTTTTCATGGCTTTTATCAGAAAGTCCTCTCTGAAAATCAGGACGGGAACAGAGAGGGGTCACAAATCTGCCCGGTAACCCCCTTCATGTGTCACCCAAGCTGGAATGTGCTCATGCCGATGGTAACATGGGAGGTTTTTAAAAGTCAGCAAAGCAGCAAAGAACTGGATCATATAGACAGTTCATTTAAGATGAGGACCTGAATTTGGAACTTTAGATGAGACGGTTTGTTTTCAACTTTGTCCAAGAAAGAACAGTCCGGTTTCAGTCAGGAAATAGACGCTTTCAAGTTTCCTGAGTTTTTATCAAACTCAATTTGTGTGTGTCAAAGCACTTTCTTCCAGAGGCAGTCCCAATACATTATTTTTGTTCCTTGACAACTTTTTAAGGTTAAGGAAGGCTCTTATCTAAAAATGAAAAAGGAAAATGGTTGGATAAAATCTAAAAACTGGAAGAGTTGTTGGCCTGGAGCTAAAATCTTTGAGTATTTTTCAGCGAAGAACGGGGTCTCCAACTCAAATTTACAGAGGGCTACTACTACGCATGCCAATTTCTCAAATGTGCAGCCATCTCCCTTCCCTGGTTGCCTTGAAATTTTAAGTCTGTGGAACATTTTTCGTTTTTAAGGTGTATGTAGCTTTTGCAGCTTCGAAAACTAGCTTCAGAGGACACTTAAGAAACTGCAGCTTCTAGAGCAAAGGTCTTCAACCTGTGGCTCTGGAGCCCCATGCGGCTCTTTGACTCCTTTGCAGTGGCTCCTTGTAGCTTTAAAAAAATATTATTAAAAGATTTTTTATTTTTTTCTTACAGAGGGTATTGATGATTCAAAACACTGACACTAAATCAATTAAAACGAAATGTTTCTACATTTTTTCACAATTTAGAAAAAAATTCCCAATTTTTGCAGATTTTTTCACTTTTTCATTTTTTTTCTTAATTTCAAGACTTTTTGAATATCCACAAATTTTCACAAATTTTTCAAATTTCATTTTTTGTAAGTTTTTTTTTTCACAATTTTCTGTAACTTAAGCATTTTTTAAATTTAAATTCTTGTTTAAATTTAGGAAAATTGGCAAATCTTAAAAAAAGTTATTAAAACATGTTTTTAACTTTTTGAAGTTTTGCAAATTTATGATATAATAAATTTATGATTAAAAAAAATGCAAATGTATTAAAAAAAAAAAAAAAAAAAACAAGACAGCATTTGTAAAATTTTATAAACACAAACTTAGATTATTTTTTCACTGCATTTCTATTTTGTTAAGAGTTTTATACACTTTTTTTCCCTTTTATTGTGACAATCAAGTTGATTTTGTGGCTTCTGGCTCCAAATTTCTAAACACAAAAAAAATTCTTGGTTTGATAATTATTCACAAGATTTTTTCATGGATGGAATTTTATTTACTTTTTTTGTCTTTATTGTGAAGGTAAAGTTGATTTTGTGGCTCTGAATGACTTTAATCCAGGTGAGCTGAGGAAAAATGGCTCCTATGAAAAAAAAAGCCAAAGAAGACACAGCACAGAGCCCATCTGATCACATCTACACCAAAAGTACCCAAAGTCAAAAGCACAGGAGAAGCTGGCTGGATCGGTCTATAGATGGGAAATAAGCAGTGTTGTGGTGATCAGCTGAAGGCTTCTGGCTGAGTCCGGTCCACTTGTTGCGTGTGTGAACCGCTCTGGAATCCAAAGCGTGGGCAGTGATCTCTGAGCATGTGTGGCTCCTGGGTGGGAGGATTTTAACATCTAGTTACAGAGGTCTGCCACAGCGAGTCAAGTAGCAGTCAGGCGAGCCATCAGCCTTGAGAGCTCTTTACTTCTGCTCAGTCCTCAAATGGCCACCTCCAATCACACTGATGCCGTCCTTAGCTCGCTGATTCTGCCTAATCAGGAACGTGTTTGCCTAATCAGGAGTGTTTCTTTTTTTTTCACTTTCTACAAACTCTTTGGCTCACATCAGCGCTGGCTCGCTCTCAGTTTCTTCAGTTACATTTTGATTCAGCTCTGGAAACCTCTTTAAGGATCTCCGTCCAGCTGTCTCTTCTTTCCTGCCAGTAAATGTCATAGTTTCCCTTCACAGTCACCAACTCCAATAAAAAGTGCTCAGAAAGACTTTGATTCTACCTCTTCTTGACCCTCGCTTTGATCCAAAGTGAGGATCTGAAGGAGGAGGAAGATGATAAGAAATACAGGATGTAGATTTTTCACGGGGGCCTGTTGGAAAGCAGAATTGAGGCTGTGATAAACGAGCGGCATATTTTATATCTTTTTGTGCAGAAACGTTGGAGCAGGACTGACAGGCAGATTTGGAAAAGCCTTCAAACTCGCCCTGAATTCAGCTCCAAGCTGGCAGCGCTTCCAAAGAGCCCCAGTCTGCAAATCCGGACCATGTGACCTGTGCTGCAAATCCTGGAGTCCGTGATGAAGACAAATGAAAAGAGGTAATAAAAAAAATCAACATAATCATGTGCATAATCACAACGTTGGCACTCTGCTCTCAGCTTGAGCTCATAACAGCGATATGAGATTGGAGTATATTGCATTAATCATGTAAACGTTGCTCTTGTGATTAAAGCAGAACTGCTGTTTATTGCTTGTAATTGTATTCGGGTCGGGCTGCGCTCCCAGGAATACCACACGCAGCATTAATATTTGATGAACTGACTCTGGATCAGGTTCCCTCCTCTTTCTGATCCGGCTCACGGTGTTGGAGCTGACCTCAGATCAGCGCTCGTTCCTGCTCCCCATAAGGCTTCACAAGAGAGCATTTGAATAACCACGTCAAAATTGTTCGCTCGCAATATTCTTTTCATTTTCCCCCCTCTATTTTTATCAGCAAATCCAATATGGGGCATGAAAGCATGTGCATGCATAAAGAATACCAGCTATATGACTGCTGAGGAAGCGAGGGAGGGGGGAGGAGTCAGAGTACAGAGGAGGAACAGGAGACGAGGAGAGTTTGTCCTTTTAAATACTTCTAAAGACTCTTAAAAGAAGCTTTTTTATCATGTGATACAGCTGGAGTGAGGGAAGACAGACACATGAGCAGGGGTCAGAGAGCTTTACCTACATAGGAGCCATTTTTCCTCAGCTCACCTGGATTGAAGTCATTCAGGAGCCACAAAATTAACTTTATCATAACATTGAAAACAAAAAGGTAAATAAAATTCCATCCATGAAAAAATCTAGTGAATAATTATCAAACCAAGATTTTTTTTTTTGTATATGTAGGAAACTAAATATGACTTAGTTTTTTTTTAAATCATTTTGAAATAAAAAAAAAATATATATATAGATATTTGAAAAATGAAAACATATGAATGTCATATTTTTTGTAAATTTATAAAATTTAAAATACAATAAATAATTTTTTAGATAGATTTGATTAAGATTAGATTTTATAGATTTGAGAAACAAAAAAGTTTCAGAAATATGCTGAATTTAAAAAAATGGTCAACAATATAAAAAAAGGAAAGGAACATTTTTTTAAAGGAATTTATAAATGTGCAAAAAATTGCCAAAATTAGCAAAATATATAAATAAATTAAATAAAAATTTTAATTTCAAAAATTGAAAAACAAATCCCAAAAATGTGGTTAAACAAAAAAAAAGGCATTTTCGGAACCTTGCAATTTAAATAATTTGCAAATGTTTTCAGAAATTAGAAAAATAAATAAAGATCAAATTTGAAAATAGTTCCAAACATTGAAAAATCCTAAAAAAAAAAAAAAAAAATTATTAATAAAAAATGTTAAAAAAAAATGTAAAAAAAAAAAAAAAAGAAAAGAAAAAGAAAGGTGTATTGCAATTGATGATGAATATATAGTCCAACGAAATATTAACGCATGATTTTATTTAGTGTCTTAGTCTTTTATTATCAATACCCTCTGTAAGAAGAATAAAAAATATATATATTTTTATAATATTGTAAAGCTACAAAGAGCCTCTGCAAAGGAGTCAAAGAGCTGCATGAAGCTCCAGATTCACAGGTCGAAGACCGCTGCACATGCGAGTGTGTGTTTGAAGGAGGAGACAGATGTACACTTCACCTCCTCTCATGACCTCTCTACCAAAACAGAGACAGGCCTCAACATGAAGAAACACCTCTTTCCTCTCTCTCCCTCTGCAGTTAATTCCAGCTGCAACACGAGCCAGCTTTACAGCCTGAAAACCCTCTTGGAGGGAGTTTAAATGTTTGGAGGATAAAAACTTCAAAAGGTTTGGATGGATCACGGCAGCTCAATGCATGTCTGAAACATCTGAGGGTCTCTCTGCCTCTCGGCTTTCATGTGACGTCAGATTTAGTCCGCGCCGGAGGGGTGAAAAGCTTTGCTGAATAGATTTAAACGCTGGGTTAACACATGTAAAAGCTTAAAGAAGAGTTCCTCCAGACGATCGGGGCCGCGCCGGCATGCTGGAAATATAACAGACCTTGTTTCAAAACGCTGACTCACTCGTATGTCACCCGTTTTGACGTGTTAAAACACACAACACATGTGACAAGCGGAGGAAAATGCTGCTTATGCAATCTGTCAGTGGAAGCAGTATTGACATGTGATGACGCAATTATGCAGCACGCTGGAAGTAAGAGCTGAGTCGGCTGTTTCTCTGTGCTAAGCTTTGACCTGAGGGTCCTGACAGCTCGGCTTTGGCCTGCCCCCCCTCCCTGGATGTAAACCAAACCCCCCACCTCCAACGGGCATGAATCCAGCTGCACATGCACTTTTGATCAGGCTGATTTCACAACTGTTTGTGTTTTTCTGCTTCAACTGTGACCCCGCTTGTAGACCCCTGCAGGTCTTTGTATACGGACTGGACCATATCAGTGACTGCTCGGTAAATAACACCTCAAGTTCCTCTTTAACCAGACTATCCTGGGCCTGTCGAATCCTGGTTTAGACTCTGATGATGACGGCGCTTCATATTTGTACGTTGAAGTGTCCACTTCTCTACGATATCCCACCAAAAAAGTCTCCCCAGCTTAATGAAGCTGTTTTGTTTCTACCTGGGAGCAAACATACCACACTGTTCCATATTTATCATCTGGAGACAGGGAAAAATGCTCTCATGAAAGCACACCTTGCAGCAAATTCTTATAGGTGACCTTGTCACCTGTGTGGGACTCCAAACCGAGCTGTGATGAAGTGTTAGTTCTGGGGGCTAGGAATGAGAAAACATGGGCTTTTTGGAGAATTATCCGAGACAGACTGTACAACTGAAGGTAAAATATGTTTAATATTAACTATATCAGGATTTACTGAAGGATTTAATGTAAGACATCACAGAAAAAGAGAATTTAAAGAGAATAGCATGTAGCATTTATAGCTAGATATGATCTCAGGACGTTCAGATGTGTAGAAACACCAAACTTTAACCCATTGTGAAAAAGCAGTGGCAGGAAGAGTTTTCCAGAAACAAAAAATAGGTTTAAATGTTGATCTCCTCAAACTTTAGGATGTTAATAACAAGTCACAATAGGGGCTGGTTGATTTGGCTTCACTTACAGGGAGCAGTTGCACCGCCCAAGTTTTTTTTTTCTTTTGTCAACCAATATTTTCATGCTCTTGTGCTTGTATGTTGAGATGTTGAGACAGTTGCAAGAGCAGGAAACTGAAGGACAGAGTGTCATATTACTGTAAATATATAAAGAACTTTTAACAGACGTTGAACCCATGATGTCAAGAAGATAAGTAAGTTGAATTTAAGTAAAATTTATTTGTAGAGCGCTTTTCCCAGATAAAAATCACAAAGTGCTGTACATAGGTAGGTGCAATAAAACAAACTTAAAAAGGACTAAAAAAAATAAAATACCAAAACCAAAAAACAAAAATCATCCAAAAGCTTTCCTAAATAACAATGCTTTCAAGTGCCTTTTAAAAGAGTCCACAGAGTCAACAACACGAAGGGACAGAGCCAGCTCATTCCAGAGTCTGGGAGCTACAGCCTGGAAGGACAGGTCACCACCAGTTTTAAAACCAGTTTTAGGGACCCTCAGGAGGTTCTGGCCCGAAGACCGAAGGGAGCGTACTGAAGAATATGGACACTAGAAGTCAGCAATATATTGAGGAGCTTGACCATGCAACACACGGAAAGTCAGGACCAAAATGAAGATAAGATTCACTTTATTGGTTTAGTAAAGATGAAAAAAATATAAACTGTTGGTAAATGAATAACAAATAAGATGCAAAGTTAAAAAAAAAAAAAGTCAAATTAAATAATATGAAGTGTCAGAGTCAAATGTGCCTAAAATGAGAGTAGCATAATTGGATGTCATCTAGCTTGGGCACCACAAAAACTGCTCCCCCTGGTGGCTGGCTGCAGTATAGGTCAAAAACTCCATCTCCCCAGTCATTCCAGATGGGCTGTGGTCAAACTTTAAAAAATTAATCCACCTGGTAGAAATGTTTCTCACATTCATATGCTGTGATGTAAAAGATATCATTTGGCTGTGTTGTGTCCCAGTCCTCTTTTTTCTGAAAAGTTTCATTTACATTATTTATTAGAGGTTAAAAACAGGTTTTGACCTCACGTTTAACCATGATTGACAGCTGACGTTCTTGTGTATTTTTTTCAATAATAGCAAGGTTTGTCGGAAAAGAAAGCAAAGAAGAGATTAGGCTTTAGAAAGAAAAATGTATAGGCCTATATATTTTTGAATAACCCAGCTCCACTCAGATTCCTTACTGCATGGACTCTGGGTGCAGATCGGTGGCAAAATGGTGAAACTATTTTACGTATTAAACCAACAAAAAAGCTGTTGCACATGAATGAAACTATTCCCAATCAAAAAAAGAAGAAAGAAACAAACAAACAAATACACTATAAGATATTGCATACAGGGTTTCGGGGGTTTTTGACATAGCACTTTGTGTTTGTTCCTACCTGAAACTCTAGAGATGGGCCTCTGTACTGTGTGGCGTGTGCTGATAGAGAAATAAAATATTCAGACTGAAGTCATTTTTTAAACCAGGCTGTAAATCTGTTTATTTTCTCTCTGTGGAAATCTGCTTTCTAGAATGGGTGTGTATGTGGTTTCTGCTCCTTTTGGAGTCAGCCTCAAGTGGACACTAAAGGAACCTCACCTTTTTTTTGTTTTCCTCTTCAGCACCAGCCTCTACCTTCCTCTATATTCTCCAGAACATGCATCCTGATTATCACGCTGCTCAGAAACCCTTAGATTCTTTGTTATTTGAAGATGAAATATCTTTATTTTGATCCCTGGTGAGCCGTAAACACATCTAATGAACACTGACTACATCAAAATAATCAAGTCACTGCAAGTAAGTCCATACGTATTAATTTGTAAGCACTTATTCCTCCTCCTCTTCTTCTTCTCTGACTGTGTGTGTACATTTTTCATTAATGCCTCATTGCTTTTTGTGTTTACAAATGACAGAAATTATGCACTTTGAAAAATGCCCTCTTAAATCACAGACAAATTGAAATGTATGGCTCGTAATGTCTTTGTGATTACTCTATATTATTACTTGCAATTATGCATTCATGTAGTATTTATAGTGTGCACAGGCTCTGTAATGGGAGGTGCAGTGGTTTACAGATACACACAGTGCTTGTGTTAATGCACGCTCATGAATTTATCACTGTTGCTGCTTAAAGATGCTAAATCCGGCTCTGAACGAGATCTTTGGAGCTTATGTAACTTTATTTTCTCATCGTATTCCAGAGAAGGAAAGAGAAAGTAAAGAGATCAGGGATCCAGATCGATATCAGCCCTCAGGAGGTGTCACTCCACTTCCTGTTGCCTTGAATTTCTTCGACGTATTGTATGTTTATGGTTTCAGTTGAGGAGGAGGAGGAGGAGTTTAGAAGATTCCTCCACAATGAGAAACAGATGATCGTGTTTCTTCGCTTACACCCCATGTGTGCATGTGCGAGTGCGTTTTCCCAAAACTTTATTGCTAACACATTTGGATGACCGAAGCTTCAGTCCGCTCCACTTTGGCAGTGATGACACACCGCTCCCAGCTTTTTCCTCAGACTGCTGTGTTTTTTCTCCTTCCTCTCCTTCCTCTCCTCCTCTGCTCCTCTCCCCTCGCTCCGGCCTGCAGCGGGTTGCACAGAGGTGAGCGTGTGTGGGATGCCGTTGCTGCGGGACTGACAGGGAAACAACGATTTTCTCCGGCCAGTAAAATCAGCTCATGGTTGTCAAGAGTGGTGCCGAATGTTATGAAACAATATCTTGGCAGGCTGTTTTTCTCTCCCGCCCACTGGATCGTGGCAAGAAGTCATAGTCTATAAACCACACATCCAGAGATGATGACATCCCTGGCTCTTATTAGCGCCGTTAGCTTCGTTAGGAGGTTGTTTTTAGCTGCAGTCTGTAACCTCCTACTCCATTACAAGCCGCTGAAGGCTCATTGTGTCAGGTTTGGTGAATTTTTCTGTTAAAACCAAATTATTAAACAGAAAGCCAAAAGCCAGAGTGAGCTGAATATTTACTCTATTCATCACTTGTGAAATAATTACGGTTACACAATGTAACATCGACACTATCGGAGCTGCAGAGGAAATAATCTCTGGCGTTTTTCAGTTTGTTTTAACTCTTTAAGTTGATCTGATTTAGGTTGAAACAGAGCGACCAATCAGACGCGCTCAGTCCCACGTCTCCTTTAACTTGTTGATGAAGTGTAATGAAGCTAATAAAACACGTTAGCCGTTACACGACTGGAAGCTAAGCTCACAGAGATCTTCCTGTACTCCACGAATTCCTACTCTATCCTTTCATTCAGGTCCTCTTTCTTCCTGACACACACACACACACACACACACACACACACACACGCTGATACCACACTGCACAGTTGCATCAGACACCCATAAATATCACCGTGCCACTATGCCACAGAGTGATGTACGAGCCTTTGACTTGTCGGCTTGCCGTCTTGAACTAGAAATAGCGTAAAGCTCTCCCACACACCCACATGCATACACATTCATCTCTGACCATTTCTACAATGCTCACACACACCCACACACAAACACACACACACATACACAGCAACGTGTGGCAGACGTGTTTCATCAAGCCAGGGAACAACATGCCGTCCCTGCCCTTGGTTAGCCCTGCGGCAGTCTGGGAAATGGAGTGTGCTGGCTTGCAGTGACCTCTGCCCTCGCATCAAGCTGGGATCTGTGTTTGTGGACGGCACCTCTGACTCTGGACGGTGTGTGGAAGTAAATAAAAGTATAAAGAGACAGAAATTTAAAGAAACATATGAGCACAAAACCACATACACAATCTATGATAGTCTGTGTGTTTTTATGGAGCTCGTTTGCTTTCCACTGAGGCCCCTGTTAGGTAACGCTTCACCCTGAAACACACACTTAGACAAAAAAAAAACTTTTTGGGTGTTTAATATTTGGCTAACAAATTATTTATTATTTTCTTTTAAATTTACAAAATGTGCTAAAAATGTCAGAACAATTCGAAATGTAAAAAAATTGCAGAATTTCAAAGCTTTGTTAAAAAAAATGTCAAATTATTTTTTACATTTAAGTTTTTTTTTTTTTAATTAAATTGAAATTTTAAATTTTAAAAACTTTTTAAAAAGTAAAAAAAATATATATATTAAAATTATGCAAAAGTTTTAAACACATTCGAATTTAAATTTTTTTTTTTTTAAAGGGGAAAAAAAGGGGAACTTTATGGTGTTTCAGATTTGGCACAAAAATATTTTTTTTCTTTAAAATTTACAAAATATGCAAAAAATGTCAAAACAATTTGAAATGTAATACTTTCGCAAAATTTCAAAGCTTTGTACATAAGTGTCATTTTTTTATTTCAGATCTTATAAAAAACGTAAAATTTAAAAAACTTAAAAAATGTTCAAAAGTTAAAAAAAATAAAAATTTAAAAATATGCAAAAGTTTTAAATTTTTGAAATTTAATTATAAAAAATTAAATTGGTTTATTTTAGAAGAAGGAAAAAAAATAGAGAACTTTTATGGTGTTTCAAATTTGGCAAAAAAAAAATAATATTTTTTTAACTTACAAAATATGCGAAAAATGTCAAAGAATTTGAAATGCAATAATTTTGCAAAATTCCATTTAAAAAAAAGTCATGTTTTTTATTTCAGATCTTTTTGGAAAAAAAAAAAAAAAAAAAAAAAAACTTTAAATTTCAAAAATTTAAGAAAAAATGCAAAAGTTAAAAAAAAAATTAGAAACAAAAAAATATGCATGATTTTTTATAAAAATTGCAAAAAAAAAAAAAAAAATTAAGAAAGTCACAATGGCAAATGGCACCAAAATTGCAGGCATGATCCATATATGCTTGCACTAAGTTGGGTGTGACATCAGGGTTTCCACTCAAACTCAGGCTGCTGTTTAAATTTGGTTGCAACGCGTCAGAAAATGTCCACTCTGGAGGCCGTTCTCAAAAGTTTCGGTTTAAGGCCTAAATGCAGTTTCATCTTCAAATTGGTACCAATCTACCTTGTACCCCATCCCTGGACCCTTCTCCTCAACAAGGAGCCTTTTGGTGTTAGCAGGTGTCAACATGCCAACGTCTCCAACCAGGACACTACCCCAGCAGACCCATGAGCTTCTTCCTGATGGTTTAATATACAGAAGGTCTTTTTCCAAAATGCTCCTTCTGGGTCAAACCTCAGCGCGGCCCACTGGCTTGAAAGCGAGCTCCACATCCCAAGTCCCCGTTTCCCTCTCCTCAGTGACGCGTTTCAGCTCCGTTTCCCTGATTCATGTGTGGTCTGTGAATCAGTCTCAGTCTCACCCTTCCTCAGGGACCAATTTGGCTCGGGAGACTCTTCTTGGAGGTTTTTGCCCCTGACAACACGTCTGCTGGGGTCACATGGACGCCAGAGCCTTTCGGGGCACAGAAGTGAGATATTAGAATGTAAAAAAAAAATATCCAGGAAGGAAGGCAGGTGCAGGTGTGTCCACTGGCTTCACACACACACACACACACACACACACACACACACACACACACACACACACACACACACACACACACACGCACACACACACACAGTGTACACAAAGGTAAGGCAGTTATTGGCGACCGGGCCCCTGAGGCTCAGGTCCACAGATGGGTTGGAGATTGTTTCCTCCTTGCGTCGAATCTTCAGGGCTTTAATTGGCTGCTGCTCTAGCTGACCTCTGACCTTTTAGCACAATTGACCACAGCACCTGAGACAAAGCCAGGTCTCCCATCAGGTATTGGTTAGTGAAAGGATTCCCCAGACTGATTTATGGCGTGGGATCAATAGAGCAGCCGTAGGGGCAGAAAATACTTTCACAGCCGCTGACATATTGGGATTTGTTTGGTATTTTGCTGTGATATTTATTGTTTTATCCCCTTTCATAAGTGCTGTGCGTGTAGTCCCCTTGGCAGGATAAGAACGGGATTTGACCGAAATATATGGGCCTGATATTATCCCTTTATTAACATGGGACTTGGTCTAGACACTGTAGTCTCTCAGAAGGTTTTATAAAGGCTTTGTTTCCATCCGCTGTCTCCATTAGATGTTATTTCTGAAGGATGGTAACAGAAAACTTTTACATAAAAATAATGAGATTTAACACCAACGACCTGCAATAACCTGCAACCAATCGGAACATCCTGTTTCAGCTGTCTTTCACCTTTAGTCCTGGTAACCGGGTGTAGCGTGTACGTCAGGGGCGGCATTTCATGGTGGGCAGCAGAATAAGTAGATAGACCTCTGTTTATATACATCTTCATATGCAAATGCAACTGTCTTGGTTGGTTTATTGTGCTCAGATACTTGCCGTAGTGTCCTGGACACCTTCTACAAAATATGATGTCAAAGCTTCCTTCGCCTTACAAACAGCAACTGTCTACTTGCTGTGTCTCATCTGACAGAGGATGGTGTGATTGTTGGGAATGGGAGGGATGAAAAGATGGAGCTGAATCTGCCCCAAAATGCCCACATAAGCCTAAAGGCTAGGTTATGGTTTCCGTACAAATATGTCGCATTGAAATTACAAATAAAACCAAAATCTTCATTATTTTCCCAATGAAGACATTGAAGTGTTTAAAATTCTATACATAATTGAAATCTAGGGAAAGAGTCTAAAAGAAAAGTTCTTTTTAATTTTTAAAATTGTAGATGTTATGTATTTGTTTTTAAAATTATTTTTTAATAAATTTGCAAGAATTTGAAATATTTTGAATTTTTAAAATTGAGCAAAAATTGCCCAAAAAAAGGAAGAAATTCTTTGGAATTTACAGAATACGCGGAAAAGTAATATTAAAAAAAAAGTTTTGGAATTTCAAATCCTTTTTGAAAAATTTCAAAAAAATTTGGATTTCAAAAATAAAAATTAAAAATTAAAAAAAAATAATAATAAAAACAATATATATATATTTTTTTAATTTCAGAAATGTCCAACGTTTTGAATTTTGCAAAAGTAAAAAAAAACAAAGTGTTAAAATGTTCAAAAATTTGAAACAATTTTGAAATTTAAAAAAAATTGTACCAAAAAAAATTAAATCTAAAAAGTGTAATTCGAGAAAGTTGGTAAAATTCTGTCTCTTATCAAATTTTTTCTTGAATTGGTTACATATATTGATAATACTGTGCAACTCGTCATTTTTCATGTTTGCTAATGTCTTGCCATATATCAAGCATGTATATTCAGCAGTTAAATGAATCCATCCTCACAGAATTAAAATCAGTATTTTCTTCCAGATTAGTCTTTTTGTAGATGTAGTTATCTTCCCAGGGCTGTAAAACTTGAGGTTAGCCACAGGTGCATGGAAAGTTGGTGGGCTGTTGATGTTGTAGGAGGTGAAGTAGAGCGGTGGCAGGCTTTATTGACAGATGGGATGAAGATTTAGTTCAACTAAATGTTAGCACAGGATTTTATTTAGTGTCAGTGTCTTTAATCATTAATACCCTCTGGAAGAAAAATGACAATTGAAGAACAAACGTGTAAAACTGTGATTAAGCAGTAAATGCATCAATCAGTGCATTAGTGATACAAATATGTAAAGCCAAACAGAAAGATTAAATCACATGACTTTAAATATTATTTCTACTTATTCAATAATTGAGTATTGGCCCTTTTTCTGCTGTTCCTGTTATCTATCTGGAAAACACTGATAGCACCATCTGCTTTGGAAAACCTGGTGTCACAGCCTGGATTAGACCCTGTGTGACTGGTGGCGTTATTTTATTCATTATATGAGTGAATCAGTGTGGTGCATAATGCTTTTTAAGCTATTCACACAGAGAAAGGAGATGGAAAGGAAATTGGGTGAACTGCATGAAACAGAGCTGCTGCGATAGAGGAGGGTTAGCGAGAGTGGGAGTGAGAGACAATGGAGTACAGAGGAGGAAATGAGAGAGAGGCAGAGAGAAATAAAGGGAATAAATACGCTGGATTTATGCAGGAAGCAATGAGGCCACCTCTCTCCGGTGCAGCTCCAAAACGGAAGTGAAAGTGAGGGCAGGGCCTGTTAGAAGTGTGCCCACCGCTCTCACAGACCTGATGCAAATGTAGCAAACACAGCGCTCAACAAAGACACGCCGCGGAGCAGAGATGGCGCCCAGGTTGGAGGACGGTTTCCAGTCTTTGGTGGTTTTCAGAGAGGAACTAAATTTAGCTGCTGAAGCAGAGCGTTTGATTCTTTCTCACTTTGACGGCTGGTGAAAGAAGTGACAGACCAACAGAAAAAAAACCCTGTGTTCCCTTTGATTCAGCTTCTTAAGTAACACCTTCAGTAATAGCTCACACTTCTTATTTTCATTGTTTATTCATGTAGAAGTAAAAGTGGAAAAAAAAAACGCTCCCCTGAGCAGGTTTTAGCTTTTTAAAGGACATTTCTGCACAAAGCTCTTATGAACAAGAGGCACAGTACATTAGCGATAAAGACAGTTGTTTTGGGTAGTTAACAAATGCCAAACTCAATCACAAGAACATGAACAGAAAAAATAAAGCATTAACATTTCACGAGAGCACACAAACCACTCACAAAAAGCTTTAATTGGCACAAAATAAGTTCCTCTAATGGGTAAAACAGCTGAATAAGATCCTCAGAAAACCGGAGTGAAGTCATAAACGCTGCTGAAACGCTCTTTGGATTGAAGTTGTTTATCGCTGAGCTTTATTTAAAGAGCGGTTCCTCCACTGTGTCGAATTAAAGGAATTAAAGAAATTAAACGCAGAGGTTTAATACAGAGAATTCATACCTCGCCAGAGCAAGCGGAGTGGGAGTGAAGGAGCAGGCTTTATGGGAAATGTGGTCTTCATTTTGAACATGGTGTAATATGGTCTCAGTGATGTCACCCACTCAGATTAGCACTACATGGGAATGCTAACAGCTCTGCAAGGCTGTGTATAGCTAAAGTCGCTAATGCTAATAGCAAAATCATCACAACACAAACATCTAGTGAGTCTGATGTTTTCCAACGTATAAGACAAAATAAGCTAACTACCCGTAAACTTCACAGAAACAGATTAAGCATTTATTTCAGAATATTTTAGAGCGTCTGTTTTTAGGTACCCCTTAGGTATGGTCTGAGCATTTGTGTGTGAAACCGTCTCTTTCCAAAATTAGCTTAAGGTACCCTGCAGTGTGATTAATGACATACCTGTCTTGAGGTACCCACACCATGCTGTTTGAAGGTACCCCTTTGTTCCAGACATTTTTTGTTCATTGGTGCATAACTTCAAGTATTCAATTCAAGGTAAATTATCTTTTATTTAAGGAACTTTTTACTTTGACCAAATTCAGCATCTGTTTGAAGGTACCCTGTGACGTACATTATGACGAAATGAATCCATACCCAGCTGTTACATAGTACCCTTTCGTTCCTGACTCTCACTTTTCTTAAGCCACGTTTAAACGAAACCAAAAACAGTTGAATCTGATAGCATCTTGTTGCGTTTTGTCCCAAAACGGAAACTTGTGAAAATGCTCTCCACAGGGCAGAGTGTTTCAGGGTGAAACGCTGACTTCATTGCATGTGCACTCACAGCTTCAGGTAAAGGTTGCGCCCGCAGCCTCAACTTCCAGTTAAGCCGTTCCAGTCCAGTTGGTGGCAGAAATACGCCTCAAGGTTGGATTGCCAAACGTCTCACACAATAAAACGTCAGAAAAATAAGGAACAACCACAACAATGATGGCTGATTTCCAAGTAGCATATATAAACACATATATCCACATCGCCAACTACTGGCCTGGAATAGCCACTACGTCGTTGTGACTTGTCCTCTTGGAGTCGTATGAACGCGGATCGCGGTTGGCTTTTGGAAACGCAAAGGAAGAGTCTTTGCGGGAGTCTCCGTGTAAACGTGGCCGTAGAGCTTTACTTTAAAATACAACCTTGTTTTCAGTTCGAAGTACTGTGTCCATTTTCAGCATCCCTCAGTTTTAGTAACAGCAGTGTGTGAATAACTGGGCTCTTTGGATGTTTCAAGGTACTTCTTGGATATGTTGTAACAGACTCAAGTGATATGCAAACTTAATCACAGGCAGGATGTGATTCCTGAACTTCTTCACAGGATGGATAGTAACTTAGAGAAGTTATCAGCTCAGCTCAGCTGGAATGGGCCACCACGAATTAGGTCATTTGGCTCACCACAGAGTTGACCAGTTGGGACTTTAAGGCAGACGGTAAATCTTCAGTGTGTCTGCCTGACCCAAACAATCTGTATCTCTCTTTCGGCTCCTCTTCGTCGGCCTTGGTAGGCTGATAAGTGCTCTACTCTCCTGGATGATATGTAGACAGATGCTCTAGCCCCTCTCATCCCGCTGGGCGGGGATGTAGTCCATGGGCTTACAAATACACACATGAAGTCACATGGCGCACACAACTTTGGACTCAACGCCATCTTGATGCGCGGGTGCCCGAGTAAGGCTGCATAGCTGTGACATTTGTGCAAGTCTTTGAGTTCGTGTTTGTTGTTATCTTGTGCTTATATGCTGAGGTGTTTTTTTCTCTATCTCAATCTATGCCCCCTGCTGGAAATAGTCTGGAATTGACTTTTTTTCCCTCCTCTCTTCTCCCAATGATGTTTTTTTTTCATACCTATTGCAAAGGGGCGCTAGGGAGCTGACGAGCTCCTATGTGAATCCCATTTCTGTGTTCCCCCATGTTTGTTTTCTTATAAGTCTTGAAAGGGATGTAACTGAAAGTTTTTTGATTCTGATTCTGATACTTAGCATCTGGTTTAAGGTACCCCATACTGTCTGTTACTTGGTACTCTTTTTTTTCTGCTTCAAGGTCCTAGCAATTGGCTGTTTCATGGTACTTGATCATTTCTTAACGACTTCTCCTTACTGCAAGATATCAAATCAGACTCAGCTTTCATTTTGAGGAACCCTTGACCAAATATTTCTGTTGGTGGCTGTTTCAAGTTACCTTTCAATCATTTTAAGATACTTTGTTATGTCTGCGATCAGGATCTCTTTAGTCTTCCTGTTAGATTACCCTTTTGCCCAAGTTTGAGGTACCCCAAACTCAAAGAATTCTGGGTACCATTTACCGTCTATTTAAATTTACCTTTTGATATTATTGTCAAGTTATGCTGTGGTTTTAAGGGACCCGCTGAACTGGTTTATTCCTACCTCTTAGATATCTGTTCATTTCTTTTTGTTTCAAGGTACCATGTAAATTCCTGTGATTGCAAAAACTTTGGTTATGATCCAACAACATTGCAGTACGTCTTGTTGGATAATAACTTAAAGCACTTGATGAGGAACATAAATTTTATGTAATAGTGACGTTTACTCTCACCTTTCTTGAAATGGTACCATAAACCAGGTATCAAAGTCAAACTGCAACTGCAACCACTCTCGTTTGTCCTCTTTGTCCCCCCTCGCCACACTCTCACAATCTCATTAGTTTACTCAACAGTTTGTCCTCGGTGCCCCCTCACCCCAAACTCACCCACTCACCTGTTGACTCCTCCCCCCGCGTCGTGACCCGCTCAGCCGGCCCCTCTCAGGTGATCATCACCTATCGAGCAGCGGTTCACACAATCGTTTGGTCGATGCTCTGATTGTGTTTTCTCTCTGCGTGGGCGGCACCGGGAGGGGATTGATCACCAGCTAATGAGGGAGCGTTGAGCGAGCGCGGGGAGGAGGGGGGGGTCGGCGCTAAAGACGCTCGTTTCTAAAACAGGCTGTACTGTATATGAGCATCTCCCCACCTCCTCCTCCTCTTCCTGCTGTATTAAATGATCTCGCTGTTATCATTCCTGCATCTCAGCTTCATTATAGCCCACACAGTATTGACCCCAAGCCAGATCTATCAATACACACACACACACACACACACTCTCAAAGACTTATATGGAACCTAAAGGAATGCTGTGAAGAAGATGTGTCTAATTTTGGGTCCGTCATAAATCCATCACGTCCTTCCACAGATCAACGAGACTCCTGAAAGTGTTGTTTTGTTTCTCGCAGTGAATAAATCAGGGGTCATCGAGGATCTATTGGAAACGCTGCTGCAGCCTTCGAGCCTACGAGTGGGTGGCCCGCAGTGTGTTTACTTGATATCAGAGCCGTCAGGGTCGCAGTGTTGGCTAATTTATACAGTTTGCTGTAGTTTATGAGGCTGTGAGCAGGGGATTGGAGAGTGAGAGCAACTTCACAACTTCTGACTGACTGGCTCTGAGTTTAACTTACTGATCAGCTGACTAACAAGCAAGTTCATGTACGCAGTGAGGTCATTCCTCCTAAGATGTTTCATTGTATGTTCATGAACACAGAGAAAAATGGCGTGGAAGCTAATTTGGATATGTTTTTAAAAAATGTGTTTTTATTCAACGTCCTTTGATTCAGATATTTTCAGAGCTGAATATTCATGAAGAGCTGAGTTTCTTTACCCTAGAACACACTAAAGAAGTACCACTTTGTCCACAGGGGGCGCCAAAACCAAAGACACTGAAAGATCCTTATAAAAGCTTTAACTTTGGGGTTTTAGCCGTAGCTTGTTAGCAGAGTTGAGCATTGAGGATTCCTGCTCCTCACGACCCGAGGTGCCTGCCTCAGTCACTCTCAACGTCTTAAGACCCAACAAGCGTCCACATACATGGACATTACATTTCTGCCCCTCAGACCCATGATACTTCATTTCTTTATTGTTTGACCCATTACTGTGCGTTCTCACCAAAAGAGGCAAAAGAGGCAAATGTGGCAAGCACGCCAGCAGTTAATCCATTTTCAATGAGAGCCCAGCGTCCTGAGCGTCACCAGATGAGAAGTTGAGCCTCGGTCAACTTTATGGTAATTAGCTATGACGCAGTTCAGCGGCAAATGGTGGCAACCAATCAGAGTAGAGATGTCCTTTGACTAAGCGGGCTCTAAAGAACAACGCATGTAACTTTGGTTCCTAGTTCTGTCTTGGATACAGAAAAGCTCATAAACTGTGTTCAGGCTCATCCTGTTCTTTTTTATGTCGCCTTTTTGGCGACCGCCACCAACAACAAAAACATGTTGCCTGGGATCGCGTCATGGAGGTGGTAGATTGTTCTGGTGAGTTAAAAAAAATGTGCAGTAATAGCAGAAAATAGCGAAGTGAAGTGTAGTCTGTGGCTAAGACGTAGCCTAGCCTACCATGCTAGCATTTCTTGCTTCATCTGAATGAGATGACACCAGGGCTCCAGACTAACTTTTTTCAGCAACGATCTGAGGTTTACATTTAGGGTGTATTCACACCTGTGGCTCGTCTGCTTTGTTCTGATTCAGGGGAAAAAATGAAACAATTGTAGCAGCGATCGTCACTTGGATCGTTTGAGTTCTCAAGGTAAAAGTCCCTTGTTGTCCAAATGTCATGTGAGATCAATTTTTTTCTCTCATTGGCCATAAATCGTACCTGAAGGCGGGGAGTTTCCCTATCTTCATTCATACATTCATGCTCTTACCCGCCATGGACCATCAACAACGTGTGTGGCTAGTTTGCGTTATAGCGTTTATCTGGCTAACAGTGTGCGCTATCTGATCAACATAAGAGTCCTGACTGTGTTAAGCAATGATTTATTTTCCTCAGCCCTTCAGTCTTTTCTTCTTCTGCTGCTGTTGTTGATTCTTCTACTCCTTCTTCTTCTACTGTTGTGACTTCTACAGTTGACAACCAAACTCATTACTGCCCATCTCTACAGTGCAAGCCACAGTCATGAGTCAGTTGTGCCGGTTGCTGGGGCGTTTGTGTTCTCACTGCACAGAAACCACTACAGGGCTCGAATGGAAGTGAGCTGAGACCAGCTGTTTTGAGGGATCTCGACCCGCTTGTTTTGTCCCACATCCGAGCTTGTGCCCAAACAAACTGGGGTTTTAGGGGGGGTGTTCACTGTTTCAGAACAACTGCCCCAAATGATCCAGGTGTGAAAACTTCCTTAGTGACACTGCCCACATCATCTTTGGGTGAAATCAAAGAAATTTAAAATTATGTCTCAGAGCCGGGGTTCAGGTCGGACATTTTAAATGCATTTTATTTTATGTTTGTAATTAATTTTTGCAGTGTATCTTGTAATACATTTATAGCACTGTTTTAATTTGCTTTTTCAAATACACTTTATTTACTGTAGTGCTCACGCCACCTGCTCTAGAGACGATGGTTGAAAATTAGCCAATTGGCTAATTTGGCATATTCACAGAAATGTTTGTTAATATGCATTTTCTCTGTAAGTTAAACCAATAAACTGAACTAAACTACTAACAAACAACTAAACAAATAAACTTCCCACTGACTAATATTAGTTGTTATACTTATAAGGTCTTAATTATCCCAAATAGCAAAGTGAATAAAAAAATGTACACCAGACAAAAGCTCAGGTCTTATGAGGTTTAACTCTCCACCCTTCGCCTGCTCCAAAAATATGTGTATGCATGTTTTGTTAATCTTTATTTGAAGCTTCAGAACATTAATAGGTGAAAGGTTAAAAAATAAAATGTTCTTAAATAGATTTTAGGTGGAAACAAGCAAAAATTGAGCAGGACAGCGCCCCCCTCGTCACCCCGTTCATAAGAAGAAAAAAAAAAAAACAAACAAAAAACAATAACCCACTTTGCGCCTTTTCACATGCTCTGGTCGTAGCCCAGCATCAAAACGCCACAACAGCAGCAACATATGACTTCATGTGTTCTCTGAGCTCAAACATCAACTTTAGCCTCGCCCGTAATTTTTAACGGTGAATTTACATCCGTTAAAGTCAGGAGCAGTTTTTCAGAGACTCATGGTCCAGCTGAGATCATCTTCGCTCGTCTCCTTCCTCTGTTCCTGTTACATGACTCTCCCAGTGACGAAACTCTCCTGATCTGTCTCTGCTCCATCCTGTCCTCTTCCTGTTCTCTCTTTCACTTTCTCCTCCTCTCCTCCTCTCCTCGCCGCGCTCCTCTCTGCCGCTCTCGGGAGCGAGTGGGCTGCATATTGATTTTTGGTGTTGAACTTGCACGGCTCTCTCCCTCTTCGCCCCCACAGACACAAACTGACGGAGAAGTTGATTAGGAGCAGCTCTAAATATATCCTCCACCTCCTCCACCTCTGCTTCTTCTCCTTCTTCCTCTTCCTCTCTCCAGCCCCTCTCCTCCCCTCTCCTCCCCTCACCCACTCACGCTCCCACACCGCTTCAATCGCTCATTCTCCGATTCGCCTGGACGCCGCTCTGCCAAGCGCTTTCTCTTCCTCTCGCCATTTCCTCTCCACTCGCTCTGAGCATGTCATTTGTCAGCCCCCCAAAAAGAAAAAATAAAATAAAGAGAAAGAGACGCAGGCTGCGTTTCCAGGTTTGGCTGAAATTGATATGATAATTTGATGATTTCAGGAAAGGCGGGAACATTTCCAGAGTGGCGTGAATCTAAAAAGAAACTTCCTCTCAGTAGGTGTGTTTAGACGCACGTCGATGGCAAACATTACACACTTGGATCCATTCCAGCGCTCACATACTGTACGTTCACTGTACATGACCTGAAAGTATTTTTTCTGCATGACTCACCGCCTAAACAGAAAGACTCTCACAAACTGGAGCACAAAGAAACACAAGCAAAAATATATGTTTAAGGCTTCACGTCGTCCACTTCCATCATTTTCACAGATTTTCCACCAGATTTGTAGATTTCTGCTTCATTTATGTCAGTACAGTTGCAAATATTGAACAAATGCTTCTTCTGAATACACTTTTATTGATAGGAGATTGTATATAGCGCCGTAGCGATGTGCTAATTAAAGGTCGCTCAAAGTTTTCACTAGAAAGAGAAGGGTCACAGTCATTTTGTTTTGTTTTTCACCAATTTATGGTTTTATCTTCAGATACAGCATCAATTCTATCAGCGATCATTAATGTGTTGACAATGTACACTAGAGATCAAAATTAGAGAACAATTTATAAACACTTGTTTTTTTCCAAAATAATGTAATCCTCATTGCTCAACATTTAAAGGATTCTTTGTGGTGGCAATGCCATACCACTGGAACAGTGTTTTACATCAAAACATAAAGCATTGACAAAAACAACTTAATTTTGTAAAAAACATGATGATCAAAATTAAAGAACAGCAATGCCTGTAGTACAAAGAAAGATAATAACATCATTTTATGGAGGTTACAATGATCAAAACTTAGTAGGAAGTGTACAGGCCTTTGCTGTGAATTACTTCAGCACATCTACGACCACAGGACATAACCAGTCTCTCACTCTGCTCTGCTGTGATTTTGGTCCACTCTTCTTTCAGTCTCTTCCACAGTTCAGTGATAGTAGTGGGTTTCTTGGTCATAACTTTGTCTCCAAGGATTTTCCAGAGGTTCTCTATTGGGTTTAGATCACGACTCTGGGCTGGCCTTTGGCAGCAAAGGTTAGTCTAGCCTTTTGATTCTTTCTGCTAATGAGAGGTTTGGTCACTGCAGAGTGGGCTTTCAGTCCAAATGCTCTCAAACGTCGAGACACTGTATGACGAGATATTGTCTTACCCTGTTGGTCACTGAACTGGCGAGCAATTTCAGCTGCAGTGTTAAACCTATTGCCCATGGAGGTTCTCCGTATTATCCTGTCCTCTCTTTCAGTTGTCTTTTGTGGACGACCAGACTTCTTGGTGGACTTCAATGAATTTGTGGCTTTGAAGAGATGTAATATTCGGGATATCACAGATTTGGAATGCCCAACTTCTCTTGCTATTGCTGACAAGATCATCCCTTTGGTCTTCATCTGGACAACCTGCTGCCGGAGGGTTTCTGTGACTTTAGAACGGCTTGCCATCTTGTGAAGTCAGTGAAAACTGCAAGATAGGCTGCCAGTTAAATAGGGTTTGTCAGATAATTAAGGATATTGGCACCAGGTACCAGACTAACACCAGTTACTGGGAGGGATCTGAAAGTGTTCTCTAATTTTGATCAGTGTCCTTTTTTGAATATCTGATTTAAGTTTTTTATTCTGTGTTTCAGAATAAATTTAACTCGTGCAATATGCTCAAAAAACTGACCTTGAACTTGTGTTTGAATACATTTATGAGAGGACAACGGAATGAAGTTTACATTTGTAAAATTGTGTCGTGTTCTCTAATTTTGATCTCCAGTGTATCTATAAAGCCAGATACTGAAAGCTCCGTCAGATCATTTTTTACACCAACTGTCCAGCATCACAGTAACGTTACAGTGAGAGTGAAAAATTAGAATAATGCAGCCAGGTTGTCAAAAGATGACGGTGAAAAGATGCTAAAACTCTCTTTAGCAAATTAAACAAGGCCAAGGCAATGCAGTCGACGACTTAGTGGAGAAAGTGGCTAGTGGTTATCCTGGGAGTTGCTGCTATGAGTTGTTGCTAGGAACTCACTGCTTAGGATTTGCTGTTGTGAATTGCTGCAAATCTGGCGCCCCTACAAAGTCACTGCTAAGAAGTGACTGGAAAAACTTGCTGCTAGAAGTGCGAGTTAGAGTCGCTGCTAAGAGTCAAAGAAACATATTTGCTGCTATGAGTTGTAGCAAGAAGTGTTCATAAAAGTCGCTGCTAAGAGTCGCTGTTTGAAGTCAACGCTAAGAGTTGTGCCTGGAAGTTGCTGCTTTGAGTAGCTGCTCAAAGTTTCTGCTAAAAGTCACTGCTTAAAGTCACTGCTATAATTTGCCACTCAAAGATTCTGCTAGAAGTTGCTACTTGGAGTCCCTGCAGGACACACTAAGAAAATTCACTGCTAAGAGTCGCTGCTAGACATTGATTCTAGAAGTGCTATTAAGAGTTACTGCTATGAGTCGCAGCCAAGAGTCACTGCTAGAATTCACTGCTCAGAGTTTCTGGTAAAAGTTGCTGCTTGGAGTCTCTGCAGGAGACACTTATGAAAGTCGCTGTTAAGAGCCACTGCTAGAATTCGCTGCTAAGAGTTGTTCCTGGAAGTTGCTGCTTTGAGTAGTTGGTAGAAGTTGCAGATAAAAGTCGCTGCAAGAATTCCCCGCTAAGAGTCGCTGCTAGACATTGATTCTAGAAGTGCTATTAAGAGTTACTGCTAGAATCCACTGCTCAGAGTTTCTGGTAAAAGTCGCTGCCTGGATTCGCTGCTTGGAGTCGCTGCTTGGAGTCGCTGCTTGGAGACACTAAGAAAAATTTGCTGCTAGACGTTGATTCTAGAAGTGTGATTAAGAGTCGCTGCTAGAAGGCACTGCTAAGAGTCCTAGCTGGGAGTCGCTGCTTTGAGTAGCTGCTAGAAGTTTCTGCTAAGAGTCGCTGCCAAGTGTCATTGCTAGAATCCGCTGCTCAGAATTTCTAGTAAAAGTTGCTGCTTGGAGTCCCTGCAGGACACACTTTTGACAGTTGCTGCTAAGACTTGCTGCTAAAATTTGCTTCATGGAGTTGGTGCGAGAAGTCTCTGCTAAGAACTTGCTGCTAGAGGGCGCCAAATAACATAAGCACATTTTCCGTAATTTGCATGTTATGGTCATGGATGCTTCAGGAGAGGAGTAACATCACAAGAGAAACAAAAGTGATGATGCTCAGGAGTAACTTCCCCGACACAGTCATGTGATCGAATTTTAAGAAATAAAACCCTAACTTCGAGGTGTGAAAAAATTGAAATTGAAATCATGTTTGTGTGAGCACATGCAGTGGTGTGAAGATGATGTTAGAGACACCAAGGGACCAGATGGAGGAGCCTCTGTGTTTGGCCATCCCGAGGTAAAGACAACAAACGACTGCAGCGTGGGACCAAAAAAACAACGCGATTGCCAGGCCGCTCTCCTGCGTTGTGTGTGTGTGTGTGTGTGTGTGTGTACAGCCTCGTGTCCCATGGTTTAAATCTCATTTACCTTCTTTTCGTTTCTGAATGCTGAGGCTGATGCCGGAGCAGAGCAGCCAACTGCTCCGCTCATTGTTTGAAAGGTGGTGGTTGTGCTGGTGGAGCGTGGTGGAGCGTGGTGTGGTGGGGGCTCATAAACGGAGCGTTTTTCAGACAATGAGCACGTGGGCGGATGGCTTTAGGCATATTTGACAGGATCAAATGACTTAGAGAGAAAAGAAAAATCTGTCGTTTATGAAATAATCCTCCTATACTTATTTCATCCACATCCTGTGCTCTGCTTGTTTCTGCTTTCTCCTCACCTCCACCTCCCCCCAGCCTTCTCCACCCCTCCCCCTGTACATGGATGGAGGTAAAAAGGGAATCTGTATTCAGAGGGAGTTTAAAGACACACTGACTTTGTTTAGATTGGAAATGCACGTCGCATTTACATGATGACACAAACCTGGAGGCTCGTCCTCAAACGCTGGATTAAAGAAGCTGCAGGAGGTGGTGCAGGGTGTGTATCAGCTGATATGGTTCCAGCGTCATGGAGAAAACACGTGTGTTCATGTTTCAGGGTGTGTTTGAGCCACAGAGCAGCGTGAGCGTGACTCCTTGTTCGTGTCACGCTCTTGCACCTCCTCGCCTGTGGGATCATTACTTCAGTGAGGAGGCTTCGCAGGTCAACCCGAGTTGGAGCGACTTCTCTTTAGTTTCCTCTGAAGGACACACACAGACAAACATGACGACACAGATTAGCTTCATGCTCATGGACACACACACTTCTCTGAATGAACAGACAGAGCCAGGTGTGCCGCAGGTGTCCACCTCCTGGTTGTCATTGGGTTTTTATCTGAAATATGACGCCTATTATGAGTTTTGGCTGCTGGAGAGGCCGATTAATTTCCTCAATGACTCCCTAGAGTCGGGTTTTATTTTCAGAAAATGATTCAATGCACAAAAAATCAAAAAATACTCTGTAAGCTTTCTGACAGCGCATTTAACTCCCTGAGTTTGCATTAGACATACACTGTGTTCACACTGGTTGCATTGTTGTGGATATTTGAAAAACTGTCAACAGTCATTTTTTATTTTTTTATTTTCTTAAAGAAGTCAGATAGTATGTTTCTTTAGATGTGTGTTTACTGTCTTTTTAAAGTCATGTGGCTGTAAGTTTGAATAAATGCAGAAATTGCAGAAATCCAATGATTTCTTGGTTTCTGGTGACTTCTCTGGTGACATGTGGCCTCTCTTCTGAGCTGCATGTCTTCCCATCATCTTCTTCCCTGTTTCCACAAAGCGGTTTGGTTCGATTCGTCTCAGTTTTTATAGTATTTCAGTCACGATTATTTCAAGAAGCCATTTTGGAAGAGAATGAACAATTGTCATATCTGTCGACTTGGAGTGATGGTGTCGTAGGAATTAAGTAGCATCTTATTTTTTTAGGGATGTGTATTCGTTCCCTTCCCTGGGCCCTAAAAACCAAAAGGGAAGAGGAAGACAAAGGTTAAGACAAAAGCCGCGTTTCCACAAAGCAGTCCGGTTTGGTTCAGTCCGGTTTGATACAGTTAAGCCTGATCCAATGAAGAAGCAAAACACGACACAGTAAACAAAGAGCATAGATGAAGACATGCAGCATTTCATCCTCTCTGTGATTGTCATGTAGCTCTTTGATCAGTAGAAATGCAGCCGCTGTCACACAGGAAGTGACGATTCTTTTGACCAATCAGCGGTCTGCAGTGTGTTGCTCCACCTTCTGAGAGCGGATCAGTTCAGTCTGGCACCCATACGAAAGGGTCCCAAAAAGTGGGACGGCTCGTCTCGGTTATTTGGTGATTTGTCCCAGGGTAAGACAGAGAAAACGCCACAAAATGCGAGCCATACCCAGACGAACCGAACCGGTCTGCTTGGTGGAGACGTGACTAAAGAGCTGAGGATTGGCTCTGATAGCTACCGAGACCAGTTCATGAGGCGATGGTCTTCTGAGCTCCAAGATGCCGACCAGACCTCGGAAAAACGTGACCTATTTGACGGCAGATTGTCATACATGAATACTTTCTGTCTGCTTCTCTTTAACTGATCATAAACACAAATAAATAATACTTTTTTTTTCAAAAATTAGCTTTGAACTTGTTGAAACAACATGTTAGCTGTTTGTTTGAATGTGTCCTTTGCATTTCTGTTGGTTCACATGACATTTCTGCTTTTTTTTTCCAGTTAAAGAATCAGTCCCATTAAACTGTAACTGTCTGGCGTAACCAGAAAAAAAAACAAGTACTGAATAATTCACCTTTTATATTTCATTTCTGAACTTGATAATATAGTTTTGTTGTAGTGAGCGAGTCAGTTTGCTTTCAAGGTCAACGGTTTCTCTATTTATGGTTCAGCTGGTTTAAAAACAATTTGAATTCCATTTTTTACAGCATAGTAGTCTGATAAAACCAGAGTAAAAGTATTTTACTTTCGATTTTTTTATGAGAAACATTGGCTTCACCATGTCACATTTATCAGTTTCACCTACTGACTGACCACACCCTACACCTTCATCTTTTCTACCCTGGAGGGAAATTTGTCCTTAGAATGGCACCGTACCCCTCAGAATCCACTTTCACACCATCCTGAACTCTGAAAGGACCAAAAGGTTCATCATCAAACTTGACCTTCAAGTCAGAGCAGCATCGCCCCTTAAAACCCAACCAGAGACCCACCGTCTGATCCCTTGGTTGGGTCGTTTCTCTCGATCGACTGTCTCCAGTCGACTTTGCCTTTTGGATCTTAGCGTCCTATATCCAGCCCACCTGGGTTCATCTTCCCACAGCTGGTTCAGGGTCTTTTAGAAACCTCCTGTTTGATGAGCTGCTTTGTGTTGTTGGTACGCGCACGCTGCACTTCTCATGATGTGGAAACTGGTTGATTCTGCCACAGTTGGATGACAGCAGGCGTCTAATGAACTTTAAAACACCTGCAGATCCCCCTGCTGAGAATTTAACTGAACAAATATCATGGACCCAGAAGTTTGGAGGATAATTCAGCAAGAAACGAGCTAATGATGTTCCACAGACGTCTGTTTCAGTCGGAGAGTTTCTCCTGGAAAGACGTTGATCTGGTTAAAGGAAGAGTTTGGATTCGCAGGAGTTGGAGAAACCTGTTGATGCGTCAGACGGTCAGGTGTATTTGTCCGTCAACGTGATTGTTCTTCAGAAACGAGATCCATGCAAAGGAAAGCTAAACTCTGTTTGATCTCTGCGAGTGTGTGAGTGAACGCGTGTGTGTTTGTGTGTTTGTGTGTGTGTGTGTCTACGACTGCTAGAGACAGAAATAGAGACAGAGGAAGAGCAGAGAGAAGCTGTCAACTCTCTCCATCCTCCTCCTCCTCTTCCTCCTCCTCCTCCTCACTGAAGCAGATGTCCAATTGAGTCTATTTAAAGCCGCTGCAGTATGGCTGCTGATGCAGAGAGCGCCGAGCTGTAGCTTCACATCACCGTCGTCGTACCTTCTCCAGCTTTTCCCGCTTCAGCTGGAGATGACCACGACTCACGTGTTTAGCTCTAGTTAAAGGTGAAGAGTTAAACATCTACACAAACTGCGACTAACTCGATGAGGGTGACTTCTCTGCTCTGTTAACGGGAGGTTTCATGGCGTCTTCCTGTCAGAGTGACCGTTATCTGCGAGCGCAGTGACTAATATCACAACTCTGAAAATAAACTGCTCATGCAGAAACTCCAGCAGCTTTGGCAGAGACTTTCAGTCCCCCTCTGCTCTGTTGTCCCAGACAATTATGTGAAACAGACTCAGTTCTGACACTCTTTCTCTCCCTCCGCTGAGGCTCATCTGTTTCTCCCAATGAGCAAATAGAAAGGAGCTCGGGATAGGTGGGACTTGGCTGTTGCCGTGTCACTCTTCGCCAGAGATGACGCATCTGCTGCCGGGTCTATAGAGAGAGGGGGGAGGGAGGAGGAGGAGGAGGAGGAGGAGAAACAACAGTTATCAAC
This sequence comes from Halichoeres trimaculatus, assembly GCF_033239565.1. Lineage (NCBI taxonomy): Eukaryota > Metazoa > Chordata > Actinopteri > Labriformes > Labridae > Halichoeres > Halichoeres trimaculatus. The sequence continues at coordinate 1,435,021 of NW_027437199.1, read as the reverse complement.
AGGATGTGGTGGTGACAGACAGGAAGTCAGCGCTGACAGCTTTTTTTTTTTAGAGAACAAGATGCTCTGCAGGGCTGAGGTGATTGGTGGACTGTGGCGGAGAAGTTGGCGAATGTTTCTGTGGGAGCGAGGTCCTGTGGCTCCGAATCAGAGAGCTGGATTACAGATTATCAGATGGTTTAATGTGTCTCTGGGTTTCTTAGGGGGGTGAACTTTTGAGTTTCAGCTGCTTTAACCACATTTTTATAACTTTAGAAAATCAAATTGCTGATTTGAGCATCTGACGTGTTCTCAATACCTTGTTTTTCTTCATGTCTCTTAAAATAATGAAGCTGGATTAAGAAATTGATGATTAGATTATGTCTCTATCCTTCTTAGGGAGTTGTATTTTTGAGTTTTCAGTTGTTTTAGCCACATTTTTATGATCTTATTTGTTGAAACCGCAGATTTGAGCAGGACACAATCCTTGTTTCTTCTTCTCTCGAATAATAACGGTTAAAAAAAAGTGAAATGCACACATTACAGCTCCTTAATCCTGAATTTCTGCACACTTTTAATAAGATCAATAATGTGCATTTATTGTACTTCAACAAACTTGTGCAACAGAAGCATAAATCATTACGAGTCTTGCAAGTTGATCGTTTGCACATCCTGGAAAGTGCGGCTTTAATTTGAGCTCATTGCATCAAAACTGATGACATAATCCACAGTAACTGAACAAAAGCAGGAAAATCTGAAAGATTATCTGCTTCATAACTTGTGCAAACTCCCCCTATGTGTTAAAATCAGCAGATTAGCAACAGATTTAGAGTTTTCATGTGTTAGAATTTAAGTTAAAGAGAATCAGAGTGTGTTAAAACGCCCCTGACACACACACACTGGACCAAAAATCATCAAGCTGCTCCCACTTTTTGCAGTGTGCAGATTGTGCAGTGTTCAGGGTCTGAGAGGAAAAAAAGAAACGTGTAAACTCTTCTCCCCCGGGTGTGTTTTTTGAAGCTAAATGAGCTCCTCGCTGGGGTTTGACTCTCCTACTGTACATCTCTGCTGCCTGACAGCGAAAGAGGCGCCGAGGCAGCGGAGCCGCGTCTGCAGAGCGCAGGCTTCGTACGGGAGGGGGCGGAGGGAGAGAAAGAGAGGAAGAGAGGAAGGGAGAGAAGGAGAGCGAGCTGTGACAGCGCTCATCACCCACTGAACAACCAGGACGGGTTGCATCCGAGCGATCGCTGCCATTCGCAGACGGAGTTTACAGCCTTTTGCGCCGCTTTTTCTTTCCATCTTTTTCCTGCCGCACCCCCTCCCTCTCCCGGTGCTGCCTCCGCGACTCGACCATGGTTTCTATAATTTCAGACCTGGACCCTCTGAAAAGCTGGAACGTGTTAAGGTAAGCCCGGTCAGTTTCACATCCACAGCCGCGCCATTGTGCGAGGAGAGCGGAGCGGGGTGATTCAGCAGCGGGAGAAGTGCGCTGTGGGTGTTTTAGGGGAAAATCAGGGTGGGACGTTAGAGCGGTGCGTAATTACGCACGGATTGCGCCGTTTGGCGATATTCTGCGCCGAGTACTGAGCGATCTGTCTACTTTGTGAGCTTCTCTTCCTCTTCTCCTCTTCTCCTCTGCGCTCTGTCATGAGGCTGACGCATGCAAGCTGCTCCGTGTCTGCGTACATCTCATTAACCCCCTGCTGCTGCCCTGCGCGGCGCTCCATCACCAGCAGCATCTCCAAACTCCCTCCATTCCAGCTGTAGAAGTCAGAAAAACACTCCTTCATCACCCCCACCTCCTCCTCTTCCTCCTCTCCCTTCACCCCCACCCCGCCCGTGCTGATGTAGCCCCCCTGGATGAGTCTCCAAACACTCTCCCCCTCCAGGAATTTGTGTTGAAACATCCACTCATGGCGGCTCGCCTGCACCAGAGCACTTTTAGTGAATTTTATCGTTTCCAGAAACATTTACGCTTTGGCAGCAGCAGCAGGAGGAGGTGGAGGAGGAGGAGGAGGAGGAGGCTGCTCTGCTTCCCACGAGGTCAAAGGTGAAACTCCTCTCCTCTCCTCTCCTCTCCTCTCACCTTGTCTTGAGTGAGCTCCTCTTTTTGTCAGACTCACGGTGGCTCCTGCACCCAGAACCCTCTGAATACATCCGCCGTCATTAAGCGCCTCAGCAGAGGAGCCGTGCATTTAGACGGTGGATTTAAAGAGGGGCCTCGTCCCTGAATATTTCAGCCGTTTGATAAATAAGTCATTATTCCCTCGACAGACTCAGCAGCGGCGGCGGCGAGGACTATCTCGCAAATTCTATTTTAGAAACGAGCGAGAGGAGACAGAAGCCTTAAGACCCTCAAATTATTCTCTTAATGCTGCTTCCTCCTTTTTTTATCATCTGTCCCCCCCATGCTGCCCTCCTTCCCTCCATCATTACCCACAAACCCCGAGCAGCGAGCAGCGCCGTGATGTAGAGCAGCCGTATCTCACCAACCCACCAATCAGGAAGGGAGGAGGGGGATAAATGATGTCATTCCCAAACAGGCAGTGATGACCATCCAGGCTGGGAAGTGGGGCGGGCAGCTGACCCTCTCACACACATCTTCACACACACACACACACACACACACACTCATAAATAGCTGCAGCAGGGGCTTCCTCCGTGGACACACTCTGTCCTCGCTGCGTCTCTCTGCTCTAACGAGGACGGATCTCCTGGTAGAGATAAAAATGTCACTTTGAGATAATTTGGGTGAGATGACAAATTAAAATTTAACGGATTCACAGCAGCCGTAGTGAGCTGAAAGGTCAAAGGTCAAAAAGGAGAAATTAGACGCAAAAAAACGTTTTTCTCGCCTCATTTTTTTGGACGCAAGAGGATTACTTATTCACCCGTCACCTGCCTGTACAAATTCAACTTCCAGCTGATTTCAGCGACCAATCAGGAGCCGGTATCACCTGATGTAAACTTTCTGACATCAGACTGTGAGAGGGAGTCGTTTCTGTGAGTCGAACCAGCTGCTAGGACAGAGGAAAGGAGTCAAAAGAAGGAGACGAGGAGTGTTTACGTCTCCTCCATCCTCGGTCTCTTCTCTTTATTAAACCGTCCTTCCTCCAGAGTCGAGGCGGCAGCGGCTGTCCCTCTACAACAACCGCGTTTCTTAATAAAGGCCGGCGCGGCGTTGGCCCGTCACCCACACACACACTCACACATACACTCTCAGGGTTCACACACACACCCACACACACACACACACACACACACGAGAAGCTCAAACTCTTCTCAATCATTTATGAAAATGAAGCTGCGCGATGTTTTTCCTCCTTAACGAGACTCAAACACACACACACACACACACACACACTCAAAGATCATAAACACAGCCTTAACGAGAAAATGTGTGAGTGTGTGTTGTTGTTTTGTAGCAGAAGCAGCCGTCACGCCAAAGCGAAACCAAAAAGGACAAACACTTCTTCAAATTTTCTCACGACATCAAATCAGCTGACGCCTCCTGAGGTTGCGGCGTTGCGTTCAAGCGACTCAACTCGTAAGAAAAAAAAAAAAATGCTGCATCATTAAAACCGCCACATTATCACGAAAACCACGGCGTCCATGAAAAATGAGACTTCGCCGCCGTAACACAATTAGGGCGACATCATCTGCATATTAGAGCAATTAGCCGTTCAACGCATCTCTGAGGAATCACATCGACTTTAAGCGGGAGTTAACGCCACTCACAAATCTGTGTGTGTGTGTGTGTGTGTGTGTGTGTGTGTGAAGAAAGCAGGGTGTGTCTTCCTCTGCTTCCACTGCATTCACAATCTTTGCTCACACACACACACACACGAAGACACACACACTCGTGTTGAGGAGGGAGCGCAGAAATCCGTCCGTGCCTCTCGTGGTGCACGCCACATATCTGAAGAGCAGTTCAGTTATTCCATAATGAGAAACAGCATGCATATTAATTCCATCTGATTACACACACACACACACACACACACACACACACACACACACACACACACACACACACACACACACATGCAGCGGAGATGAGGTGTGTTCTGTATTCAATTATCGCAGAAAGAAAAGCAAGAAGCGAGGGGAGGTTTTATTCTTTCCCGTGAATCATCGCCGCAGACGCAGAAACTGGAGTGAAAGATAAAAACGCGCTTTTATTTTGAAAAACGGATAATTCCAGGTTCATCGTTCCTGTGCCGCTCCTCTCCGGCTCCTCGGGGTCCGTTTCCTGCCTCGTCCAATCATTAAATCCTCACACAGGTGCTCCGTCCTGCAGCGCCGAGCTGCTGCGAGGGGAAGGGGGAGAGGAGGGAGGGAGGCCGCCAGCGAAGGAGGGGGGGGGCTTGACCTTTGACCCCGCCGTGTTGGTTTTAATTAATCCACTCTCAGAGATCGTCCGCTTTGCATTATGTGTGGCTTTATATCCCGGCGGAGCGCGAGGAGAGGCTCAAATCCATCCGCCTAATTACCGAGACCACTGTTTGAATCTGTAAATCCCTCTGATGACAGCGTGTGTGTGTGTGTGTGTGTGTGAGGAGAGTGTGTGTGTGTGTGTGTGTGTGTGTGTGGTTGCTGTTTTATCTGAGACCTATTTCTCCAGTGATTTTAATTTAGGCTGAAACAGAAAACATTTGGTGGAAGCAGTTATTGATATTTCAGCGGGTAGCGGCAGAAAGTCGGCGTTTTTTTATCTTTAAATCCGAGCGTTTCCGCCGTAAATGGACAGGTGTGAGTGTTTTTAACCACAATCTCTGGCTCCAAAAAGCACGTTTTGAGTGTCACAGGACGCTGAAACCATTACGTAGAAAAAAAAATGAAAAAAGCAGCTGTTTTACTCCTCTTTGCTGCTGGATGTTGACGTCCGATATGGACTCTCCATCGTTTTTGCAGAATTAGTCTGGTGGTGTCTTCACAAACTGTTTTCAGATTTGCATAAACGCTTCATGTTTCTGAGAGAAGAGCTCAACGCCACAGCAGAAAACAAAGAAATATAATTTCAAGTTGAAACCTTTGACGTGCAACCTCCAAAGTGCAGAGTCACCGTCTGCTCGCGCTGCGTCTTTAATCGAGTGAAACAGGAGAAAAATGTGGACGACAAGTTGGAGGCAAAGTGACAGCAGCAGGCGGGACGGTCCAGGCGAAACGCTCACACCCCTCTCCCCCTCCAGCTGTCAGTCAGAGCTCCACAGCGCCGCAGAACAATCCGGCTTTCAGCATCCGAGTGACGGAGGCGGACGGGGCGGGCAGAAGGAGAAAGAGGAGGGAGGGCTGGATTCCTCTGAACCCCGGGAATCAGCGAGGGATAATTACACAGCTGAGGCGAGAGCGCGTCACAAACCACAAAAGAGACGTGAGGAGATGACAGGGAGGGAGGAAAGAGGAGCTGGTTCAGGTGTCGGACTCAAACTTTATCCGCACACGGCCTCGGGTGCTACAGCTCACACAGATTCAGTTTTTTTAATCAGACACTTTCACTCCAGCTGTAGCTACACGTTAGGAAAACTCATCCACAAAAGAAAGGATCAAAAACTGCAGGTGTGGCTTTGTTTGTGTGAATAAAAGGTCGAAAACAGTCAGTTTGCTCAGGCCTCAGGTTTCCATCGTTCTTGAAAATAAGTTTGTTCAGATTTAAACGGATACAGAGGTTTATTTTTTGCCGGACTTGAGTTTGTCACCTTTTTACTTGTTGCAACATTAAAAGTACATAAAACTTTGATTTAGCAGCCACTAGCAGACAAATGGAGGCAGATGTAGAGCAGCAACTCCCAGATCCTGCAGAGCAACGCGACAGAAAAGTCGACGTCTGCAGGGATCATTCCTCCAGATTTTCCTGGGATGATGCAGCGATTTTTAGCAGAAATGCTTGTGCATTAGATTCAATCCTGCACGGTGGAAGTGTCTTGTTGCATTTGCTGCATGAAAAATGTGCAGCTTTTTGTTTTTGCACGATAAAACATCAGATTCTTCTCCAACTTTTTCCCTTTCCATGACGGGACGGAGGTTAAAGAGGGATGAAAACCGTCCGTTTACAGGTTAAAGTTTCTGTTGGATGCCTGATTTCTCCCCAAAGTAACTCACACACACACCAGCCAGACTCGACACACTCACACACACTCCGTCAGAAAGGACACTGTGTGTGTCTCTCGTGTTATTTCTGACTCAAACCAGTGTTGCTGCTCGTCGCAGCAGATGCAGGAGCTGCTTTTTTCCCTTCTCTTACAACAAAGATCGGCTTAGTCAACAGCAGCCGCGGGGATTTAAAAACACAAGTGGAGCACACACACCTCACATGACGACCTGAGTGTGAGAGCTTCTCGCGTGTTTTTGATGATGTTTTGTTTTTATCTTCAACTCCACGGATTCCCAAACCTCTTTTCTTCCTTTTTCTCCTCTTTTTCTGTTTTTATTCCTCCCTCCTTCCTCTCGTCAGCTCATCTTCTGCTTTTTGTGTCCCGAATAAAAACGATCAATGCAACCTTTACGTTAGCTTCTGCACACACACACGCTCTCACACACACACGCACGCTTCACACCATTGGCCCAAAGTGACAAATCTGTTTAATAATGCAGCACCTGGAGCGCTGCACTTGATCTCTATCTCACACACACACACACACACACAAAAAGCTAAAAATACACACACATACTGTACACTAATCATTCCCTGTGGCTGCAGCTTAGCGCCGCACTTTGTAACAGTCTTATTCTCACAATCATTGGACCTCACCTGTGTGTGTGTGTGTGTGTGTGTGTATACATGTGTGTGTCTTTTCTCTTTACATATTCCCTTTTTCTCTCCTGGTATAATTCCTTCATCTCCTCCCGATCATTATCCGTCGTGGATTTCCAACACGTCGGATTCCTCCCCCGTCTCTCCCTTCACAGCGATCCTCTCACAGCGTTTCTCCAGGGGGAAGAGAGGGAGAAAAAAGAAAAGGATGTGTTGGAAAAAAATGAGGGAGAAAAATAGATCTTGTCTGAATAAATAAACAGCTTTCGCTTGCAACGAGAAACGGGAAGCTTACGGAGGAAGAGGAGGGATGAGAGTCAGGAGAGGAAAGAAAAACACTGGCACGCTGCCCGGTGAAAATAAAGAGGAGAAAATAAAAAAACTGTGTGTGTGTGTGTGTGTGTGTGTGTGTGTATGTGTGTGACTGATGGATGCTGGACCGGAGGCTGGAGGGGAACTGACCAATCAGAGGAGATTTTGGTTTTGTTGGGTTGACTTCAGCAGGTCAAAGAGAAGCTGTGAGGATCAGCGAAGTCGTTTTCCTGCGTGTTTATGGATACGTACGGTAGAAAAACAAAGCGATACGCTGACGACGCCGTGGTGTGGACTCTCCTCCGTGGTTATCGGAGGTTTATGTGAGCAGAGACAGACTCTGAGAGGTCTGAGCGCCGCCGGTTGTGGAAGTGTCGTGCTGTGAGTGTTGCCATGCAGATGGTGACCCCGGGGTGTTGCAAAACGGAGAAAAAGGAAGTAAAATCAGGGCAAGCTGAAGAAGAAATGACAGGGGCAGACAGATACAGAGAGAAATGTTGTTTTTTAAAACAGGAAGTAAGCTGACGGACTCCAGTCGTCTTTAAATTCAGTTCTGACGACTCATTAACACCACTGACTCATTAAACATTCAAAATCGTTCATTTACAGTCGATTTATTGGTGTTTGAGTAAAAAATGAAGTGATACACAGACGATACTGTGGTGTCACTTCCAGTTTGTGTCTTCTAACTGTTTGTTTTGAAGATTTAGCTTCAGACGCTAACATGTCGACTTGTTTTAACTACATGAGCTACATGTGTCTGGAGGCTGAACGATTTTAAGAAAAGATTGAATTGCGATTTTTCTGGCAGATATTGTGATTTCAATTCCATTCAGGATTTTCTTCAAATCAAGCTCTGGGATATTCACATGTAGGGCTGAACGATTTTAGGAAAAGATCTCATTTTTCTGGCAGATATTGCAATTCACGATTTTTTAATCATCAATAGTGATGATAAATAACCTGTTTTCATCAACTTCTACTTCTAAACAGAAGCTTTGTGTTGTTGACCTGCTTACCAGCACTTTTAACATATAGATTGTCTACAAATTTGTTAAAGAGAATGTGTATAACACTTGACACAACAGATCCTGAGTCAGTCAGGAGCGCTGCAAAAAAATGGTGCTTTGGCGATCTCAAAATTGCATTGTCTAAAATTGAGATTTCAATCTGAAAACGATAAATTGTTCAGCCCTAGAAGCTAGTTTGTTGTCTGTAGGCTAGGAAACAAGGCGCAGGGGATCAGCTCGAGAAAACGTATGTGGTTTTTACACCAGCGTGGAACCATTCACAAACTACAGGGGGCGGTGTTTCGCTAACACACATCTACCCCAGTGCTAAACCAGAGTAGAAGAAGTTGTTGTTGCACACTTGGACAAATGAACGATCTTCCAGGCGTGCACAACATCTGCGCTCTCACACACGCGGTGTTTAACATCGATTCCCATGGTTATTCACACTCACACAGTAACTATTAAAGTAAGCAAAGGTTGGTTAGGCTTAGCATTTTTAGCGAGCAAACACAACAGATGCGGCACTTCAAAGACAACTAATCAACCCGCAAAACTTTGACATAAAGTGACTTATTCACACAAACAGAAGTCTGGTTTCTCTCATACACATTCCCCATCCGTGTCGCTACATGCCAGGAATCGTTCATCACACGGTTACCATGGTGATATTTTTGATGAGTCATAGATGGATGCACGATATATCGATGTCAGAATCAGTATCGGCCGATATTCACTCATTAGTTGCCAGCATTTTCAGAGCATCTTGAACGATTCCCAAAGACCTAAATAATCGTGTTTTCTCTGATTCTGTAAACACCAAAACGACCCAAGAAGAGTGGACTCTCTTCTTTTATGTTTCTCTTCATGATTTTGATCCAAATAACAGACAAAACGTACTTTTTTGATCATGTTCGTCCTGGGCGCTCCATCCTTTAATCCTCTCCATGATCTCTGTCGTCTTTTCTCATGATGGCGCCGCTCGTTCTCTCTGAACTACCTCGACACATCATCTCAGATTGTTTTTTCACTTTGTTTTTAACAAATATTGATATCAGTAAATATCTGATATCGGCTATAACAGCAATATTGATATTGGATATCAGATATCGGTATCTGTATCGACCAAAGTTTTCATATCTGTGCATCCCTAGAATCATCCAAATACCAGGATTTTCCATAAAACTTACAGAAAAGGGTCAAATGAACTGGGACCGCTGGAAATTATGGGGACAGTTTTGCTGTTGATACCTGGTTTGTAGCTCTAGTTAAGCCGCGTTTCCACCAAGCAGACCGGTTCAGTTCGTCTCTGTACATCGCGCATTTTGTGGCGTTTCCACTGACTTATCCCAGGACAGATCCCCAAATAACCGAGACGAGCTGTCCCACTTTTTGGGACCTTTTCGTATGGGTGCCAGACTGAACCGAACCGCTCTCAGAAGGTGGAGCTACAACACCGCAGACTGCTGATTGGTCGATTCATCGTTGCTCTTTGTTTACGTCGCGTTTTTCTCTTTCGTTGGATTTATTAGCAGGGTAAGCTGCTACGCTATTGTTAAACAGCTGTGGCTTTCGGCATCTGGCTTACACGCCTCCTACCACAAGAGGGCACAGTTAGCTGTAGAAACACAAACGGGATCTGGCTTAACTGTACCAAACTGTACTGAACCGAACTGGACTGCTTGGTGGAAACCCGGCTCTTGACACAAAAAAGAAACATCAACGGTGACAGTTTTTGGAGGAAAAACTTTGCGAGTTGGTGAGAAACTTCAAATTTGTGTTACTTTGCCTGGACGCTGGGATAAACAGATGTAACAAAACAACAAGGAGGAGACTGGAAAGGTCGTCTTTAGCTAAGATGTCTGTGACATAAGCTACATAACACGTCCTTTATTTCTTATATCATGAAAAGTCACATTTCAAACCAAACTAAACCAGGTACGGGCTAAGCCGCATGTCCAGGTAGTGGGCAGCTTAGGTTCACTTCCATTTCAAGAAGTTATTCTGTCCAAATAAAGGCGTAAAGACCCCAAAAGTATAACGTACAATATAAAATCAGTCAAACCAAACCATGATGTTGGCCTAAACTAGTCCATAAAGTTTGTTGCCTTTCCATAACTGTGTCACTTTGGCGCCAAAAACTCTTAAAACTCTGCATTTTTTAGTTTGCGTCATTAAAATTCATTAGGACTGAGCTCACAGATTTATTTTTATGATCCTAAGGAGCGTTGCTTTGTTTAACTGCTTTATTTCAGAAGATTACATGATATTCTTCTTTTTATAAGTGATCTTTAAATTATTGTTACTCCTCAACCATTTGGACCAAGTCAGAGAAGTGGAACGGCTCATTAAAGCTCCAATCACAGGCAATAATTGACGAGAGCAGATCCATTACCGTAACTCTTAGACTATTTGGGCAAGAGAAAAAAATAGTTTCTTGTAAGAAGAGGTGATTTCAGACTCTTTCGATCCCAATCTGTGTCCGATGAGTGAGGAAGAAGAGGTTTTTCTAAAGATCCGTCACATTATTGAAAAAGTGAGTGGTATGGATATGAAACATCAGTCGTCGCTTTGTTCCCAGCTAAAGGTCAGAGGTCACGAGCAGGTTGACACAAACAGACAACAATCCCCAGCTGAGGACAAACCCTGAGCAGGACTGAGGATGTAAAGCGCTCCCACACACTCTGAAGTGTGCGCTGTAAAGGAGATCACAGGCTGTAAGGAGCGCTTGTTCAACACGCTGCTGAAAAGAGAGCAGCGCTGCAGGGTGGAGTCCAGAGAGCGGGAATACTGTATGATGTAACAAGCAGGCCTGATTGGCTCCAGACGTGGAGTTATGTCAGAGCAGAGCAGAGGAAACCCCCTCTTAGAGGAGCCCAGCGCTTACACCGGGCTGAAAACACTCATGGAGGCAATTACTCTGTGTTTTCTTTCTTTGTAATCGATCACAACAGCTCCTGTGAGGAACACATGCTGCAAGAGATCCACCAATTATCCCAACTTTTCAGCATTAATCGGCCAAATAAACAGAGGTTTGCACTGATCGGCACATTTCATGCTGTGATGATGAATCACATGCAGCTCGTATGCAGCGGTCAGGGTTTGCACATGCTCAGAGGAAGCACGAAGGCGATGAAGCATTATGGAGAAGGTGACATCTGGAAATCCTCAGAAAGACGTTTTTATTCCCGGTTGATTCCTCTGTGAGAGCTAACCCAAAGAAAACACCAGACCTCCCCAAACACTTCCACGCTGGACGTTTGGAGCTTTCAGGAACACCCAGAGAAAAAAGGAAGTGACAGAGCTGCAATCACAAGACGGCGTCTTACTTCATGACGGGGTTTTTGTTGGGTCTGTGCTCGGCCTTTTTGGGGACATGCAGCTTCAGCATGTCTGTGAGATGAGTCACGGTTGCTCAATGCGCTTCAGAGTGATGTAAAATCACAAGTGTTGCCGGCAACATCGGTCCTCCAGGCTCAACTGTGACCACGGCTTACAGCCACTTCCTGAAAAGTGAAGCCCTGTTTTTGCTCCTGGTGCACTCACATTCGAGACTTGACATCACCAACGTAAGGACGGCCTACAGAAGAAATCCCTTATTGATCTGCTTCTCTTTCCCTATTTGTTAGAGATCTAATCTAATCTAAAAATTCAGCTTTGAAAGTTAAGATTGGTGACGTCGAGGCTGAATTTGACTTGCTTTTGACTTGCTGACATAACCTGCTCTTGGCAGACATTACTAATCAACTACCGGTCACTGGATCGGTCATAGGTTTCAAGATCGCACAGATTAACTTTAGATTTGAATTAAGCTCAAACTTTGAGCCCTAAAAGTTTTTATTTATTTATTTAGTTTTTTTGTTGGAGCTGTTTTCATGGAAGCCCATTTTCAACGAAATTATGAGATTAAAAAAGTTATTTCATTTGTGGTAAAGCCACATTTAAAGTATTATTCAATGTACCCATCCTCTATCATACTTAACAGCAGCTAGAACGAACTTCAGAGTAAAGCTACTGCTTTGTCTTTGAAAAGGTTACTTCCTGTCTACAATTTCTTGATTATACTTTTTCAAAGTTTCCACTTTTAATCTCATTATTTTCACTTTTTTTCTCATATTTATGTCTTTTTTATCCTATGATATTGACTTTTTATATCATAATTTCCACTTTTGGTCTCATGATTATACTGTTTTAAGCACACAATGACTTTTTAACAAATAATTATGACTCTTCATGTCATAATTTTGAATATTAATCTCATTATTTATTTATTTTTTTTCTCATAATTGTGACTTTTTATCACATTTCATGACTTTTATCTCAAAGACTCTTCATCTCGTGAATACTATATTTAATCTCATAATACTGACTTTTTTTCTCATGTACTATATGACTTTTTTTTTTCAAAAAGGCATATATTAATATCTTTTTAACTCATTAATTTGACTTTTTTTCCTGCAATTCATGACTTTTAATCCTATAATAATGACTTTTAATGTCATAATTTTCACTTTTTAACTTATAACTTCCACTTTTTGTGTCTTAACTATAATTTCTTGAGCACACAATGAGTTCTTATTAAAAAACAAAAATATGACTCTTCATCTCATAATTTTGGATTTTTATCTCATAATTTCAACTTTTTACCTCATATTTATGACTTTTTATCACCTAATAATGCCTTAACTGACTTTTAATATCAAGTTTATGACAATTTAGCCCATATTGATGACTTTCTACCTCATTATTTTGATTTTCTTTTCATAATTATGACTTTTAATCTCATAGCTTCCACTTTTTGTCTCATAATTATAATTTTTTTATGCACACAGTGACTTGTTATTTAATGATTATGACTCTTCATCTCATAATTATAATCTTTTTTTCCCATATTAATGACTCTCTATATCATAATTATGACATTTTAGCCCATATTTATGATGTATTACTTCATTATTTGATTTTTTTTCTGATAATTATGGCTTTTTATTTCATAATAATGACTTTTGATCACATAATTCCCACTTTTTGTATCATAATTATTATTTTTTAAGCACACAGTGACTTCTTATATTAAAACTTTGACTCTTCATCTCATAACTTTGACTTTTTATTCCATAATACTGACTCTTATCTCATAATTATAACCCTTTTTTTCTCATATTAATGACTTTTTATCTCATAGTTTCCACTCTTTACCTCATCATTTTGACTTTATCGTTTTGACTTTCTTAATCTTAACTGGCAGGAATGGGCCTCCATACGTCTGGCATCAGCAGAGGTGATTTGGCAGATTTATTTTGTGCCAGGTTTCACTCATCCAAACACAAGCTGGTGGATCTGCTCCCACAGACTTAATTTTTCCAAAGTTTTGAAGCAGCCAAGCACTGAAGACCAACTTTTTCTTGCTGACCTGATTGTTTAGTCTCCTGAAGACACACACACACTCACACACTGAGCAGAAAACAGAGGATAAAGATGTTCAGAGCGGGAATTGGTGAGCGGTCAGTGAGCTGGAGGAGAGGGACAGACGGTGTTGGTGCAGCTGCAGAAACAGTGTGTGTTTTATGGGAGGAGACTGTTGCTTAATGTTCCGCTCACAGTCAGATGAGGAGAGGAAATGCCCCGGAGCTGTCCTGGTCATTACGGCCCATACTGTGTGTGTGTGTGTGTGTGTGTGTGTGTGTGTGTGTGTGTGTGTGTGTGTGTGTGTCTGTGTGTGTGTGAGCAGAGACCTCGGTTGTCCTCATGGAGCGGCTGGTAATGAGCACATGTAGAAGAGCATGTCTGAAGTGTGTGATGAAGCCTGGTGTGATGCTCTGTCCTGAGAGATTACAAACTTTGAGATGGACGATGCTTTGGCGTGCACACAGTCCCGAAGCTCGTCTCTTAAAAGATGCAGATCCTAAAAAAAACCTGCTCCTCTCTCAGATTTCTGTCCCCACAGTGTGATCGGTGCGGCTGCACACACTCACTCAGCAGGAGCTGTGCAAATCCTGCCCTTGAACCCCGCAGTATTTTCTTTTTTTTGCTTTTCTTTCTGGGAACGTTTCTTATTTCTGTCTTCAATTCTTTTCTCTTCATCTCTTTTCTCTTCTCTCAGGACCGTGTCGCCACTGTTTTAAACAAAGCATCTTCAGATCTTTTGTGTGCCTCTCTTTGACATAATCCTGGTGTCTGTTGCCGTGGTTACACTGTCTTAATGTGCCATTGATGTGACTGTATGTATTAAAAGCATCGCTGACTCCCGGCGAAAAACTTTGAATGTGGTTTTCCCTCCGTCTGTCTCTGTCTCTGCTCACCTCCCCTGATTTCTTTTTTAATCTCAGTGAGAACATGAAAACACTTCTCCGCGCCTCCGTCCTATGGGTCAGATTAAACTATTGCTGATATTTTCTGAGTGCTAGCAAACGGTTCAACTGAAGCTAAACTCCTTCTCATGTCATCGAATCAGAATTATCGCTCCTTGAATTGTTTTAATCCAAACAGATTAACGCTGATAGCTCTGGAGTGTAGTTTGTGCATCAATCTGCTCTGAACATGCAGACAACATTAAGACAACATCTCATCCCCTCCTCCACGCCGCGCTCAGGAAGATGACGGTAATTTGGTGGAGACGTTGGGGCTGCGATGGTCCCTGGTGGAGCGTGAACGTATGGTCGGCTATTAAACGGCAATCACATGAAGAAGAAGAGAGAGCTGTGTTATGGTCGAGAAGGTTTCTGGTTAATAGCTCTCAGAGCAGTCGCAGTACAGCAACATTTTATCTGAGAAAACCAGAGATCTGTGAGTTTTTAAGTGACGAGGCTCAGAGAGGATTGGACCAAGCTTTAAACATTCATCAGAAAGTAATGGTCAGTTTCTTCATGAGTAACTTCCTCATTGAGGTGTCGGTTATTAGATTCTCTTTTAACATATGCACAACTATCAAAGATTAAAGGGCACATACGTCACAATAAGTACAATAACTGGACCAGGTGTTCTGCCAGTATTTTCTAAATGGATAACAAATCTTAATACAGAAGATTAAAGTCATCCCAGAGCCACAAAAACTACATTGCCTTCACAAAAAAGACTTAAAAGTGCAAAACGTTTTGAACAAAGTCAAATTAAAATTAATGATTATCAAAATCACAAGTTTTTTTTTTTTTTTTTTTTTTTTTTCGATTCATAACAATTGAATGTATATGAATGTGTCTTTTTTTTCTTTTTTAAATAATTTGCAAAAATTTTTGAAAATAAAATTGAAAAAATTGGCAAGTTTCAAAATGTTTTAAAATTCAAGAAATTGAAGAGGAAAAATTGAAATGTTTTGAAGCTTTGAAAACAGGGGAAAAAAATCCCAACCTTTTTAAATTTGAAAATCTAAAAAGAAAAATTAAAAATAAAATTTCTTAAATTAAATCAATAATACTGATCTTATTTTATTAAAAAAATCGAAATTTCAAAAATTTGCAAAGAAATAAAAAAAATGGAATTTAAAATAAATTAAAAAAATTTTGAAAAAAATCCAAAACTTTTTTAATTTTAAAAATCTAAAAAAGATTAAAATCAGATTTATTAAAATAAAAAAAAATAATATTAAAAATTGCATATTATCGAAAAAATCAAATTTTCCAAATTTGCAAACAAATTAGAAAAAAAATTGAATTAAAAAAAAATGTTAAAAAAATGGATTACAAAAAAGGTATATATATATATATATATATATATATATATATATATATATATATATATATATATATATATATATATATATATATATATTTACATTGTTCTTGAATTTGAAAATGTATATTAAAAAATTAAATTGAATTAATTAAATTAGAAGCTGCTTAACTTGGGCGCCCCCCCACTTCCACTCTTCGACCATATTTTCCAGCTCATGAAACACAGTGTACCCAAACCATCAACACATTACAGTGAAGTGGCTTTTGGCTGCAAAAGAAAGAAGTTCAGAGATAGATTAGTGTTCATATGTGAGCTCAGTTTGAACAGATTCTTGTAAAAACTGAACATCAAGTATCAGGACCGTCTGGCGTCATGCACAGTTAGCTCGCCATGCACCGCCGTGATGTTCCAGGCCGCTCTCGAGACCAGCTAAACCCGTCGGCAGCTTTGCAGTCTGGTGAAGCATGTTCGCCTCCTCTGCTCCGTGTCCTCAGATTATTGGACCCCCCCTCCTCCCCCTTAATGACTGCTGGAGGGCGGAGTTAAAGTCATCAGCGGCCCCCTCTGTTCACCCCTGAGAGTCCCCGTCCACCCTGCCCCATTAATTTCAAGTGCTGCTCATATCCCCGCTCCGCACTTTCCCCCTCTCAGCCCCTCTCCTCCTCCCTCCATCATCACCTTTGTGCGCCCAGCCCAATCTCTGCGCTCTCCCGGCTCATTTTGAGCTGTAATTGGACAGCGGCCCCGAGGGAGGGTCGTCAGCACGCCCCGGTGCCTCACGCGTCCCATCTCCAGAGTGGGAACGCGGCCGGCCGTGGTCGATAAGCGGTTCAACAGCCCCCACCAGGCCAACTTTCAGCGGGCTGAGCGTGAGAGCTTCAGAGCCTCAGAATCCCAGAATCCTCTCTGATTCAGCATCGAACGTCTAAAGCATCGTCTTTTTTCACCTGTGAAACCAAAACTGACCCCTCACCTTTGGCCTTTACACAGCATCCTTCATTTCAAACTGTAAACTGGAGAGTTTTGCAGTGGAGTCTGACTTCCTGTGGGAGCTCTTTACATCCTCAAACTTCTCCAAAAATCACCACCGAGAGCGCCAGAGTATCCTACATTTTTCACGCCTGCAGGCTTCTCATTATGATCACGCTCTGACTTCGTAATCCTGCAATTTGACCAGATATCATCCATCTCCCTCACAGAGCCTCACATACATATGATCTCCTGTGTGTGTGTCTGTGTGTGAGTGTGTGTGTGTGTGTTTGGATCCCTCCCTGTTGCCAGCTTTTCTGGAGCAGCATTTGTGCTGGTAATCTGTCACATGAGCCTGTCTCATCGCCGGCGCAGGAACATTTGGAGCTGTGAACAGAGAGGCGGGATAACACCCCGCTCCTCTTATTGCCCACGGCTCAATCCCAACTATCTCCAATCTCCCCTTATCTCCTTTCCTTTATTCCTTGACGAGCACTTGACAGCTGGAGGAAATGCTCTGACTCAGGCCTGACCTGTGAGCTGCTGGTCATCAGTGCATACCTGCAGCTCCCCCCAGAGGCCGGCCCCGCTCAGGTGGAGGAATAATCCAGCGAGTGTTTTCATCTGATGTTCTGCCTTTTTCCTCGGAGCGTGTTTTGGTGCGGCGGAGCTCTCAGACAGTCTGAAAACATCTCGTTTTATATAATCACTCTCACTTCTGACCTGTCCTTTTACCAGCTCTGCAACAATTACAGCTGAATACCTGATGCGTGTGTGTGTCAGAGTGTGTGCGTGTGTGTGTTACAGTAGGCAAGCGAGTGGGGAAGTGTGTGTTGGAGCTCTATCGGCATTCACGCGCCAATGGATGAAAGCTACGGCGCCGTTAATAATTGAAAGAGTACTTAACAACAGGAGCGCTGCCCTCGCAAGACGGCTTTTAATAACCAGGAAGGTTTCACATTTCTGCTTCTCCTCTTTTTCATCTCTGCCACCTCCTCCCCCCACCTCCTGCTCGCTCCTTGCTCGTCTTTAGAAGCTTTCTCAGCTCTATTCACAGGAGCAAAGGCACGCCGCTGAAGAAGCATCTGTCTGCCTTTACAGAACAGTGAAAGAAAAGGTGTGTGTGTGTGTGTTTACTCTATTAAAGTGGGGCACATTGTGCTACGATGGATAGCATACCATGCGTATTGACAGGGAGGTGTATTTATCACCTGGTCCACATTACCCGTGTCCCTGCTGTCTCGTTGAGAGATATGTATTTGTTTACGGAGGCACTTTGTCTCTCCTCTTAATGCGCTCGCCGCTCGCCCTCATTAATTCGCTTGATGGTCTTTGATTTGCAGGGCATCACTAAGTCGCATTAAGAAATGTTTTTTTTTTCCTCTTACTTAACGACGCTTCCACAACCGACGCAATTAAATGCACATTTAGATGCTCAAGGTTTCCCTCAGCATTCATGAGCGGAGACAGGAGCTTGATTAGCGCCCCGTGGAAAATTAAGCAGCCGGGGAAAAGGTGAGGCTGAGCTTTTTTTAAAGGTGAACGCCACCTTCTTAAGCCGCTTTCCTTTCGATCTGCAAACGCCGCTGCTCTGAACAGGAAGCTAATAAAGACTAATAGTCGTCAAACACGATTGTCATGCTGGATGTTGGCCCGTAGATGGTGCTAAGCAGAGTTTTGGAGTCTCCTCATTACATTCTGCACATGCTTGAACCATTCAGACTAATTTGTTTTTCCACCTTTGCTAACTTAACAATGCAATTAATTTGCTTTGACCTGCCTCTGACACAAGCTGGCGCATTGGAAGTAAATGGAGTCGAACTTATGAATGAAATTTGCATTTCTGCAAACAGTCTCAGCTCCTGAAACCTTCTGTAACACCTTTTTCTAAGCAGAGAGTTTAAACTGAGAATGTGGCTTTTGCAGTATCCAGAATCATCTGGAAACGGTCCTGTAATCTGGAGTGATGGCGCTGAAAAATGTCTCAAACCTGGACGATTAAGTCAAATTAACCTATATCCCTCCAAAACCGCTGGAACTATTGTTTCAAAACAGGAAACACACCTCTAAGACAGCCCCCAGTCCAGCCTCACAGTGACTCTAAAGGTGGTTTTCAACCTGGGGTTCCAGGAACTAAAGTTACTCAAACAACTCATCCAGGAACTGAACAGTTCCCGTGGCCTGTTATTGTCTGCGTTTCCTCCAAAACCTGAAATCCTGTAAGGTTTATGCAAATCAGGTCAAGTAAAAGTTCTTGGACCTCTTGAAAGTACAACTTCCTGGGAAGGGCCATTTTAAGGGGCAGATAAAGTAGCCTAGATCCAAATTTAAACCCTAGTTCCTGCAGCCAAAAAAGGACATAGCTCCACAAAGAGTTCCTAGTTCCTGGGGGAAGTCACTGCAGTTGAAAAGCGTCCACAAACTCAAAAGAAATTCAGAAAGTCTGGAGCAAATACGAATCAAGCCTCTTGGTAAATCAACTTAAGCATTGGTCCAAGAGTACTTTAACCCACCTTGACCCCAAATCCACTTGCCTCCTGTGCGAGGGACTCACCTGACCCGACATCAGGAGTGTAAGGAACAGCTCTGACTCACGGTCGGTGACATTTGATGAACTCAGTTTAAAAGCTGCAGAGACGCCGCCGATGTAAAGAGCATGTTTGCAGAGGAAAAGTCCCCGTAACGCACAACAGATGTCCTGAGATGTGTGACCTTTGGTATCTCAGAGGTTTAGGGAAATGGGACCCCAGCACTGGCTCTATGGATTTGCTGACTTAATCACCAAACACCCTTAGACACCAGGCGTTCTTGGAAACCTGTGCATCCATGGTGATAAAGGTTTCTCTCATTTTCTCGTAGTTGTGGAGGGTGGTCGTCTTCTTGCAGGTCGTCCAAAGCTCTGTTTCCAAGGAGGTGATCTTAAAGGAACATGTGATGCTCTAAAACAAGGGTCTGCAACCTGTAGCTCTTTGAGTCCTGATGAGAAACTAAATTCACAAAAAGACACATCTGAGAGAAAATATAGATTTTATTTTTGTGTAAATAAATTAATTCCCACTGCCAACATACTAGCTAAATATGCATGCTTGATATGTGGCAAGACGTGCAAAAAACAAAAAAATCCTGGGTTGAGAAATATTATCAATATATGTTATCAACTAAAAGTATCTTTTTTTTCTAAAATTTTGATTTTTTTTTTTGTAATTTAATAAATTTCTTTTTTTTTAAGTTTGCAATTTTTTGAAAAACATATTTTTTATTTTTCCGGATTTTTTAAATTTCATGTTTTTTAAGTGAAAATTAATTAATTAAAAAAAAAAAATACTAGATTCTTTTTTTTTAAATAACAAATATTTTTAGTATTTTAATTTTTTTAATGCAAAGATTTCACAATTTTTGTAATTTTCTAAAATTTTCCAAATTAATTTGGAATTATAAAATTTAAAAAACAAAAAACAAAAATCAAAACAGTAGATATTTAATTTTAAACAATTTTCAAAAATAAAAAAAAGAAATTTCAACAATGTGCAATTTTCTTAGTTTTAAAGAAAAAAATACTATTTTTTTTACTCCAAATTTGAAGTAATTTCAAATTTTAAAAAATCCTTTTTTCTAATTTTTGCAAATTTTTGATTTTTATAATTATTATTATTTTAAATGTTTGCAAATTCATTCAATATTAAAATCTAAGACATCATTTGTACAATATTCTAATTAAAAAAAAAAAAGAAAATCGGATGATTATTTTCTAGATTTCATCAATGTATAGAATTTGATATGCTTCATATTGTTTACTCTGAAGATAAAGTAGGTTTTGTGGCTCCTGAACGACTGTAATCCAGGTGAGCTTTGAAAGCAAAGGTTGCAGACCCCTGCTCTCAAACGTCTTCATTTTCTGGAAGCTTGTCAGCACACTACATTAATTCTGTCCGTCTCTTATGTTGGCATCTTTCCTCGGATTTGTGCTCACTCATCTTATTTGCATGTATCCATACCTCTTGAGCTCTGCGGCTGAATAGAGGCTAATTGAATAGTTGATCACATA
This sequence comes from Halichoeres trimaculatus, assembly GCF_033239565.1. Classification (NCBI taxonomy): domain Eukaryota; kingdom Metazoa; phylum Chordata; class Actinopteri; order Labriformes; family Labridae; genus Halichoeres; species Halichoeres trimaculatus. The sequence goes on along the minus strand of NW_027437199.1, from coordinate 1,414,281 downwards.
TTAATCTGATTAGCGTGGTTCAGTCGTGGTCATTGTGCGCTGAATTCATTTATTCCTCTTGTTATTGTGCTCGCTCAGGCTGGAGGCTGCCACTGGCCCCAGATGGTTTACCATACAGCAGCGAGCGTCCCTGATCTATCCGGGAGCTTCTCCTTTTGTCTCTGGATCACACTCCCATACTGCACTCTGATCACGGCGATGACAGAGCGGCAGAGAGACAGCAGAGCAGAAACAAGAGATCAAGAGGTGCTGAGGAAATATGTGAGGGAAAAGAAGAAAGACAGAGGCAGAGAGTGATAGGACCATTACCATCCAGGGTGATCATCACCATTTCCCAGTTTTCCATGAAAAGGCAACAAGTGGAGCCTAATGGGAAATATGCAGATGTATGCTAATGTGTGTTGGATGGGTCGCCCAGGGCCCAGTGGGAGATTAAAGCTCTTCTGGATGGAGAGGGCTGTGGAGGAGACGAACACTATGAGCTCTGTGCTGCCCTATTAAACCGAGCAAAGCAACCACGGACCAATGGTCGACCTTGTTGTCGAGCTCATTGTCATTAATCTCAGAGAGATTCACGCCGCTGGCACCAGACTCTGAAGTGATCTGTCCAATCCTTCTGGTCGCCAGTGAAGCCATCCATGACAGACGTGTTTAATTTGATGATATCTCTGAGAAGACGAGAGCTTCCCGTCCCACGACAACATCCGCCGTGCTTCCTGTTCTCTACTCCACCCTCCTGAGGCCCTCCATGTGGATTTGATGGATGAGATCCCAGGGCTGCTATTTCACACTCTTTCTCAGGTTGATCAGCCCGAAGTGACTCCAGCAGAAAGAGAATGAGACGGGAGCGGCGGCGGAGACTCTACCTGCAGCTCCCCACAATTCACGCTCCACTTGCACATTTGATCCACAGCGGTCCCTCAACCCGAGGGCTGCAGCTGCTGGATGGAGCTGTAGCAGAGACAGTGGCAGGCTGAACAGTTGAGTAAATGGGGAAGATGTATTTCCAGCACCCAGGGATGCACAAGATGTGCTGGAAATACTTAAGTGCTGTCATTTTTATTTTCTGCAGACTCTGCAATGGAGTAACTGACAACTGGAACACTTGTAAGGCTGGAAAATGCCTCCAACACAAGAGCTGAAATCACTCAGCGAGAAAGGATGAGCGGATACTCCTCTTTAGAAAATACAAACTTCTTTGGCAAAGGTCGCATCAACACTTTCAGACGTGAAAACATTAAACAAAGACTCAAAGAATGGGATTCCTGAAGAGGAATTTCACAAGATTTATCATAGGTTTTCAGATTCAGGATTCAGGCATTGAGTACCCACGACTTCCTGCTCAGGACGCTGTTCTTTAAACCCCACACTCAGGCCTGGGCAGTAAAACTCTAAAGATTTATTGAAATATTGAAAGAATTCAATTGTTCATGTTTTGACGGACATATGATTATCCAATCACAAACTGTTAGTGGTCACTGTTTTTGGGCACATTTGAAAGGCAGGCGCAAACCGGCACAGTGTCACACTCATTGTGACTTGGTAGTGCAGTGAAAGACAAGGGGAGAGGGAATCTTCCACGTGCAGATCAGCACATTGGACTGTCAGAAATAAAAATAGTGAAGACATATTGTCATTTTTTAACTGAAGCTTTATGTTTTTGCTGGCTGTGCAGGTCTCCCTCAGTGTATAACGAACATTCATCTCCAGAGAGCACAGGAGATGAACCTCCCTTATCATCCGTAGGTGGCTCAGTTGAGGTACCATCACCCCTGAATGATCTCTTGACTGTTGCCAGAGCGTTTACAATCAATGTCAGCCCAGACACAGCATCAACCAGCTGTTTCGTGTTTGTACGGCGTAGGGCGAGCGCTCACTTCCTGTGTGGCAGCCTGTCTAATTTCTCCCCCTCCACAGCTTCACACTTCATTTTTCCTTTATGGCCATCTTGAACGATCTTTCAAGACCCACATAATATAGTTTTCTCTGACTTTATTATGTTGCTCTTCCTGTTTTTGATCCAAAGAAACAGATTAAACATACTTTTTTAGATCGCGCTCCTCTCGGGCGCTCCATCCTTTCATCCTGGCGCCGCTCTTTCTCTCTGAACTACCACGACACCTCCTCAGTTGGAGCGTGAGCTGCCTGAACTTTTCTGACTTACAGTGTCTTGCTATGCCTCTATCATCTTTCATCTTCTCCTCATATCCATGCTGAGCTCTCGTCCAAAGAGCACACCGCTCTCGTCCACAGTAGTTTATGCGCAGAAGTTCCTGTTGAATTCTTCAGTACATCTGTCATATTCATAAACCAAGTCAAAAATAACCTCCTGACGTCTTCACAACTCACTAATGAGTCACAGAGAGTCGAAGCTTGATAAAATAACTATTTAAGTTATATCGTGATAAATATCAATATCGACTGATGTGAAAAAGATGATCGTGATAGGATCTTTCTCATACCACCCAGCTGTACCCACACCCTGTTTCATAAGCCCCTTCACGCCTCGCCATCTGTAAAGCGTCCACCACAAGTCCAGCTGCCATTTCTGGAAACAATGTTATGTGTGCGGCGCTGTGTGTGCCAGCTCTATACGTGGTCTCTGGGTCTTAAAGCAGCCCGCGTTGGCAGGTGTAAAGTCTCAAATGTTCACATCCGTCCAAGAGTGTTTGGCAGCATCGTAAATCTACAGTTTGCAGTTAAACATACCATCCCTGCTCGGAGAGAGCGCCTATAAATCAACGCTCTGACGTTTGCAGCTCGCCCTCGTGAACCATGGGAAAGACTCTTATGAGCTCCGACTTGGAAAAGTAGTTTAATAAAACTGTACAGTGTTTTGGTCCTCAGAGCCTAATCAAGAGCATTTTCAAGACAAGGAGGGAGAGCGTGGAGCGCTGGGGTTATCACGGGTCAACTGCAGCTCTTGTGGTCTAATTCTCCTGAACCCTATTAGAGCCGAGCAGGGACACGGTTCTGTTTGGTTCTTGTTTGTTTGGAGAGTTCGCTGCAGAGATTCAGACGCTGAAAGCTGCGCGGGCTTTCATCCCTGCTGCTAAACGTCTATCAGAGACAAAGAGACAGACTGCGCAGCTGGAAGTTAGGGCCCATGTAAATCCTCTTTATGCCTCGCCGGAGATTACCGTCCCTGTCTGCGTTTCCACAGCGCTCCGTCAGGTTGTGCGTCTCTGACTTCACAGGAGAAGCGTGTCTCGTCAGTGGGAATAACCTCGCCTGGCCCGTCGTCTTCCTTCCTTTTTACTTCACCTCATTCTGTCGCTCTGCGTGGCTCTGCTGGGCTCTGAGAACCCCTCCGCTCCCATCACACACCAGCTGTATCAGGATGAAGTGAAACAAGATGTGATCGGCCTAATGTGGTTCTCGTGTATCAGCAGACTCATGCCCCGTCTGCTTTTTAACTTACATAACCGGCTTCATTCCTCCACCGGCTTCGTTTTTCCGACTTCTCAGGCATGTTGTGTTTTGGGACGTCTTGGTTGTATCCATGGAGAAAACCAAACAGTGATGATGAAGCTTTTAAGCGCGGGTTTTGGGGCACGGAGCCAAGTGCTGATTAAGGCTCTTACTTCATAACCAGGCACGGCTGTTTTCTAGGAAAACTGCGAGCACATATACCAACAAAGACATCTTTACAAGAGCTAATGGTGTGGTGGAGGAGAGGTGCTTGAGGTGGAGTGTGTGTTTCTGTGTGTGATAACGGCTGACATCCCTCGGGCTTCAGACCTCTCTGTCTGGACGTGCTCTTGCAGTAATGGTATTCTTCTACACAGTGTACATCCATCCTTTCCTCCTTTCCTCCTTTCCTCGTGCCTTTGTAGGATGACATCAGTCTAAAAATAACAGATCTCACAGATTTGGGAAAATACGATCGCTGAATGAGCTGCAGAATTCGCTAAAACTCGTTGCTCTTGACTTCTTTCTCATAAAATCCTTTTTATTCAGAAAATCGTCTCCCCCATTATTGTCCATTCAAACGCTCCAGTGATTATAATCTTATCAGATACGTTGAGTTAAATTAGCTTCATCTTAACAACAGTGATGCTCCAAATTGCTCCTGTGTTGATACTTGTGTATAATTAATCTTTAATGCATATTTTGTCTCATTTTATCTGTTTCATTCTGCTAAAACAACACAAGGACACTGACAGAGCAATCTCATTTAAACGTAATGAAAAGAAACCATCCCTAAATAATATTTCCCTTCGCTTCAAATGACAATAACCGCATCACTCGAGGAGAAATCAGCTTTTTTTTTTTTTTTGTGGTTTCTGATGGTTGATGATAAATGAACAGTTTTGTCTTTTCCTGTCAGGTCCCAACAAGCCTTAAAATCCAGTCACTCCCTCCTCTATGGAAATCAAGTTTAATGACATTGTTTTTAAGTCTCAAAAGATCAGGGATTTAATCATCCACTGTCATACCGTGGTGTGATGTTTAAGAACGGCAGCGTTTACTTCAACCGAGCAGGACAGAGCAGATTCTTTGGTCCATGTAAAAGATATAAACATAAATAACCAAACACACAACTTTCATTTTTTGTTTTTTGCTATCCGCAGGAAAAGAAAGTGCAAACAGCTGTTTCAAAATCTTCACCGTGGAAGGTGTTAATGAAAACTCAGCTGTTTGTGAAGTAAAACTCAGCCTGTGGACCATGAGGCCAAAACAAAGATAAAATAAACAAACTAGTTTTCTGAGGTCACTAACTGTTAATTAAAGTCAGAGAAAATGTGGTTTTCGCCATGAAATTCTGACACCGACTAACTTTTTGTAATGTGTTCACCTTTAAGGTTTACTTTTAGCATGAAAGTAAGGATAACATAAGAAGAGAAGGCTGATGAAACCAGAAAATCTAAACTCAAAAAGAGAGAAATAACACTTAATAAGGCACAACAGACAGTAAATGAGGTTTTCAAAAATATAGTTTGTACTAAATTATAAATACAATACAAACTTCACTTTCCTAAACCCAGTAATTAACAAAAACTCAAAACTGAAATTAGTTATCTCATCCGTAATCCATAATTATCATTGTCCATAGGATTCAAAGTCTGTTTGTTTTCTCCTCCAGAGATACGACAGTCCAAAAAGCTAGAAAAATAATCCCTTTCAAAAGAAAAGCTTAACTGGCGTGGTCGTTGATTCACAGATTCCAGTGTCGGTTCATTGTTTCAGCTCGCCATAGCTCCACACCAGAAGGAAAAGGTAACTCAAAACATGGCCAAATCCAATCAAAATCTACATTTAACGCATCGGCTCGTCTTCCTATAAGTTCAGTTAGCATCAGCTTAGTTTCAGAGTATAAGTTCAGTTACTCCATGTTATCTCCTGAGCTTCAGCTTCTCACTAACTCTGATTTATGGGTCTAGAATTGAGTGTCTCAAGCTATCAGATGCACCGTCTTATGCACACACTTCCTGATTCACTCCGAATCCAGGAATGTGATTGGTTAACGCCCTAACCACAAGACCTACAAATAGCTAACTGCCAATCTACCACAACTCAATCTCACCATGCACATTCACCCTGACAAATTAGTGACCTTGGTTAAATTTTTTCGGACAGACAAAGAGACCAGAATGAGTATTTGTCGATTCAAAGTTCTGTTTTTTTTAGTAGGACAGTGTATGTGACTGTGTATGGCTTTTGTGTTTTTGTGTGATTTTTTAATCGACTGCAAATGAATTTACTCACAGGGACAGTAAATTCAACCTTCAAACTTCAACCTTCAAGCATAATTCCTGTGACTTAGTTTCGATATCAAATTGGATGATTTATAAAATACCCTCTAATTCCTGTTAAGGCTGTAAGAAGATGCGAAAAGTGCTTGTCCGATATTCATATCGCAAAGTTATGCAATATCTGCAATATTTTATGCTTCTTCCAGAAATGTCTCTAAACATTACTTTTCATTGTTTCATACCTCTGGCAAAATATTCAAGCCTACGAAAAAAGCAAAAAGCCACTGCGTGTCTACTCATATTTAATAAATATCCACATAATATTTTTTGGTTGCTGTGGGAAATAAGTTATTAAAAAGTCTGACCTGATGTGAGATATCAACATGATTAGGAGTCTTTGCTAACATAAATAGCGCTCACAGAGGCAGAACTTTGAATTGCACAGCTCTACATTGCAGCTTGTATCATTTGTTTCTCATTATATAATAATATTATTATTATTATTATTATTATTATTATTATTATTATTATTATTATTATATAAACATTCTTTTATTTTTTTCTTTATTTTTGTATACTTTTAAATTTTTTATCTTAACTTTTTTATACTGTATTTTTCAGAGTGTTTAACTTGTTATTCTGTATTATTTAAGTAGTTGCTCAGTTGCTGTTCATGTTGTTTCCTTGTTCTCTGTTATTTGCACCACTACTTGGCAAAATTTCCAACTTCCAGCTTTCCAAATGAACTGGGCAAAAACAATTGTTTCTGAAAATGGGTGAAAACATGAACTCCTGTTCTTTTGGGGAAAGCCCCTAGTGGACACTCAAGGAATTGCTGCTCATTTTTTTCTCTTCTTTTTGTCCCCCAGCTCTAGCAGTTGCAGGTTGCCTGAGACTATCGTTTTGTGTTTTGGATGAGAAGTGATGAGGGTTATATTTGGAGCTCAGTATCTGTTGGAGCGTGTTTTAACGTGTGTCAGACCTTGGTTTTAAGGTCACAGCTGAAGTTTGAGGCATCAGCTTGGAAAACACGGCATTCTGTGCAGGTTTGTTGTGGCTGCAGAAACACGAAGAGCTCCACTCACGCTGCCGTTTAGACTTCCTTCATCCCTCAAACTCCACGATGCTCACTCCTTCGTCTGCCCCTCCTGTGTTCGGCCCTCTCCATCCACTCAGCTGTGGTTATCTAACTGTACACTGAAGTCTCCTACATGTGAAATTGAGCAAGCCCACTAGAGACGCTCTCACAGGGTCTGGAGTGGGACTTGTCCACCAAGTGGGGCTAATTATGCAAATCCCTGCCTCATCCTCATTGGTCCGGGTCAAAACTGTGATATTAATGACGAGGAGTGACAGCAGAAGGAGAGGAGGGAAGGATTGTGTGGGTGTGTGAAGGCAGATAGAGAAAAGACACACACACACTGCATGTAGCATGATGTATTCACACATGCACCATGCACGTGGCTGTGTGTGTGTGTGTGTGCTCATTTCTCCTCTCTGGGATGTGTTCAGCAGGGGGAAGAATCAAGCCCTTTATCTCTCAGCAGTCAACACTTCCCGTTTCCACAGCGACACGCTACAGCATCTGGGTTGTATCCGTAGCGACCCCGGCACCCTGACAGGGTCTAATCTAAAGTCACAGGCCGCAGCAGGGCGGATCCTGTTCGCTTTGCCTCTGTGTGTGTGTGTGTGAGTGTGTGTGTGTGATCTTTCATGTCTGTGCTCGAGAGGACCAAATACTTTTACAGAGATAAAAAGGGAGAGATGAGCAAATTCCATCAAAGTGGAGACATTTACTGAACTTCCACATGGGGCTTAGTTTTTAGTTCAACTTCAGAGTTTAGACCAGGCGTGTTATGGGGGATGGAAAGGGTGAAAAAGAGCTTACTCCTGGTTAATATCTACTTTGTAGATTGGAGGTTTTATGCAGACACTTCAGCTAGTCCTTCGTTTTAGCTTTTAGCACCACCTCACTGGTGTCTGAACATCAGATTTATGCTAATTCTTAATGGATACGAAACCAAACATGGCATGACTGCAAGGAAACATACTCTAAATATTAAAACAGGGAGGTATTGTTACTCTGTATTAGTTTTAGCCTGGCTGCAGTTTTGGTATCTTCATTTGAAAATCATCCGGCTGTTTCGGTTACTTTCCCATGACCCCTGGTGGTGGCGCTCATGACATTATTCCTGCTTTCTTCTTTTTAAAGGCGTTTGTTTTCTTATCAGACAATATGATGTCTTGTATTATCATGTTGTGTAGCATCTTTAGCCTCGTTTTCACCAAGTGGTTTCATTTCAGTTCATTCCTCCACCTAATCCCAGGTCCCGGGCTCATATTAAGTCTGAAAAGACATTTTCCACTAAAAATAAGTCAAACACTTTATAAAATATCCGTTTTTCTCGGTGCGAGGAGGGGATTCCAACATTTGCACTTTCTGGACAGAGGAACAAGACGCCCCCTTGTGTTCACACAAGTCTACGGCCATCTTTAGCCCTGTTTCCATCAAGCAGTTCAGTTCAGTTCAGTGCACATTTTATGGCGTTTCCACGGACTAATCCTGGGACGGATCCACAAATAACCGAGATGTACTGTGCCACTTTTCGGGACTCTTCTGTTGCGGTGCGAGACTAAACCAATCCCAGAAGGTGGAGCTAGAAACACTGCAGTCCATTGATTAGTGGAAAGAATGGTCACTTCCTGTGTGACAACCACATGTCAACCACAAAGAAGACAAATTGCTGCATGTCTCCATTAGTGATGGATACCTTTCACATAAAAAACGATACAGTACCGATGTCCAGAACCTGGCAATCTGTACCGGTACTCAACGGTACCAATTTTCAATACTTTTTTTGTGCTCATTTGGCAAAAAAATATCAATTTGCTTAATAGTATATTTTCTTTAATATATAACCTTGTAATGGTGTGTTCATGTCCAGTATGGAAAATTGCCTATTCTTCCACTCCCTCATAGTCACAAAGATGCATTTAGGTACCTAAACATGGTACCTTTTGATTTTTCGTGAATTGGTACCCGGTACTTTTGACAGATTTCGGTCGGTACCTATAAAAGTACCTAATTCGGTACCCATCCCTAGTCTCCATCGTTGCTCTTTATCTACTGTGTCGCGTTTTTCTTCTTCGTTGGATTTATTAGTGGGGTAAACTGTGTCATGCTTCTATGGCGTCAGGCTATTATGTAACAGATGCAGCTATCGGCAACCAGCTTACATGTCACCTACCACAAGGGGGCATGGTTAGCTGTGGATACACATACTCACACTGATGCAAAGCAGACCGCTAGGGGTATACGAGGCTTTTATGCATCCCGCTGGTTTGCAAACAGGCCTTCAGAGGCCTCAGGTCCAGAAACTTGACACCCTACTGTGTCGCATTTTTCTTCTTTATCAAATTTTATAGCAGCTGTGCCATGAGACATAACATCAAGCTGGCCTGTTTTTTCCACAGCTATCATGTTTTTTTTCGGACAACAAACAGACAAACACAGAGATACAGACAGATCAGTGATTTTGACTGAAGAACAGAGGACGACAGTTCAGACTCAGAGCCTGAACCACGACCAAAAAAACAAAAACTTTTGAGGCAGTTGCTCGGTCTACAGCTTTGTAGAAGCAGAACAACAACCTGTCACACTGGACAGCGCTCAGGCTTCATCCTCAGAACAAGAGTCTATCAAAGGCATCTTTCAGCTACAGGTTTATTGGTTAAAAAAAAAGTGAAAACAAACTTATAGCAAACTAGCACAACGCTTGATGTCCCTTTCCCATCAGCAGAAACACCTGCTGACATGACAGCGGCCACTCTGACCAGACGCACCGGAGCAGGCTGGATATTTATGCCTCAACTCCACCAAAGCTCAGCAAAACTCACATTTTTCATTGGCACATATTTATTGACAGCGAAAATAAACAAGACATTCCTTGGTTTTAATGCTACGAGGGTATGAAGCTCGTTAGACTGTAAAAATCTGTGATTTAGCCGCACTATTATTAAATCTGCAGGGTTCAAAGTGTGTGAAAAATGTAATGGCTCATAGCCCGCAAACTACGTTTTCAATTTGCTTCAAAACGTTTATCCTGATGCCACTACCTTTTTTAAAAAATGGTTGTGTCACATTTTAGGTTTTGAGGTTTGACCATGACTCTTACCTATAGCGATGTGGAGCCTGCATCCAAAACAGGGCAGCCACAGTCATGCACTCCAGCTACTTGGACTAAATGATGTGTCAAGATGCTTTACCACAGTAATTACGGTATAGTAAATTCATTTTGTGGCAACATACGAAACCGGTATACCGCCCACCCCTGGTTCATAGCAAGCAGCCTCGAATTAAAAGTGATGAAGAGTTTTTACAGGGCTGCAGGAAACAGGCATAACTTAGTCTCAGACTCTTTAACTGACCAGCACTTTGTCCAGGAAGTCATCCCTCTCATTACTCTACAGAAAGCATAGCTGCTGTACCTAAAGTACCACCCCTTACAAGTTGCTCTTCCTCTGCCATTACTAGGCCTTAACCAAACAGCTGTTAGTGTCAGTGCCAAGCTAACAGAAAAATTACATGTTTCATTGCTAGCAGCATTACAACAGAGTGACTGGAGTGGCTGCTGCAGGCAATAATTTACCAAAGCCACAAGGATAACTATGGGCTCTGTGGTTAGCAGAGTGCCACTCCAACCAAAATCTGCTTATTCCTGCCATTCAAGGAAGAAAAGCAGCTGCTGGCTCGGTGTTACAGAGACCTGGACGTGCAGCGCGGCTGTGGTTGAACATGTGTTAACAGATGTGTGCGCTTGTTTTAATAGCCCGATCCCCGGGATACTTTAGGGCGTCCACGTCTCATTTAACAGGGGTGTAATGTGTTTTCTGCACAGCCGAGTCATGCAGGGATTGGGTCTGTGAGTTAGCGTGGTTAGCTCTGAAACCAGAGCTGCTCTGTGAAACCAGCTGAGCCTCCAGAGTCCAGAAGCCCTGCCAAAACAAAAGCAGGCCAAATCCCCCTCTCTTCTTACTCTCCGTCTCCGCTCTTCCCTCCTCCGTCCTCTTCCCCATTCCCCAAGCATGAGCAATTCACAGTTAATTCAATTTTCCCCCGGCCGGGCTCACATGGGACAGCATTGGAATTCCGGTTTGTCATGATAAAATGATTACACGGCATTGTGTTTCTGCGGGCGCCTCCCAGCGCATTTATTAGAATCTGTCAGTGTCGATGTAGATCGGCCAGCCAAAGTGCACATCTCCACCGCTGCTCCTCGCCACTCCTCGCCCCCTTCCCTGCCTGAAACTGGTTTTTCCTTATGAAATACGTCGCTCCTGGCAGACGCATAATCTGATTACATCCGCTAGATTAAAAATATATTGAATTTTTTTCCCCCCTCTTCTCCTCTTCTCACGTTTTCAACCCTGCTTTCCCCACTTCCCTCCTCAATCCTTTTCTCTCAGTTACTCTATTATCTTGGGTTTGACTGATGTCTGCTCACCAGCACTGGCCTTTTTTGAAAACAGCACAGTCACATCATTCAGCCTCCAAAAGCCAGATGATAACATGATGATTGATATGTTTTATCATTAATATTAAAACCACGCAGAGGTCTCGGGGTCATCCAGAAGCTTTCCACAGATCCACTCGGAGAAAACGATGGAGTCTGCAGCCTGACCCGTGTGAATATAGGAGAATATTCCTCAAACTGAGAGAAAGACACATGAATTAAGCCACCCAGCAGACACAGTGATGTATTGAAGAGCACATATTTAAAGTGCACTCCTCTGTTCTCCGTCTAATGACTGTCCCACTAAAAGGGGAAGATGGATTTGCTGGAGCCAAAGTATTCATTAGTATGCATGAAATGCTATCATGAGCACATGATCTATCTAAAGTGTTGCATTAGGAAATAGATGTTGAGCATGCTCCTGCTAGTCAGGAGCTAACAGATTAGAAGAGGCGTCGACGGATATCAGGATTTTTACACTGGATGGTGGTTTCTGAGGAGCTTAAGTCGAGCTCCCTGCAGTGAGTTGTTATTTCTGTTTCACTTTCTGTTTCCTCTTTGCAGCCTTTTTGCATCACTTTTGCACATGTAGACATGAAAAACACTCTGATTCATGACATAAGAGCCTGTGTCGAGGTTTGGAGCAGTCTGTGGATGTGAGTTTTTGCAAAGTCATGCCAGGAATACACCAGATGTGTCTCAGGTCCAGCTCTGTTGAGTCGACTGCAAAAAACTGAAACTTTATCAAGCGTTTTTGTCTTATTTCAAGCCAAAAAATGTCTTATTATTCTCAATATGAGCCACATTCAAATGGCCAGTATAGAAAAATGTCTTGTTACAAGTTATTTAAAGACAAAATGAGGTCTGAATTGCTGTAGCAAGTGAAACAAAACAAAAAAATATAAGAAATAACTAATTCCTTGTTCCATTGACAGATATTCTTTACATTTTTCTGGACTGGTCAGGTGAATGTGGCTCATATTGAGTCTAAAAAGACATTTTCTACTGAAAATAAGACAAAGACACTTGATAAGATTTCAGTTTTTCCCCAGTGTTTTAGGATGATGACGCCATAAACTAAAGAAATAAATGAAATTATTATATTTTTTACCTTACTTTGAGAAAAGTTTCATCACTCAGAACTTTTTAATCTTTCAAATTTGCTCGTTTTGATGCAGCATCTTAAAAAATCAACTAGGTTTTTTAATTTATATCACTTAAAACGTAAAAACTGTCTTACACTGCAAAAAAAGGGAAATCTTTTCAAGTGTTTTTGTATGATTTTAGGTAAAAATTGTCTTATAATACTCAATATGAGCCACAGTCAACTGGTCAGTCTAGAAAAATGTCTTGTTTCAAGTTATTTAAAGACAAAATGAGGTCTGTATTGCTGTAACAAGTAAAAAAAATCTGCCAATGAAACAAGAAAATAATGTCTTAAAATGAGTAACTTTTCTCTTGTTTCATTGCCAGATTTTTTTTACTTGTTACAACAATTCAGACCTCATTTTTGTCTTTAAATGACTTGATATGCGACATTTTTCTGGACTGGTCAGGTAAATGTGGCTCAGATTAAGTCTAAAAAGACATTTTCTACTGAAAATAAGACAAAAACACTTGATAAGATTTCAGTTTTTTTACTCTACTCTGAAAAAGTTTCATCACTTTTTGATCAAATTTGCTCATTATGATTTTTTGATTTATAACAATGAAAAAACTTCAAAACTCCTACTCTTCAAAAAAAAGGAAGAAAGAAATCTTTTTAAGTGTGTTTGTCGTGTTCTAGGTAAAAATTGTCTTATTGTAATTGATATGAGCCACATTCAACTGGTCAGTCCAGAAAAATGTCTGATTTCAAGTTATTTAAAATTAAAAATGAGTTTTTTTTAGCTAGTTTTAAGCAATGCAGACCTGATTTTTGTCGTGAAATAACTCGAAATGAGACATTTTTCATGTGTGACTAGTCAAAAGAGGCTCATAACAATTATAATAAGACAATTTTTACTTTGACACTTGATTAGAGTCACAAAGAGGATGATCCTCTCCTGGTTCATGTTGGGCTGTAAAACCTCAAACCTGTTGACTCCTGCTCTGGCTCCGCCCACTGTGTCGGTTTGTTGTTGTAGTCCAGATAAAAACCATCTAGTTTAGACACACTTTGTTCTATTTTGAAAGTCACTGGACTTTTTTTAGGTAGTTTCTGTGCACAACTTCCTGTCCCGCTCAGTCTGACCTATGGTGAATTGATATATTACAGCTTCAGACTGTATATGCTGCAACCTGTCGGAGCAGGGAAGCAGCTGGGAGATGCATCTGGTGTACTTTGGCTGTCTCACAGCGGTTTCTGCTGTGAGACATTTATGACAAAATCTGACACCTGTGGATCATCTCTTGACTTTTTGACTCTCTTCTTCAGTGTTTACAGCGGAGTCGTCTGTTGGCTAGCTTTAGAAAGTGTCACGAACTCTGGTGTGTGCTGGTTCTTCAGACGTTTCATCAAATTCCTGGAGTTGAAGGAGATAATTTCTTGATAATTTTGCAACTTGCTTTTCTTTTTCCTCCACCTTCCCGCTAATCAAACTCTAACTTAGTGTCCTAAAGTGGTGTCAGACGCTGTAGCATATGAGTATCGATGTATTCACTGTATTTGCTGCCATGTTTGACACATTGAGAGTGGCAACAGGCCGTCCATGTAGATTTAGGCTGATAATAATCTTTTGACTTTCTCTGAGTGTGTCCAGTTTCAATCTGTGAAGCTGTGAAGTCTTTCTCATACTTAAGGATCTCTGTCGCTAAAAGCATGAAACGTCTGAATGCTCACTCTCACTTTAGGTCGACCAAAAAGCTGCGTAAATAAAAAAAATCTGTATTGATTGAATTTCAACCTCTTATAATTTAAAAAAGGACAAAAAACTTTGTTTCTGTTTAAAAACAAAACTCCAGAGTTTGAGTTTAGGGTGAGAAAAATGAGATCTGCCTCCACCGTCATTTTTCCACATGAAGATGGAAAAATGTGCTTTTCAAAGTTACGTTTTCGGCGTTTTGTTCCGTTTTCCAGCAGCCGGTCCTGCCAGCCTCATCTCCTCACATCACCTCCTCCCTCCTCCTCCATCCTCTCCATCCTCTCCATCCTGCCTGGGTAATATTACAGCTTATTATTTTTCATATTTCCATCCCTCCCTCCGCCCGGGCCCACCTGTCAGTCAGGCTGTCATGTGTGATTTGGAGCTGTCGCTCAGGCTCTCAGATTGGGGTGTGGGGGCTCGACGGCTTGTTTACTGAGATGTGACTGGAGGTGTCACGCTGAATAAGCCCGCTCTCCCCTCCTCATCCTCGGGGCCCCTGCTATGTGTGACCAGGAAACCCCCTGTGGGTGCCAGGCCGGGGTGGCAGAGTGCTCGTGCCATGTGGGATGTGGCTAATGACCATCTCGGGGTGCCACAGTCGATTTTGGATGGTGGGTTTGGCGCCCGCGCCGCCCTAGGTGCGTGCTCGTGTGTGCCTCGGTGAGTGTGTGTACTCACAGCCTCTCCGCCAACCAATTACTATCCCGAGGAGCTGACAGCTGTCGCCACCACCCTCTTCTCTTCCTCCCTTCCTCCCCCGCCTCCCTTTCTTTCTCCTTACCTCCTCTGGGTTGGCAGGGGGGAGTCAGAGGGGAGTCAGAGCCCCGGGTCCTGCTCCCTCGGGGAGTCATTACACCGCTGTGGGACTCTCACACTCACACATACAGCGAGCGGCGCACAACTTGTCTCTTCTGTCTCTTTCTATCTATCACTATGCCACTACAGCCTTCAATTAAGCCCGTGGCCGACACTTGGGGGATTTGACGTGCACTGGACACACACACACACACACACACACGCTCATCTAAACCTAATGTTCCCTCTATGTTTGTCATTACCCGCTTCCCAGATGGGACTCAGACCGTTGGATGATAGAGCTCTCGTAGAAGCAGAGTGTGTAGAACTGACACTTTGGCCTCGGTGAGGCTGCCCCCTGAGACTCCTCCGTCTATTTTAGGACGCTCGTTGTCTGTGAGGTTTTTTATGGTGAGCCAAACCATATGCAGAGCTCTTCCTCTCTTCACAAACAGGAACAGACCAATTCTGGCTGTAGCCTGATTGTTTTAAAACCAGATAAGAAGAAATCTTAGTTCCTGATGAACAGCTGAAGAGTTTCCAGCTCACACCCTGAAGCAATGCACTGATACTCCAACTGCTGGAGGCGTCCCCTTCACTCCTGCTTCTCTCCATTAGTCCAGAGGATCTTGTTTGTGCATGCATGTGCATCTGCAGCAGATATATGTGTTGCATGTCCGATAACCGCGAGTCGAAGCTCAATTTCCTCTCAGGGGTTTATGAAGTATCTTTATCAGGGGTAGATCAGCAAGAATGTCGCTGGTCCATAAAGATTGTTTAAAAAAAAGGAGGCTGATGTGCAAATTTCCAAACCTGAGGCTTCTGAAGGCTGGTTTGGTAAATAGACCAGTCCTCAAATAGCGCTTTTGTAGTGACACTACTGACCAACAGTGGGAGCAATTCGGGGTTCAGTGTCTTGCTCAAGGACACCTCAGCATGTGACTGCAGGAGCTGGAATCGAACCCCCAACCTTCCAATTGAGAGGAGACTACTCTACCACTGGTTTGCAAACCAGTTGGATCCACAAAAACCCAGTTTCCACCAAGCAGTCCACTTTAGATCAGTACGGGTTGGTGCGGGTATGTGTATCCACAGCTAACCTCGCCCCCTTGTGGTAGGAGGCGTAAAAGCCAGATGCCAATAGCTGCATCAGTTACATAATAGCGTGACGCCATAGCAGCACAACACAGTGTACCCTGCTTATAAATCCAACGAAGAAGAAAAACGTGCAGGGGCGTATTTAGTGGTTTGGGGGCCCAAGGCAAACCCAGTCCATGGGGTCCTCCATGTTCTTGTAACTCCTCTTCCTCAGAGCTAGACTGGCCTTCCCTGGGTCCACTGTCTCTTTCCCAGAATCAAGGCATGAGACAGTGCTAATCTTGTTCATGCTAACTTAACACAACTAAATGCATTTCCTCAAGTTCTGTACTTTAGTTTGATTTAGAAAAAAGTGAATCCATCATTTAGTCCACTTTGTCCTGGATTTGAAATCTTTTATGGTCCATTGACAGCTTATTTGTCCCACAGTGGGGAATTTACAGAGTTCCCACTTGGTTGAAAATAAGAAAAAAAGGGGAAAAAGTGTTTGTTTGTTTTTTTTTACCACTTTCTTCCTGAATCAAATGTTCAGATGTGTTGTAACATGGAATAGCCCATTGAATAAGAAGGGAGGGGGAGGACCCAAAACCATCATTACAGATTAAGACTTTTGATGGATTTTGAAGCATGTGAAGTAAGATTTAGAAAAAAGAAATGCTTTCAATTGAAGAGAACTTCATAAATCAGTTTTTAAGAGATGCTTTGGGGGCCCCTGGGAATCTTGGGGCCCCTGGGAACTGCCTGTGTTTGCCTGACTGTAGCTACGCCCCTGAAAACGTGACACAGGAAGTGACCATTCTTTCCACCAATCAACAGACTGTTGTGTTTCTAGCTCCACGTCCAGTTTGATGTGTGATTAACTCGCCATCAGAGGGCTGAAGTAACATCATCCAAAGCTAAACCCCCTTGGACAAAAAGAAGAATCACACATTTCAGCGTCTTACGGCCCATAAGCCTCTCTGTTCCTACTTTTGTTTTCCTCTCTTTGACAAACGCTTTGAAACATCAGCTTTTCTCGGACCTTGTGACTTCCTCCTCCTCGTGCGGTGGTCTCAGCGGCGGCGGTTTTAAGAGGAAGTGTTGCCGCTGAGAAGCCGTCCCTCCCCCTCTCACAGCTCCCTTCCTTTATCTGAGACTGTAATACAAACCAGATTGGCCTTATCTCCGTTCTGCAACCACACACAAACTCTCCGCTGCTTGCTTCCACATGTAAACACACACACACACACACCACACACACACTGAGCTGAAGCTTACACATGCTATCAGTCTCCATCTGAGAGTGGATATGCCAGCTATTTCACTTAACCATGCGGGGAAAGATGTCGGTGGAGAAAAAAGAATTTGGAAGAGGCGCGGAATATTTCACTTCAACCATGAATGCTGTGTTTAGATAAGAAGCGCCTCACTCGGAGTGTGTAGATGTTTGTATATACGTGCTCACACGTGTGTGTCAGTCTCGACGAGATTTACCTCCGACACACTCGTTAATCACAGAATTCATTAGTCACCGAGTCTCTAATTGTTTACTTTCCCCCGCGGCGGTACTACACAAGGTTGCCGGCCCTCCCTGTTACAATTTTGGAAGAACATAATGGTAAATTAATTTTCCTGGTAGCTCCGATTCGATTAGTCATTTCTGAGTACACTCTATTAGCTGGGAAATTGTGAATTTGGAAGCCAGGACGGAGAAGCTGGGTTTGATCGTGCGGCTTACCTGCGAAGAGAAGAAAAGAAGAAGAGGAAGAGGGAAAAGAGTCGAGACAAAACCTGGGACAGAAACGGTCTGTGGGTCTGTAATGAAGCCCGTGGAGGGAGAGGAGTGGAAAGATAAATTGATCCATTAATAAAACCATAATCTCCTAATAGAATCAAATTGATTCACTCAGCGGTCGGAGCGTTACAGGAATGAGAGGAAAAAATAAAGCGAGCATTCGCCACAAAATGAAATCCAAAACAAACAGATGTGATTTCATATTTTATTCAACTCAATTTTCAGATTTCGGCACTTTTCTGAAACAGAGCCCGACCGGTATTGGATTTCAGACTCACCAAACTTTTCTGTATTTCTGGAGAACAAAAGGCCAAAAGCAGATTGATGAATTTTTAATGCCTGAATTAAAGGAGACCTTCTGCTCATTGATTCTCAACGAGTATCACGACACAAAAACACTGAGGAAGCCTCGTTTTGACTTCTGTTTGACTGAGACTAAACCACTTTTCAAAGCTGAACTTTCCAGAGACATGCAAACATGTTTGGAGAGATATTTTAACAGCAAGTGGGTGAGAATTCAGTGGCAAGAGGATTAAAACCATGTAAAGGGAGAGAAATGCAACGCTGTGCATGGGTTATGATGGTGCAGGGGTGGCACGAAGCATGGGGGGGTTCTGGTTTCTGGTTCAAGCCTGCATCTGCAGGGTTTGTTGATTGTGCAGGAAAGCAGAATTTATGAGGAGAGCAAAAGCAGGCAGGATAATGGGATATAATTAAACAAGAGTTTGACGCAATCTGTGATCTGATAATGAGCGCACATGTAGGCCCCGTTTACACAACACATCACAAGTTTGGCCGATCATCGCAGTACATGTCATTTATTAAATAAACTGGCAACTTTTTGAAATTTTAAAAAGTTCAAAAACTTTCAAAAATTCAGAAAATTCGGAAAAAAAACAAAGATTTTGAAATGTCAAAAGTTTGCCAAAATGTCAAAAATTTGCAAATTAATAATAATAATGATAATAATTTAAAGTAAAAAAAGATATATATATTTTTTAAAATAATAATAATAATAATAATAATAATAATAATAATAATATGTGGCAAAGACTTCCTGGAAAGCACTGGGGACAGTGAATTACATCACAGTACATGTAATTTATTTAGTAAACTGGCAACATTGATAAAATTTTAATGAGTTCAAAAACTTTTCAAATATTTGGAAAAGAAAAAAAAAACATATATATATATATATATATATATATATATATATATATATATATATATATATATATATGCAAAGATTTCAAAAACTCAAAAGTTTGCCAAGATGCCATAAATTGCAAAGAATAAAAATCATAATAATAATGTGTATTTTATAATGTGTGTGTGTGTGTGTATATATATATATATATATATATATATATATATATATATATATATATATATATATATATATATATATATATATATATATAATAACAATTCCCTATTATATGTGTCAAAGACTTACTGAAAAGCACGGGAGACAGTGAATTACGTCACAGTACATGTCATTTATTTAATAAACTGGCAACATTGATGAAATTTTAATAAGTTCAAAAATTTGGAAAATTTAAAATTTGGAAAATCAAAAGAAAAAAAAATATGCTAAGACATCAAAATGTCAAAAGTTTGCCTAAATGTCATACATTTGCAAAAATAAATACATAAATAATTTGAATTAAAAAAAGAAATAAGAAAAAATAAAAATAAAAATAATAATAATAATAATAATAATAACAATAATGATAATCATAATAATAATAATAATAATAATAATAATAATAATAACAATAATAATAATGATGATAGACTTCCTAGAAAGCATGGGGGACAGTGAATTAAGCAAACGGTGAGTTTGCTAATTATGCTAGTGATGCTTATTATGCTAATGACGCTAACTGCGCTGAACAGCCTGACAGAACATGTTTTTTTTTTTTTTTTTGCAAATTCACAGAAAGCTGTTTGGAACATACATTTATCATTATTTTTCTTCAAGTTTAATGAAGTCAGAGATTTGACTTTAACATCTTACACCGTCCACTCCAAGTACTTTTTATTTGAGTCAGAGTGTAGGAGGAAGAAGTCTTCGCTTCTACTAGAAGTTGTCTTGATTTACATGGCAAAGAGCTGTGAAACACGCTCCACCATCCTCTCCTCAACAGCAGCTTCACTCTCTTCTTCCACATCTCGTTTTTTTAGCAGAGTTTTCTGCATTTCGAGTGAAAAAGTGAAAGTTTGAGGCGTCCCACCGCTGCCCTCCCCTTAGTCTCACAGACCCAGACATAACACCAGAGTGTGTAAGGATGATATCAAAAATACAACAAAATTCTGGCGCCCAACTACAGGACGATGGCTCCGGATGCTGCAACACCACTGGGAGAAAGACGGGAGCTGGGGAGCAGGAGGAGGCGCGGGAGAGGGGGATGAATGCAGTGGTATCCTCAGATCTGAAGGCAAATCCCCCTCGGTGGTAGTTCTGCTCGAGCGGCTCGCGCTGACACATGAATATTTCATACTGTTGATGTTTAAATCCCATCATTTGTGATGTGGCGCGTGAGTGTGTGTGGAGATTCATTGAATAAAGGAAGAAGAAGAAGAAGGAGCAGAATGTATGTGCGTACATGTGTTCTTTGTGTGTGAGACGCAGAGATGGAGTGTGTTGATCTATAATGCATACTTTCAGTAAGTTCACTTGTGATACGCTCTATTGCATCTGTGTTTCAGTATTGTTGGAGCCAGTGGATGTGCTCGCCCGTGCTCGGGCCCTTGAAGCGCAGATTGCCCCCGTGTTAGCTCATCCATATGCAGCTCAGCGCCGTGACGCGTAAAAACACACGGCGAGTGACATGCATACACACATCGATACACTGTGTGTCCATGCATTGAGATGCAGAGCCGGCTTTACGGCTCGCTCGGGTCGCACGCCACATCGCAAATTAGTCAACCAGCTCCGGAGAGTAGTTCACGATCTGGTTTCTGGAGCATGAAACTGGAACGCGGAGGTCTCGTTTCCTGGAGTGGAAACTGACCCAGACGTGACCAACGGGTAGTTTATCCATCAAATCAAACCAGTGACGACTTCCTGCTCTGGTTCCTTCATCAGCAACCTCAGAGGACGTCAGCAATCAGTGCAGATCATCCTCTGATGACATGAGGATGATACTGTCAGGAACTCTAGGGGAGCATTCCAACACTTCACACCAAAGACCTACTTTCCTACATAGCGTTCATGTCACTGACGCAAACATCACGACTCTTGGTCCAGTATCCATGTTACTGTTTCAAGCATAGACTGTAAAGGAAATGGATATCATCTCACTCGATTCAAAAACTGCTCCCCCTGGTGGCTGGCTGCTGTATAGGTCAAAAAAATCCATCTCTCCAGTCATTCCAGATAGAATAGAATAGAAAAGATCTTTACTGTCATTGTAACAAGTACAACAAAATTAAAGTCACAGCAGCAATCAAGAAAACAAAGTAAGAAAGTGTACAGAAAGCTCTTCCAATGTGGCGTTGGTGTCTGCTGTTAGCTCTGTTAGCCATGTCTGTGAATAGCATGATGCTACTCTGCCCTCTGGTATTCCCTCTGTTGCTGGGTTAGCACAGCTAGCTCGTCCATCTTATTGGAGATAGATCTTACGTTCCCAATAACGATGGATGGAAGGACAGGTCCATGTCGTCACTTCTTAGCTCACACCTGAGAACCAGCACGTCGTCCTCACCTCCTTCTCCTCACCATCTGGGTAAACATCCGGCCTAGCACCAGTTAGCATTTTCACATGTAAACAATGCAGCCATGGTTACATGTAGGATCTCCAGACAAACACAGGAGAAAAAGTATTAAAAATATCACTGAAGACACAAAAAGTTTGGTGTCCATGACCAACAAATGAGCCAATCCAAAGTAATGATCCACTCCAAAGACAAAGATGACAAAAAAGAGACGAAAAAATTACAAGAAACGGACAAAGAAGAGAGAGCTGCTGCAAAAAGCAGCCATAGTCAACAGGGCGGCCGAACTGAGTCTGATTGAACGTATCTGGAGCCCCAAGTTTTTCATAAATAAACCATTTTCCGAAGTTTTGAAGACAGAAAGTTTGAGGATAAACAAGCAAGAAAAGTTTCCAGAGTTTGGATTGCTGAGTGAAAGTGAGCGTGATGGAGCACACACGGGTACAAAGAGCGGGGTATGAGGGGACCAGGAGTCAGATATGGGTCTGGTGGTCATTGTTCCTCCTGAGATTCATCCCCTCTTTTTCCATTTAAAAGATGTGATTACACGCTGACGATACGCACACACCTTCACACACATGCTGCCGGCAGCGGTGATCCAATTTAGGAGGTAAGAAGGGAGGGATAAGGAGACAGAGGGAGCAAAGAGGGGAGCGGAGGGGTGAGAGGAGCTGTGTAAGAAGACGAGGAGAAAGATCCTCCCCTCCTCCTTGGCTCTCGTTTGTCATTCTGTCGGCGGCGTATGCAGATGAGGAGCTAATATGATATCTCTGCTGAGCTGATGGATGTTTAAAATGATACGGCAACCCTGAGCAGCCTCACCACGGTGTGTGTGTGTGTGAGTGTGTGTGTGTCAG
Source organism: Halichoeres trimaculatus (assembly GCF_033239565.1). Classification (NCBI taxonomy): domain Eukaryota; kingdom Metazoa; phylum Chordata; class Actinopteri; order Labriformes; family Labridae; genus Halichoeres; species Halichoeres trimaculatus. The sequence goes on along the minus strand of NW_027437199.1, from coordinate 1,391,982 downwards.
TCAGTGAAAACTTTATCCGAATCATTGTAGCAGTGACATACGCTCTCAAACTCACAACAGCTCATGAGGAGGATCTTCTGACACCTCAAACAACGTCGACTCTTTGTTTTGAATTAAATACTTTTCGCTGCAGCAAATAACCGTTGTTTGTCCTGAATCACGTTTTGCACGGCTTTGAAATGCAGATCGATTCAGCGTTGAGTTCAAACCTGGTTTGCGTGGATCGATATTCAATCAAACAGCATCATATTCATCATCCTAAAGGTCAGTGATAGTTACCAGCCGATGAAAGATTTCAAGGAATCGCTAACGCCGACATGAATTATTGCTTTAGATCCACAGCTCCCTGTGAGTGTGTGTGTCAGAGTCTGTCTGTGAGCAGTTTTCCACATTGTCATGGTGCTAATGAGGAGCTGGGTGGGAGTGGAGAGTCTGCGGGGATGGGGGGGTTGGGGGGGCAGCGGGACTGATTGGATTCTCCACAGACTTCATTAGTTAAAACAAAGCCAGTTGTCCATTTGGGCTCTTTCACGGCCTAATTGATATTGATTTACTGATTTGCTCAGGGGTGATTTAAAAGCATGTTTGGTGTTATCGTCAATGCTGCTTTTCCTCCGCGCTGCCTCTCCGTCTCCAGCCTCCTGCGAAGGAGCGAAGGGTCGTACTCCTCGCGCCCTAACAGCCCTGTCCATCGCGTTATCTTAAGGCATGATGGGAAAAAAATGCTCCTTTCTACCTGATTTCTCTCCTGCCAATTATCAGTCTCGTCTTGAACTCCTGGGGTGTGCCATGGCTGATAGATGGCAGCCGTGTCCATAACTGGATAATGATAGTTATCATAAACGGTTAGCGCTTGGCTAAGTGAAGCATTGAGATCAATGGCGGTGGTGTTAGCGTTGGGGGAAGGAGGCCTTTTATCACGGTGATGGATGGCAGGCCCGTCTTTAATGTGACATGTTATGATCATATCAATTTGTCCTCACTTCTCATCCACATCACTTTATTGCCCCTCCGCCTCTCACAGTCCATCAACCCGCTCTGTAAATTCAGACTGGAGATGGCAGCGTGCCACAACGCTCCATAAACCAAACATCGCTCCTCCTCTACTTCCTTCACCTCCTCCTCTGACGCTGCCTGACTCCTTCTCTTCTCCTCACTTTGATCCTTAAAACGCTGCGATGGGTTCATGGTGTTTTTATCATCTTTGGAATCTGAACATCCTGAGCTTCACTGCCAAAAACTGAAATCCTATCAAGTGTTTTTGTCTTATTTTAAGTAAAAAATGTCTTGTTATGCTTGATTTGAGCCACATTCAACTCATCAGTTAAGGCAAGTGTCTTTTTTTTTAATTATTCAAATACAAATTGAGGTCTGAATTGCTTGTCACATGTGAAAAAAAGAAAGACATTTTTGCAGGATAATTTACTTGAAACTCAAATAATGTCTTAATACGAGTAACTTTTCTCTTGTTCCATTGGCAGATTTTTTTAAAAACTTTTTTTGAGTAAGTCAGAGCTTAGTTTGTCTTTAAATAACTTGAAAAAAGACATTTTTCTGGACTAAAGAAAAAAAAATCTACTTAAAAAAAGACAAAAACACTTGAGAAGATTTTTGTTTTGTTTTTTTGTTTTTTTTTTTGAAAAGTTCTAAGATGAAGACACCATAAACTATAGAAAAATAATAAAATTTATGTTTTTTTATTTTGTTGTTTTTTTAAACTTAACCTTAACAAAAGTTTCATCTCTCAGAACTTTCTAATCTTTCAAATTGGCTTATTATGTTGTGGCATCTTCGCAAATCCACCAGATTTTTTACGTTTTACAACAATGAAAACTTAAAAACTGTCCTACACCGCCAGAACTAAAATGTTTCAAGTGTTTTTGTCTTCATTAAGTAAAAATTGTCTTATTTTGCTAAGGCCAGAAAAATGTCTTTTTTCAAGTTATTTAAAAACAAAAATGTGTTCTGCATTACTTGTAAGAAGTGAAAAAAATCTGCCACTGAAACAACAAAAAAATGTCCGAAAATTTGCTTGAAATTAGAAAAATATCTTAATAATAATAATGATAATAATTATTATTATTAAAAAAAACAACTTTATCTTGTTACATTGGCATATTTTTTAATTTTTTTTTTTTACTTGTTTCAAGCAATGCAGACCTCATTATTGTTGTTAATTAACTTGAAATAATATATTTTTCAGGTGTGACCAGTTTAAAGAGGCTAATATCGATATAATAAGACAATTCTTACTTAAAATGAAACAAAAACACTTTTAAGATATCAGTTTTTTACAGTGTAGGTAGGGATGGGTACCGAATTAGGTACTTTTATAGGTACCGACCGAAGTCTGTCAAAAGTAACGGGTACAGATTCACGTAAAATTAAAAGGTACCATGTTTAGGTACCTAAACACATCTTTGTGACTGTGAGGGAGTGGAAGAGAAGCTTATTTTCCATGCTGGACATAAACACAGCATTGCAAGTTTATATATTGAAGAATAAATATGTTCAGTTGAAATATTATGAGATTTTATTATTAAACAAATTGATATTTTTACCACGTAAACACAAAAAAGTACCAAAAATTGGTACCGTTGAGTACTGATACTGATACTGATTGCCAGGTACCAGGCATTGGTATCGCTTCAAATGTGAAAGGTACCCATCACTTAGTGTAGGATATATGTTCTGTCTTTAATTGTTTTCATTGGTTTCATGTAATAAAATCATTATTTAATGACCCGAAACAATCTCTGTTGCCTGCCTTTTGTTGCAAAAATCAGTATAATGTTTTAAAGTCATCGACAACACCATAGATCAGGGACGTCAAACAAAATCATCTTTGCTTCCTTCTGCAGAAATCTTAAGTCTGTCACTCTAATATTTTTCAATTCAGCTCAGTTTAAATGAGGTATATAAAAAAATCCCCACCCTCAGGCAGTTTGCGTATTTTCTGGCCTTGGTGTGAGGAATTTTTGACCTTTCCCAAATGTTATGTAACACAATGATATCATCAGTAAATCTTAACCAAAATGAAACACGTCTGTGCTTTGTTTTGCAGAAAGAACGATGTCTCCATCTTTAGAGGTTTAGATTTTACACAAATTCAAACAGGATGATGTAAAAACATCCTCCTCAGATCGGTTGTTAAAGGGTTAATCCCCCTGATCCCCTCTCTATGAGTTTGATACCTCTGCTTTTTATATTTACTGTCCTCCCTCCATGTTCTTTGACAGGCAGCGGCAGACAGCCTGAAATAAAGAGTGAAGGAATCAGACTGGGATTAAAATGTAATATCAGACTATTAAAGAGATTAGTGGTTAAGATTTCCCCGTCTGAGCCACCCCCCAATCTGATGAAGTGGCATTCACCATATTGATTTATTCCCCGGCCTCTTTTTATCGCTGCACATTGACGGGGACAGCGGCAGACCTGATGTGGTGGCCTTTTATGAAGCACCTTGTCACCGGGGCCTTTAGCGCTAAGTAACCTGCCAGGAATGATTGTTCTGGAAGGTGAAGTTTATTCATCAAATCTGTAGTTTGGAAAGAGCAGCAGCAAGAGGGCGGGTGAGGACATGAGTGATTTCCCTTCCAGCCGGAGGATAAAAAGCAGAAGTCCGGGTATTGAACCGGCTCATAAAAGCTTCAAATGGAACGACGATGCTACATAAAGAGCCTTAATTATTTCCAGCTATGACAAACCATCGTTTCAGTTCAATTATGTTACACATCAGTCAAGGCCAAGGTAGCAGGACGTGACGGAGGTTTCCTGTTCGTCTCTGTCGACACCTCCACAAAGAGCAATGAGCTCCACCAGCCAGAGTTCAACCAGAGCGTTCAGACCACTTCACGTCTTAGATTCAAACACTGACTGCGTTACACAGATCTACATGATTTTTAGTGTTTGTTTTTAGGGAAGGGTACCTCCACACAGCTGCTATGGGGTACTTTGAAACTGAAACTCCTTGAGAGAGGCGCTAAATTTTCTTTATCCGTACTGCTGCTTTAAGATTATCACAAATGTTAAAGCATTAGCTAAAGGATACCAAAAAACATACAGTGGGGAAAATAAGTATTGAACTTTTTTCTCATCACATTTATTTCCAAAGCTGCAATTCAAACTAAATTTCTCCCAGACATTGGTATTAACTCAAATAATCCACACATGAAAAGAAATCACAACGTTCAGGTCCATAAATAATGATTATGGTGAATTAAGTTCGATAACACAGGAACAAAGTATTGAAGACGCTAACTGAGACTCATCTAATACTTAGTGGAGAAGCCTTTGTTTGCAGTGACAGCTTCCAGAAGCTTCTTGTATGTTTGAACTAATCTGAGAGTCAACTTTGCCGTGTGCTTTGGATGGTTGTCCTGCTGGAAGGTCCAGCCACGTCTCATCTTCATCATCCTGGTGGATGGCAGCAGATTCAGATCAAGAATTTCCCCATACATGGCTCCATTCATTGCTCCGTCAGTTATATGAAGTTTGCCAACACCATGAGATGAGAAACAACCCCATGCCATGATGCTTCCACCTCCAAACTCCACTGTTGGTGTAGTGTTTTTTGGCTGATGTGCAGAGCCATTTCTCCTCCAAACATGGTCTGTAGTATGACAGCCCAAAAGTTCAGTTTTGGTCTCATCTGACCAGACAACATTCTCCCAGTATTCTACAGGCTTGTCAAGATGCTGTTTAGCAAACTTTAAACCAGCTTCAACATGCCTTTTCTTCAGGAATGGAGTCTTGCGGGCTGAGCGTCCATAGAGGCCATGGCGGTGGAGTGCATTGCCTGTTGTTTTCTCTGTAACAATTGTACCTGCTGCCTCCAAGTCTTTCTGGAGCCCTTTCAGGGCGGTCCTTGGCTGGTTGAGTCCTCTTCTGACTATCTTTCTGACTCCCTGGTCAGAAATCTTCAAGGAGCTCCTGTGCGTGGCCTGTTGATGGTAAGGTGGTGCTTCTTCCACTTGTGAATAATGGCCCCAACGGTGCTGAATATTCAGGTGCTTTCAGGTGACGTGTTCGGTACTTATTTTCTCCACTGTACATTAATTGATACCTTAAAATTGGTGCCCCAAACTGATGCTTATAGTCACCTAAAGTCTAATGCCATGGGTACCAAAAAGCACATCTTCAAGCAAAACTTAAAGTACAATCCAAAGGGTACCCCAGCACCGCTTAATTAGCCACTAAGGGACATAGAGACATAGACAAGAAAATCTCCTTAAAACAGTGGGGGAGGGGTTCCTCAAGCAGATTTTAACCAATACCCATAAATTGACTATTAATGGGACCCAGGAAGTGTTGGGACATAGCACTATAGGTCTAATGCTTAAAGGGTACCTCAAAACAGATGTAAGGAAATGATTTAGCCCCGAAGGCAAGCTTGAATTAAGCTTCTTGGGACAGGGACTGACAGTTTAAGGCCCCCAAATTGGACTCATTTTTGAATAGGGGTACCCTTATACAGATGGAAAACCAGATTCCTTGAAACAGGTGCTCAATTTTGCCTAAGTTACAAGAAAATGATTAACAAATATTTCCTTGATTCAGCAATCCAAGGGTACGTCCATTAAGGTTCCTCTCTTTAAAGTAAAAATAACAAAGGTTCCCAGAGACGGACCTTTCCTTTCATAGAATACAAAACAGCGTTTACCTTAAACAAGATTTTTGTATCTTCCAAAGAGTCATCTTGAGGGTTTTTTAAGTGTGTTAAGTTTCTTGATGCATCAATCGCCGATGGGGGTCTCACTTGTGGTCAGTTGTTAGAGGAGGTACCCCATTCACAGAGGTTAAGAGCAGATTCTGTCTGGAAAAAATGTTGAGTCCAGAACTCAAAATGTTTACACGCTTAATGTAACCACTCTCTGTTCAGCAGTCACAGCGCCACCTACAGGACTGGAGGTCTTTAAAATGTTTTCATTGATGAAACCAAAACGAATTGTGTTGTAAACAGCTGATCAAATCTCATTCATGTGTTGAGTGTTCCTTATCACACCCTCCTCCTCCTCCTCCTCCTCCTCCTCCTCCTCACCTCCTCCTGTGTCTCTGTTCTGTCTCTAACAACCTTCGTCCTCCTTACGTCTTCACTTTGCTCGATCTTATCATCCGGCCACGCGGTAATGGCCTCGCTCGCGGCTCCTCGTATGCTGCCCTCGTATCCGTCGCCCCAATCACAACCTTAATGCATCTCAATTTAACCACAGTTGTAACACACACACACACACACCTCTCCCTCTGTGTAACACACACACACACACACACACACACACACACACACACATCCAGAGTTTATTGTGTTGCAGCAGTGACGGGTCGGGGAGGGCGGCATCAGTAATGCGTGACGCGTGCCTCCATAACGCCGGCCTCATTTGCATGTGTGAGGAGGTCTGGGCTAATGGAGCTGATCTGTTGCGTTGTTATTAAATGGGGGGAGAGACGGGGGAGGCGGGGGAGGGTGGGGGTTGTTATTAAAGAGGAGGAGGAGGGGAGGGAGGAACAAAACGAGGGGAGGTCCTCTCCTCTCCCATGAGGAGGCGTGATGGATGATCCAGGAAGCTCTCCTCCACTGAGTTTAGGTGCTCGTGCAGTTTGCTTGGTCACACATATACTGTATGCATGTGTGTGTGTGTGTGTGTGTACAGTGTGTGTGTGTTGCTGGGCTGCGTACCCTTTGAATATCAGGAGTTAAATGAGGCCTGAAACACTTCCACCACTCCTCTCTTTTGTTCACCCTTTACCACTCAGGTCGTTTCTCTCGCTGCATTTAAATGTCCTCAATATGTCACACATGCATGCATGAGCGCGTGCCTCCCTGCTAACACACACGCTCTTCCTCGTGCACACACACACTCAGAGCCTGTTGGGGCCACTTGTTCCAGAGCCTGTTTTATAGCACACACATACACAGTTTTACTGCCGTGTATTACTGAGCAGCGGCCGTTTTACAGCAGAGCTGGAGTCAGGCTGCAGATTGAATCGCTGATAGATTAGCCTGGAATATCATCTTTTATTAGAGCATTGATTTTTTTTATAGTTTAGACAGTGATGTAAAGATAACAGACTGAAATGTGAATGTTGTATTAGCATGTGACCTCCAGAGGGGGAGGGTTCGTCGCTCTGAGCTGGTGACAAACTGCGATGGCTGTGAAACCATCTTTTCAAGCTGCTCGTTCGCTGCAGGCTCGTGTTATGGTTCGAGTAAGGTTTTACAAAGAGATAGTCCTTTTTTTGCTGAGGAACAAGGAGCTTTCTGGAAAACAAGAAAAAATCAATTACATCGCTCACTTCACGGCCACCAGAGTCCATTCACTAAACGTTCATTTACTCTGCAGAGCGCTAACAACGCTGCGCTTCCTCTGCCTCGATCTGATGTTTGATTGTGCTGGATAAGATCCACTTTAAATAAGTCTTTCAAAAACACAAAACTAAACTTACAGAGCAAAAAACTGTCCAAGAACAGACTTTTGATTACTCTGATTGGACCCACCAAACCTCATTTAGGAAAAGTCGATTTTTACAGTTCAGGACATGGGAGTGTCAGCTCTTCTGCCGCCTTTGGACACCACTGAACTGAAATCCTTCAAGTGTTTTTGTCTCATTTTATGTAAAAATGTCTTTTTAGACTTGATATAAGCCACGTTAAACTGGTCAGTCCAGAAAAATGTGTCATTTTAAGGTATTTATAGACAAAAAATGAGCTGTGGATTGCTGTAACAAGTAAAAAAAAATCTGCAAATGAAAATCAAGAAAATTTTGCTTGAAAATTTGTTCTAAACTAAAATACTCACAGAGGTTGCTTCGGGTCATTAAATATTGATTTTATTTCATGAAATAAAAAAAAAAAAAACATAATAAAGACAGAACATATTTCATACACTGCAAAACACTGAAATCTTATCAAGTGTTTTAAGTTTTATTTTTGGTAAAAATGTATTTTTATACTCGATATGAGCCACATTTAACTGGTCATACTGGAAAAAATGTTTTGTTTACAGTTAATTAGTTACAAAAATTAGGTCTGAATTGCTTGAAACCAGTAAAAAAAAAAAATGCAATTTCAAGCAAATTTTCAAGAATTTTTCTTGTTTTATTGGAAGTTGTGTTTTTTTTTTGTTTTTTTTTTTTTTACTTTACAAGCATCTCAGGGCTAATTTTTATCTTTAAATAACTTGAGACAAGACATTATTCTGGACTGATCAGTTAAAAGAGACTTGTATCAAGTTTGATAAAGATTTTTTAACTTAAAATAAGACAAAATCACTTGAAAAGATTTCAGTTTTCCCAGTGTAGAACAGTTTTTAAGTTTTAATGTTATAAAATGTAAAAAACCTGGTTGATTTTCTTAAGATGCCACATCATAACAAGCAAATTTGAAAAAGTAGAAAGTTCAGAGCATTTAAACTTTTCCCAGAGTAAGGTAAAAACAAACAAACAAACATAAATTTATTTTTATTTTTTTTTTATAGTTTATGGCTTGTCATCCTTAAACACTGGGATAAAAAAAGTCAAGTTATTTAAAGACAAAATGAGGTCTAAATTGCTTGAAACAAGTGAATAAAAATATCTGCCAATGAAAAAGAGAAAAGTTACTCACATAAAGATGTTTTTCTAGGTTTAAGCAAATTTTTGAGCAAATTTCTGTTTTCAATTGGCAGATTTTTTTTCTTTCTTGTCTTTAAATGACTTGAAATCAGACATTTTTCTGAACTGGTCAGGTGAATGTGGCTCAGATTAAGTCTAGAATTTAGAAAGATTCTTCTTAGATAAAAAGAAACATAAATTTCATTTATTTTTATAGTTTATGGCATCATCCTTAAACACTAGGAAAAACTGAAATCATATTGAGTGTTTTTCTTATTTTCAGTAGAAAATGTCTTTTTAGACTCAATCTGAGCCACATTCACCTGAACAGTCCAGAACAATGTCTGATTTCAAATTATTTATAGACAAAATGAGGTCTGAATTACTTGTGATGAGTTAAACATTCTGCAAATGGATCAAAGGAAATCAAAGGAAAATAATGTCTTGATACAAATAACTTTTCTCTTGTTTCATTGGCAGATTTTTTGTACTTTTTACAGCAATTCTGACCTCATTTTGTCTTTAAATAACTTGAAATAAGACTGCTTAGTTGAATGTGGCTCATATCGAAAATAAAAAGACAATTTGTACAGAAAATGAGACAAAAACACTTGATAAGATCCAGCAGAAGAGCTGACACTTCCACCCCCTGTACGGTAGAAACTGATTTTTCCTGAATGAGGTTTGGTGGATCCAATCGGAGTAATCAAACGTCTGTTTTTGGACGGTATCTGAGCTGTAAAGGTTAAATTAAAGTTAGAGGATGAAGATGTGAACTCATACGTCACTCCTGCAGCTCAGTCAGTATTTCCGCGCTCCATCCACATCCTCCAAATGTTCAAACAGACCCATCTTTGCCAAAATCCTACTCAATGCGCCGCTTCTGGCAGCGCATCAGAGCGTCCAGGAGGACGGCGGCGGAGTGACACAGAAAGCCGTTTATTAAGCCAGTTTTTGGCAAAAGTAGGATATGCTGGGTGCATACTGGGTGAGCAGATGGACAGTAGAGGAGTGGATTATGCTGCAGGAGTGGGTTTTGAAGTTTCTGAGGGGATTTAAAGCGATTTCTTTTCCTTGAAACCTCAAAGTCTTACCAGCGGGTTGACCGCAGCTGCGTCTTCCTCAGAATCCACCTGAAGGGCCCGGAAAGAGGTCTGAGCCCGGCTGAGTGAGTCTTCTCTTTGTAACTTTACAGTTAGCAGCTCGTGACTACGTCCGAGTCAGAGACTTAATTAACAGTAGAGTCACTCAGAGCTCCGTTTCTCTTCTCACTCCAGAGGATGATTGATGAAACGCCAGCTCACGGCGGTGGCTCAGGTCTATATTTCGTCCAATCGTCGTCCTCCCTTCAGCGCTTTGGCACGGCCGTCAGCGAGACTCTTCCCCCTATGGGAGAGTCTGGTTTCCACCTGGAGACGGGCCAGCAGCCCACATCTGACATCATCTTAAGACCTGGCACAGTTTGGCAGAGTGACACCGGCTGTCTGACACACACACACACACTCACTCACACACACACACACACCTGTGATGGAGATGAAGAAGGAATAAGAAGTGGGAAGTCTTGGAGAGGTGTGAAGCTGGAGTGCGTGAATGCGTTTATGGGTGTTTAAAGAGGTGTGTGTTGGGACGTGTTGATTGGTCGGGGGTTGTGGGTGCGGTGCGCGGAGCGGAGTTGCGTATATGTGAAAGGCAGAGAGGCAGGTGAGAAGAAGAGAAGTGTTAAAAAACAGAGAGAGTGTTAGAACGACACAGATGGGCTGCAGAGAGGAGGAGGAGGAGGAGGAGGAGGAGGAAGGAGCTGCAGACTGTCGAGGCTTTCAGAGCCGAGGAGAATCGAACCGATCACACCGGCAGCACCAAAGCGTTTGACGACGATGTTGACACAGATTAATCAATGAACTTCCTCCAACTCTGTTTCTAAATGACTCTGAGGCTTTGAACTGTTCGGTCTAGATTTTTACTCTCAGTCCTCGTAACGTATGTTTACCTTTAAGATTTACACTTAGCATAAATATAACGAAGAGGAGGCTAACAAAATCAGGAGTCTGAACTCAAAAGAGGGAAATAAAGAAGGTGGCAACACTTAATGAGTCACAACAGGCAAGAACTGAGGTTCTCAATCATGGTTTCTATTAAAAGAAAAACAAAATGAAAAAATACAAATATAACTGTTTAACATTTTTTTTCACGACATCCATAAATTATGATTTTCCTCAAGGTTCAAAGTCCCTGATATTCAAATAAACTTTTTGTTTTTCTCTTCCTAAAATAAGAAAGTTCAAAAGGCTTGAAGATAAAGTCTCTTACAAAAGAAAAGCTTGACTGGGAAGAGTCCTTAACAAGAAACCCCAAAACACTGGCCTGTGTAAAGAAAAGGCCAAAACTTAAAAACTCACCTGCAAAAAAAATGAACAAGTAAATTAAACAAGTTAAGAAAACATCAAATCAATAACATTTACTCATCGTCCATCTTTGTTTATAGCCCAACACTGCGTAGTCACACTTGCACGTGTTAGCCAAACTAATGTTAGCATTAGCTTACCCATTGATATGATACCTTTAACACACTCAAACAATAACAGACCTACCAATAGATTAATGTGTACAGGAAATGATTAATGCCAGCCACTTTAATTTGTTTATCAGCTTACTAATGCCAATTTAAATCAATATTTAATTTATTAAATTCAGTCAATATTTATTTTATATTTTATTTTATTTATATATTAATATGTTTATATTTATAAATATTTATTTAATTTATTATATTCTATATTTATTTTAAGTATTTAATATCATACTAGTTTTATATTATATTTGATTTATATGTTAATGTATACATATATTTAGTTTATTTATTTTTTATTTATATTTATTCAAATTGATCAATATTTACATTTATTTGACATTTTTTAATTTTATTTATCTAATTTTTTTATTTGTATATTTCTTAATATTTTATTTATATTTATTTTATTTTATATGCATTTATATAAATCAATATTTATTATATTTATATTCTTACTTTTTTTTTTTTTTTTTTTGTATTACTGCTTTTACTCCTTAATTTCCATTTCATTGTGTTCTAATATGTAGTTTGTCATCTTGTCTTGCACTTTTGACCAAAAGGTCTGAATTATGGCATGTGGAGTAATTAGAGCTGAGGGCGTCCGGCTATGAAATGCACAGTCTTATACAAACATTTTCTGGTTCACACCAAATCCAGGGAAGTGATTGTTTGATTTCAATATCGTGAGACAAACAACAAATGAAGGAGAAATCAAATAAACAACGGGCAGTTTATAATAACTTTTATCTCACCGTGCATATATATCTTTAAGAGGCAAAATGGCTGCTTGTGGCCTGGATCACACCTGCTTGGGATGACTTTCTGAGTTATGTTTTGTCATTATTTGCAGCCTGGGTTTGGGTTTTTGGAGTAGCTGCACTCTCGCTTCGATTGCACTCAGTGACAGGAAGTTATCAGTAAAGGATCGCCCTAAACATGCACAAGCAAAACAAACCAATGCTAGCTACATATCTGCACATGCAGGTGAGATGACCCTTTAAACCCCAAACTGCTCCACAGAAACCAATCACCAAACTATTAGAAATCGCTGTCTGGATGCTCAATCCGTCGGTTTCTGCAGCTGATAAAATCGTGACACTTGGCTGTGCAGGAAGAGAGGTTTCCAGTAACCTGGTTACTGCAGGGACGTGATCCCATGCTCTGAATTTCCCTCTTTAACCTGATTTTTCTCCTGGTAACCCAGTTTCTAGAGATGTTGATTATGGATGGGGATTCTCATGAGACTTTAACACGGCGCCGTGTGTTTCACACCATTGTAGAAGCTTCCATGTCACTTCCAATCTGTGTTTGTCTGCGTGAGGAGGAGAATAAATCAGTCTGAAAGCTGCGACGCTCTTGTCATTGATGGTTTTCAGCAGAGCAGTGACAGCTGCTTCATAGTGTCTCCCTCCATCGAGCACAAACGCAGAGCAGTGTGCACGTGCGTGTCCGAACGCGCCCCGGGTCCTCTCCAGGTCCTGCCACCTGCTCTGTCTTTGCAGCAGCTCTGGCCCCGTCGCTCCAGGACTCCCTCACGTTTCAGCTTCGTTTTACATCTCTGCCAGGCCGGCAGCGGCGCCGCGCCTGCAGGACTTTCTGCTCCGGTTGTTGCACGACGCCAAAAAGCTGTCTGTCGTGGAACATAAGTCTGGCTGCTTTCCACCTGGACGCTGCTTTTCCCCATCTGTTTCCATCCCACTGATCAATTCTGACCCAAATCTTGTCAGTTTGACTTATGCAAATCAACAAGGGGCGATTGATACTGCAGAAACCCGACCTAAAAGCCTTTTTGTTTGGACACAGCGCGGCCTATCTCTGCAGAGAGCTGTGTTTACTCTTAAAGTGGCTCTGCAGCCGCGCAGCCAATAAAAATTCTGCTCAGAGGAGAATGTTTAAAAGGGTAAGATATTGTCCAGGCCTAAATGGGTCTCTTGTGTAATGATAAAGTTCCCACAGCAATTTAGAGTTTGGAAAGGCTTTTCAAGATATTCCCACACAAACAATTGTCCTGTAAGAGCATTTATCTCAAAATGTCAGCTTGTTATGAAAAAGGACAAACAGCTTTGTTTTAAACTGGGCGAGAGGAGTTTGGAGGTAATCCAGGAGCTCTCTGAGATAATCCAGCTTCTTTTAACGATGACTCATTCAACTTTGATACTCGCTGACATAACCAGCGTTTGTTCATTAGCTTCAAATAGCTCAACTTTGATCACAGTTTTATTTTTTTACTCCCCTTTGAGCCCAAACTGTTCACTGAAGTAGACTTTTTCACCCCTCATACCACATCAGAAATCAGCATTCATACGCTGTAAAAATGTTGCTGTAAACTTCACAGCAGAAGTGTAAAGGTGACTGAGTATCATTGCTGTTTCTTCATTTTTAGTTTCAGTATTTATTCTTTTTTTTTTTTTTTAACCAACAATCAGCGGCTGTTTACAGTAACATTAACACAGCAAAAAGATCTGTCCTCATAAGGAACTGTAGCCATTACAGTAAAATACTCATAAGATTGCAAGACATAAATAAATAAATAAATAAAATCAATTTTCAGTAAAATACTGTTATCATAACTTAAAAAAAATGAGCCACAGCAAATATTACAGGGGACAAACACCAGCTTTTACAGATAATATGGTAAAATATTGTCAGACGAATTAAAAAGTCAGCTAATATGCCACAGATATTATAGTAAAAGACTGTAGAGAAAAAAAAAATACTCCAGGTAATATGGTAAAATATTGCTAAAATTAAAAAAAGTTACCATTGATATTCCAGTTAAATACTGTGAAGAGAACAACAAAAACAAAACAAAACAAACTAACAAAAAGAAATAATTAATAATAATAATAATAATAATAATAATAATAATAATAATAATAATAATAATAATAATAATAATAATAATAATAATCAATTACTGCGGCATTACAGTAAATTTTATTGAAATAAAATAACATAAAATAAATTATAATAAAAAATAAATTATTTAATAAAATACAAAACAAAATAAAATATAAATAAAATTAAATTAAGTTAAATCAAATTAAATTAAATAAAAAAATAAATTAAATTAAAAAAATAAAATGAATAAAATAAAATAAAATAAAATTAAATAAAATTAAATTAAATTAAATTAAATTAAATTTTAAATTAAATTAAACTAGATAAAATGAAAAAAGGGTACTACAGGAATTCCAGTAAAAGACTGAAGCGGGGGAAAAAAACAATTGTTCTAGATATATTGGTTAAATATTTCTAAAAATCAAATTTAAGAAAAAAAAATATATTGATAGTCATATTTTGACAGGTTGGCCTGTTGATAGAGTTCTTTTTTCTCAATTAAGAAGCTAGAGCAGGCTTTTTAGTGGCTGTCATTATCTGGCACAATATGACCAAATCAAAGAAGTAATTTATGACAAAAGTGAGTTAGATAATTTTAAAAAATAAGGGTGAACAGGAGGTTTGTTTAGTCTTTTTGGTTTCATTAGGGCCAGAGCACTGGGAGCTTAAATCTGAGAGGTTGCAACCAATCAGGAGTCCCCTCACCTGGACGAGCACATTTAAATCAGCATTAAAAGATATTTCTTTCATTCTTGTGTTTCCAGTTCACTTTGTTGCTCCTCATTTGTTTGTCCTTGTGTTTCTCTCCTCACTGATTGTTCCTCATGAGTTTCACCTGTGTCTTGAGTCACACCTGTGTTGATTGTCCCTCTGTGTAAAGTCTCTGTGTTTGCTTGATTCTCTGACAGTTCATGGTTTGCTGTCTGCTGTCACTCCTCTCCACGTGTCAGGGCTTTGTCTTCACAGTTTTCTTTGTGAGTTTTCTAGAGTTTTGAATTCCTTTAGTGTTGTTTTTATTAGACTTTAAATTTAGCTTTATTGAAATCTTGTTAAGTTCATCTGCTTTTGGGTTTACAACAAAAGCCTCCATAAATTGTCTAATATGCCAAAGCTTTGCCCACCTTTGTCTGAAAGTTGCTTGAATGTGTTTTTTAAGAACGGTGAGGAGAGGGTTAGAGCTCCCACAGTCACTTCAGAGGCCACCCCGGTGGTTTTACTGGGCATCTCTGGGAACTGCAGAGCAAAAACAAACAGCACTAATGAGCGCCACAAAAAGATAAGACACAGAAAAACAAACCTTAAAGTTAACGTTTCCAAAGCTTTATGAATCCATCTGCTCCCAAAGCAGAAACTAAAGCTGTGGGATCTTACAGGGACTGACCAGTTTTCATCACTCCGTCCAGAAATGTCATCAGAAATCTTCTTGATTTAACATTGTTTAACATCAGATCTGCTTCAGATCCATAATTGCAGCTTTTAAAGTCCCAATCGAGCGAATTCCAACATCTGAGACGCCTTAAATCAAACACCCTGACTCTTGATTTCATCATCTCCCATAAATACGAGGAGCTCTTTGTTGTTTGATGGCGTCTTTTGTGTCGCTTCGCTCTTTAATGAAGTTATATGAACGTCTGCTCGGCGCGCCCAGCTGCAGAGCTGCAGAGCTTCAGCACGAAGAGTTAATAAGTCATAGGAACCGTGCAGCCAAAACGTTTTACTCGTGTTTATGTATGTAGATTTTTAAGTATGAGAGATGTTGCGTGTTGAGTGTGGTGCTTGAGTGTGTGTGTGTGTGTAAATCTGAGAGCAAGAAGTGTGTGTTTGATGTTCCATTTACCCTTTTTCATAATTCATGGCGTTGGGGAAAATGGACTGAAGCAGAGGTGGCTATCTTGTGCATGTGTGAGTTTGCGTGTGTGTGTGTGTGTGTGTGTGTGTGTGTGTGTGTGTGTGTGTGTGTGTGTGTGTGTGTGTGTGTGTGTGTGAGGAGAACAGAATGAGCGTTCTGTGGTCGGAGATGAAACAGACAAGCGTGTGTCTTTGAAATGCAAAGAGTGGCGATAGCCGTGATTGGCTAGTGTGTTGAGGAGGAGCGCGGCGTTTTTTCTCCGTATTTCATCATAACACACACACACATGCTCACACACACTTTCCGGTTCCTCTAACACACACACAAACACACACACACACACTGCTCCTTAATGACAGCATTGTTAATTTATTATTTTATTTACCTCAGCGACATGAAACTCGGGCTAATTCGGTGCAGCTCCAAACTCTGGAGGGTTGTGATTATGTGTGTGTGTGTGTGTGTGTTGCTGTTTCCCTCACACACACACACACACACACACTGGTGTCTCACAGAAGGGCCTGGGGACCAATTTATTTACATGCAGCAGCAGAAGAGGAGAGGATTGGAGGAAGGGATAAAACAAAAAGGGAAGAGAAGAGAAGGGGAAAGGAATTATGGGAAAAGCCCAGTGGAACCAACAAGTTTGTCTGCTGCTCCCAAGGACACACACGTCCAATTTACCATTTAGAAAACTCACTCTGTGTGTGTGTTTGTGTGTGTGTGTGTGTGTGCTCCATATTTCCTGCAGACATGGACTCTTAAACTGTTGAAAGTTAAAGTAAGATCATGCATCTCTGATCCAAACCAGTGAAGAACCAGTGTTTCCAGTCCTCCTGATCCTCAGTGCAGCTGGTTTGTCACCAACACCTTCTTTAGTTACCGTCTCTTTAAGGAGCTCCCAGTGTCTCCAAAATAAGAGCCTCTTGGTTTTTTGTCAGGCCAATTGAAAACTGTCAGTACAAACAGCCAGTAGGAGGCGACACCGAGTGTTGCAAACCATAGACTGTAGAAAACATGGACGAAGCTTCCCCAGGTCACCCGTTTATTCCTGAAACCATTAATGAAGCCAATCCTCGGGCGCAGCCACATTCGCTAAGAACTATGAGTTTTTCTCAGAGCAGCTACAGGGCTGCCGGTGGTCACGTGACCTGAGCTGTGCCTCTGATTGGAAAATCGAACAATCCTAATAACTTCTAAACCGCGGACATAAGCAAAAAAAAAAAATCACTCACCGTACAGTGTGTGCTGATCGAGAAATCAGCTTTTTAGACCTAAGCTGTTTTTTGAACCAGGCTGTAAATCTGTTTTTAATGCCGTAAAAGTCTGTTTTGATGGCTGGGTGTGTACGTGACTTCCTGTCTTTCTGCAGACAGACTCAAGTGGATTCTTGACGAACAGCGACTTTTAGCACTTCAGCATAGGCTTCATTTTTACTGACTGGATGTTTCCCCTTGTTGCAAACTAACCGTCAGTCGTTGAGTTAGGGGTTCAGTACACGACCAATCAGGGTTTGCTTAACGGCGTAGCTGCCAAGAGATCAACAAGTCAGTGGCTGACTTTGGCAGATATCAGCAAAAACCTGGCTGTGCACGGCCACATAAACACCAATAACCCTTTGCAAAACTGGAACATGCTCATATTCTGTTTTTAAAAAACCTGAAAACCCCCGTGGGTTATGTATTTAGTCATGTATACGCCTATCAGGATTTCTCCATCCAAAGGAACATTAAACTGTGTTCTGTACATGTTCTGTTCACAAGGAATCTTGGTCTTTTGAGTACAGGAAGTCTGTCGTGCTCCTTCTGCTGTTGTTGTTGCTGCTGTTGCTATGGATACAGGAAGATGAAGTGATTTCCGCGCATAGCTGCTTTGTTTGCGTTCCCAGGTAAAGGAGTTATTCTGAATGTTTCAGAAACCAGAATATTGAACATGTTAGCATAGCCACTGATAAAGATGATTAGCAAAGTCACTCATATCTTCAATGATTCAACACTGCAGCATGACCAGAAGGTAAAAACTTTCCAAAACACTTGTCCACAGACAAATCTGTGACATCCAAGTGTTTTTACACCTCGCACATACGGTGCAAAACTTAAAAAACTTTGTTGGCTGTGCGAACAAAGTTGGTTTGAACTGTGGATTATTCCCATTGCACAATCCACAATGTGCCGTTTCTGTGCAGCTGTGTAGCTCCATGTAGCATCATCTTTGGTTTTTGTTTTGTTTTGTTTTAGAGTTACTCTGCCCTCCTACGCTGGATAAATGTTGTGTTAAAATTTAGGAGTTTTGATCAAACCAGCGCTCTTTCATCCTGGATTTAACAGTAGATGATCTTGAATTGAAACTGTGAAGTTTCTCAACATGAAACATTTTTTATGTTGTTTTTATTTTTTGTGTCTGAAGCTTTTTCACTGATCTGTTTCTTCTCCTTGCCTTGCAGGCAGGACGCCAGTGACCTCTCTGGGCCGATACAAAGGTACTGTACACATTTTTTATTCTCTTTCTTCCTCTTTTTTCCCCTCTCCTCCTTCGCTCCCCTTTGGCCTCGTCCTCAGTGAGGCGTTGTGTTTGGCGTTGTGGTTGCATCTCCAGGCTCCAGGCCAAACTGCCCACATCAACAGGCCCCGGGCTTCAACGTCAGGCTGGTGCTGGTGGTGTTGTTGAGGAGGGGGCCACATGGAGCATGGGAGCAAAGAGCATGCTGGGTAGGGAGAAGGAGAGAATTAAAGGGATGGAGAAAAGGGAAATTGGAAAGGAGAGATGTGACGCTGCTCAGATCTACGGCCGAGGAGGGTCATTAAACGAAACCCTTCGGCGACAGAACGACAGATCAAGCACGAGGACGGGGGGAGGAGGGGGGAGAAGGTTTAAATAAGGGAGGATCTTAAAATAGCAGCACCTATTCCTCATCTGAGGCAGAGTTAACAGGAAAAGGATGAATATCCTGCCCTGAAAACCATCAGTGCCCTCACATTTCATCCGACGCGGCCAGAGCTAGAGGAGGGCGAAGAAATATGTGGCAACACCTTTCACGTGTTCGACCCATTTAACAAAACAGAAACACACTCCTGAAGAATTACAACACACGTCATGTTTTATGATGTGGATTATTATCACAGATGAGACAACACTCGTTAAATATTACAGGTTGTGTCTGCTGCAGCAGCGTCTCGTAAACAGTTATGGGATCCATGTTGCATCAGATCGTGTGGCTGTGAGTTTAGTCAGCTTCTTTTTGGTGAGATGGCTCTTCCAGCATTTGACAGACTTACAAACTGGATGATTTCTCTTGTTGAAAATACAGAGCAGGAGCTGGTTTGAGAAGTAGAACAGGGTCTTATTTGTTTGTTTGTTGTGAAATTGCATCTTTCTCAGAGGACAAATAACCACGGGGGGAAATCATGATGCCTCAGATGTTGCACCAAGTAGTACGTTAGATGTGACTGTGGACTTATTTGGAATTAATGTTTGTGTTTTTAAAATCAGTTTCTACTTTGGGAGCAGATCACTGAATTCATGTGCAAGAGAAACAAAGAAAGCCACTTTGAAAACTCTCAATATATGTTGTTGGATCATTCTTTGTCTTTTTATTTCCAAGGAAAGCGTCTGCAAATGTCTTGCAGCACAATTTCCTTCAGTATTGATAAAGTGGATCTTATCTAAAATACTCAAAATAATAAAAGAAAACACTTATATACCTTTAGGTTTAGGCAACAATTAAGTGTATTTATTTATTTTAATGAGCTGAAAAGATTCTGTAGAAAAAAAGTAGTTTTGAAATGAAGTGTTTAAACTGCAGTTCCTCAAGTGTCCACTTGAGGCCGGTTCCAAAAGCCAAGGAGTCCCCATTAGGCCCCATGTTAAGTTTCCACATAAGCTCCTTGTGCATTCACACGCACCCTGAAGGGCTGAAACTTTCTCGTGATGCATCCTTAAAAAAAAGCTAACACCCTGCTATCTTACTGATCTCCCTGCTGTGTAAGATGCTTGATTCTGATTGGTTAAAAAACCCCTCCCTTGGCAACCATCCAATGGCGTTGATGAAGCTCAAAGCAAGCTGATCACTTTACGTCAAATCAATCTGTGAAAAAGCTTCTGATTGTTGAGATTAAGTGTTAGCTTCTGTTAGCATTGTATTGGTAAACAAAGTAAAAATGCTGGTTTTGGTTAGCATGCTAAGTCTCTAGTGATGTTAGCAGAGGAGGTTGCTACAAAGAAACTTAGAGAATGGACAGTGGTAGTAAAAGCTTTTGAAATTCAAACCAGGCTCCTCCTTGGCTCAGTGCCAGCGGCAGCCCACACCCACAGCTCTAACTGTGACTGTGACTACTTGAACACACTCACAAGGCCAGCAACCACCTGTAGCATCACGTTTGTACATGGGAGAAACTTAAGAGCCGTGCACCTGACTTAACATGTTAGTGCAAGCAAACCACGAGTATTTCACACAAACCTGGTTAGCAGAGAGCCAACGCACGCTGCTCTCTTCGGCTCTCTTTGGTTGTGTTTTTCTTGTGATTGGCCGATGTAATCACGCTTACTTTCCACCCAACCAAAACCTCAACATCCAGGCAGGATTGTACCTGCCACGTCTCCCTCGTGTGAATTGATGCTCCCTAACACGGAGCACGAATGAGTCAGCATTCTCATTATGACGCCACCATCTTTGGGTTTTATTCTGTTTCTGCAAAAACCAATGAATGATGTCACAGAGGCTATGCTAATGTTATACTGTCTCCCTGTAAAGATGAACAGAATTAAAATAAACACTGAATGAATAATTTTAGAGGAGAACCAAACAACCTGCTTCCTGTTAACGAGACGAAACAGAGACATTCAGCTTTTTTTCTCTCGTCATATTCACCTCGAGGAAAAACTGAGCTCTGAAAACTGACTCCAGCCTTCTTCCTCACAGAAAAGCATGATTTATTTCTAAATTTAAGAAGCAGTTATGGTGTTATGCTACACCTGATGGTATTCAAATGCAAACGCAGCAGGTAAATCAGCTCGGATCATAAAAAAACACGAGCTCCCGCACAGAAGGAGGCGGCGGCGGAGCGGCAGCAGCAGCACAGGAGGAGGAAGAAGAAAGTGTGGATGACTGTGGCTGTGAATAATTAGGCAAAATGGTTTGCTTTTGTTTTTCTGTCTGATTGGAGAAAAATGTCGAAGCTGTGGAGTCAAACACACACACACACACACGAACACACACACACACAGTGACTGTAACACACTAATCCACCACACAGCTGCGTCATTCCTGAACGTGTTTATTTCCTCTCTGCCTTCGCCATCACTGCTGCTGCTGCCGACCCCCCACAATCCCCTGCAACACACACACACACACACACACACACACACACACACACACACACACACACACACACACACACACACACACACACACACACACACACACACACACAGAAAAAGAGAACTGGGCGTGTAATTTGATCCTGTGTGCTCCCCTCCTCTAATGAAGCTCTCTGGCGGTTTGACTGACACCCGGCTCGTTATTTAAACGTCTGTTTGGGGCCAGGAGGAAAAGAGGAGCTGGAAGGAGGAGGAAGAGGAGGAAGAGGAGGGGGGGAAATTGGAAACAAGGGAGCAAGAGAAGGAGAGGATAAGCTCGCGGCTCGTGGGTCGGGGATGGATAAAGCGATGGCAGGAAATGAGCAGGAGCAGGCGATGGAGGGAAGGAGGGTCATGGGAGTCATGAAGGAGTTAAAAAAAGATGACAATAGCAATCAAGAGAAGACAGTTTGAGAGGAGGAGGAGGAGTTGATAAAGGCTGTGCATGTGTGTGTGTGTGAGTGTGTGTGAGTGTGTGTCTAATTGCAGGTCTTTGTGCTGATAATGTTCTTTGAAGGCGCACAGCTGATAATTAGCGAGCGTGGCTCCATGGATGCCTTTCAACATCGGTCATTATGAGCCGCAAACCCACCATCGGCTCTGACACGACCTCCTGAGACCCAGAGGACAACACACACACTCACACACACTCACGTACACACACACACTTGCACAAAATCCATCCAGAAAGCAGGGGTAAACAAGCGTTGATTAGTGCATGAAAAGCTGCAGCTCACGAGTGGAGCAGACACAAACGCTCTCCAAAGGCCTCAAGTTCCTCTTCCACACGAGGGGCTACAGGTGTGTGTGAGATGCACAGATGCACACACACACACACGCACACACACATACACTTCCTTTTTCCAAAACAGAAGAGACTGTAATTACAAGGATTCACACAATGTGGCGTCCCGGTACGCTGCTTCCGTTATTGCCTCCCCGGTTGCCACATGACAACAGCGCGGTCCCTCGCTACAGCGGCTGCTCCTGGCCCCGCCTCCCCCCATCAGAAGTGTTCCCACATCTGAATATTTATGAGCGGGGAAGGAGCAGACAGGAGACAGCGGCTGGAGTCCTGCGTCTCCTCTGCAGTGACAGTTATCAGTGTTAAAGGGTCCTTCCTGAGCTCTAATTTATCCCCCAGCGAGGAAACGTCCGAGCGGAGCCGCGGCTCAGGACTCGACTCTCTGCAAACGCTCCCACTCAGCACAACTGGCAAAAAGTGGGCATTCGTTTGACAGCCAGGAGGAGAGCAGACATTCAGCTTTTTTTATTCCTTTTTACCCTCAGAACCTACACAAACCGTCAAATATGATGACGGCGTGCGTTCTGCACAAAGAAAGGTTTGCCTCAAAGTCGAATTACTTTGTCTGCAGAAAGACAAAGGAATCAACAACTTCTGTTGTCGTTTTCTTCTTCTGCTCTTTCTTCCTCGGCAGCAGCAGCGGCAGCAGGAGCCTGCTGTTTAGTCTCTCAGTCTAGACGTTTGTTTTGGTGCAGGATTTGAGAAATGTGTTGCTTACCGAAAGAAATCTGAAATGGCGTTGATTCCCCTGCAGATTTCTCATGAAATGCATGTTAAAGGGTGCCACTGAGTTGCTGGACAAGGTGTTTTCTGTCCCTCTGATCCCTGTTTTTATCACATTGATGTTTTAAAAAATCCCTAGTTTCAGCTTCTGAAATGCTTTATTTCTGTTGCTGTCTCTTTAAGAAACAAGCCTCCATCCCTCTGATTGGCCAGTTCTCTGGAGGCCTGTCAGGCATAGAACTAAGAGCAGATTTTCGATTTAAGGCGTGCGTCTTCATTCTACCAAGTCTTGTGGAGGTCCACGAAAATCTCACGGGGGTCTTGTGGAAATCTCATGGGAATCTCGTTGAGATCTCAAGAAGATCTCGTGGAGATCTCAGGGAGGTCTTGTGAAGATCTGGTGGAATCCTCATGGAGATCTCATGGAGATCTTGTGGAAATCTTGTGGAAATCTTGGACATCTTGTGAATATTTTGTAGAAATCTCGTGGAAATCTTGATGAGATTCTGTGGAGATCTCATGGAAATCTCGCTGAGATCTAGTGGAGATATCATGGAAATCTATTTGAGATCTCATGGAAATCTTGTAGCAATTTCATGGAGATCTGGTGCAGATCTGGTGGAGATCTCATAGAGATCCCATGGAGCTCTTGTGAAAATCTCATGGAGATCTCATGGAAATCTCGTGGAAATCTCGTGGAGATCTCATGGAGATCTCATGGAGATCTCATGGAGATCTGGTTGCAATTTCACAGAGATCTTGTGGAAATCTCATGGAAATCTTGTGGAAATCTCATGGAGATCTTGTGGAAGTCTCATGGAAATCTCATGGAAATCTCGCTGAGATCTTGTGGAGATCTCGTGAAAATCTCTTTGAGATCTCGTGGGAATCTTGTGGAGATCTCATGGAGATCTGGTGGCGATTTCACAGAGATCTTGTGGAAGTCTCATGGAAATCTTGTGGAAGTCTTGTGGAGATCTCATGGAAAATGTGTGGAGATCTCATGGAGATCTTGTAGAAATCTCTTTGAGATCTTGTGGAAATCTTGTTGCTATCTCATGGAGATCTGGTGCAGATCTGGTGGAAATCTCATGTAGATATTATGGAGATCTGGTGGCGATTTCAGAGATCTTGTGGAAATCTCATGGGAATCTTGTGGAAATCTTGTGGAGATCTTGTACTTTTGAGAAGGAAGCATAATGATCAGTTTACAGATTTACAGATTTCTACCACACATGTAGCAGTTTGAAAATCTGCACACCTTTAGTTTGAATGTCCAATATTGTTGATGTCCGTGTTTTAAACATGACAAAGCAGAATACCCCCTCTTTAAGTTTTCAAAATGCGACAAGCATTCGTCCAATAGACTGCTGCAAAGTGTAAAAACTTCACCAAATTTGTGTTTCATCCCTCAGCAACCAACACAAACTTTGTCAGGTTAATCCAGGACTCTGTGGCGTGTTAGAAACCACAACAGGTGTGTGAGGAATCTATATTTGGTGATGGATCGGCCCTTTAGCCAGCAGCCTCTGGACGCTCACAGCACGACGAGCAGGATTGAAATTCTCACTGGGTTTTTAATTGTTGGAGGCTGTGCTGGTGTCATGCTCGCTGGTCATCCATTTTTCATCCAAACACATGAATTATGAAGAGCTGTTAATGACGGAGGGAGGGTGGAGCAGGAGAGGAGGACGGAGGAGGAGGAGGATGAGGAGGATGAGGATGCACATTTGGACGTCTCTTTCTTCTTCTGCTGCTTCTCAATCGGACGTTTCTCTCAGAGGAAAATGTTTCTTTCTTTCTGAGTGACACAGGCTGGATTTGTAGACACACACTCTTTCTCTTTCTCACACACACACACACACACACACACACACACACACACACACACACACACACACTCACACACACTTTCTGGGTGGCAGGTGAACATATAGTGGCTCGGGAGGGGCTTACTTCTGTGTGTGTGATTCAGACCACTGACCTGGAACACATTGGGTGCTGAGAGAATAAAAACCATTACACACACACTCACACACACACTCACACACACACACATTATTGCTCTCTAGGCTCAAGTCATTCCTAAAAAGCTGTGATGAAACCGGCTCTGTTATCTTTTCATATATATTGTGTTTTTCAGACGGTAATTCATTTTATATCAAAGCCTTATTTTCCCTCACTCTTCTTCTTCTTCTTCTTCTGCTGATGATAAAAACACTCATTGCTCAGCTGTGAGTTAATTCTGGATCCTGATTGGACAATGAACCAGACCCACAGGAGGAGAAGTCGGATTAATTTAGTTTAAAGACATAAAAACTTTGAGTGCTGGCAGAGAAATCTACAATATGAGGATGGAAAGGGAATTAAACTCGTAACAGTGAAGTGTCTGAAACACTGAGGTGCGTTTGAGGACAGATAAATGTGGGAAAAAGAAGTATCAGAGATCCCAAGCCTATATGGTCTGATGTCTCTGTGAGTTTCAGGTCCCTGAGGAGAAGTTTTCATGTGAACGGCATAGAAAAAGAGGCTCAGACTTAGCACTGATGTTCCTTCAGGTTGCTGTTGTTGTTTTGTGTATTGCACATGCAAAAACTGATTTTGAACCTGAGATGGCACAAAAATTCACTTGAAGCCAGTTGTGATGACTGGATCCTTTCCGGTGCTAACACCTGCCTGCACAGAGCACTGAGGTGTTTATCCTCTTTGGTCCCCAAATCTGAATCTATTTCATGGTTGTCGTACCTTCTTATCAACCTGCTTAATTTGCACTGTTCAGTTCAACTTCTATATGAGTCTGAATTAGCATTACAGGGAATATTCGCCACCTCGTTACTCCATAAAGCCTGACCCTGATTTTTCTGTTTATGATTTTTTTTGTATCACATTTGATGAATTGGGCAGTTTTAAATTTTTATTTTAATTTTCAGAATTTTTTATTTTTTATTTTTTTTTATCACGTTTGATAAATTTGGCAGTTTAAAAAAAAAAAATAATTTTAATTTTATTTTATTTATTTTTTCATTTTGATTTTTTTTTATCATGCTAGATAAATCTGGCAGTTTTGAAAAAAAAAAAATTAAGCTAAGTCTTAAGTTGATATGCATATATTCTTTCATTGCATAGAATACTTCCTTTTTATAGAAAAAAAAGAATAAAAAGTAAGATTTTATTTTAAACCTCTTGAAACTCATCAATGACTTTCTTGGAAAAAAAAAGAAAAAAAAAGTGTGTGGATGATTTCATTAAACAGCCAATTTAAAAAGAGCCAAAACACAACTTTAGCTGCCTGTAGTGTTATAATCATCTTTTTTTTTCTTTTTTTTAATTATCATGTAATGAGACAGAGGTCTTTCAAACTCTTGTATCAAATACGATTCTTTATGCAAAACAGGGTTAAGGGAGATGGGTATGCAGCACTCCCTTTCAAAACAAAAGCGTCACTTTTTTTTCACCTATTTCCGAGGCAAAGGCTAGGGACTCACTGAAAACAGTTCCTCAACCTACTGTTGAGCCTAGGGGTAGGGTACACTGGGTTAAAGGACATTTTTTAATAAACCTTTGCACCATAAGGTGCTCAACAGACATGTAGAAGAGTCTTCTTCTATGGTGTTAGACGTGACGGGGGTTGAAATGCACCACCTTGTGGTCTGGCGTGCTTGTGCTTGTGTGGACTGGATTTTTCTGTTTAATGCAGAGAAAATAAATCAGTTTGGTGTTAAATATTCAACATTTTTTTTTTTTTCCCGTAATTAGTAAATGTGTTCTACCCCCCAGTTTAACAGCCCAACAGTCCAACACAAAACCTTTACTTCCTTTTACCTGAGACAAATTTCTTTAGGCTGAATCTTTTTTTTTCTATCAGAGCATGAATTTAAGTTCATGCTAATTTTAGCATTATGCTAACTATTTTATCATTTCCAGCTGTTTTATCCAGTTTTCCCTTCATAGCGTTTATTTTTTTTAGCATCTACAAAATAATTCATAAATGATTTAACTTTTTTGGGCTTTACTCAAAGTTTGCTTTTTTTTTTTTTTCTTGATTTATCATCACAGCTTTGTCTAAATCCATTACATCCCTGTCCGTACCGATTATCCCTTGATTTTTTTTTAATTTTTTTTTTTGAGGAAAAAAAAAATTAATAGCCATTCTACTTGACTTATTTTTTTCTTGATATTGGTAGATATAATCTTAAAATTTAGCTTTTTGTGAATACATTTTATGGCTCAATCTAACAGGCCTTTCTTTTTTAACTTTAACCACAGCTATTGTTTAACAAAGTCGTTCTCATATATAGTTACTGACACATTTGTGTCGTACTTATCTATATGTGAACAGCTGACGGATTGATGACATCACTGTCATCAAACCAGCTACATTTTGGCGACAGTCGGACACAGGGGTAAAAACAATAATAAATACTTTCATCTCAGCTTCACGTCCTCTCTGTGTTTTGTGAACACAGCCGGTAAACCAACAACACACACATGCACACACATGCACACACACTCATGTGCATGCCCCAGGGTTTTCTGGGAGAGTGGAGTGTTTGCTCTTCCAGCTGATGCTCTCTGAGGAGGGGGAGGCGGGGGGAGGAGGTGGGGGAGCTGGATGTGTCGTGGGTGTGTCGTCGTCTCCTTCCCCCCGCTCGGCTGCGACGACAACAACAACAACATTTATTTTTAAAACATTATTTGTTATTATTGTCAGACTCGCGGCGTCCTGATTGCACGCTCGGCCCTGCCGCTGCAGAAAGCTTGTTTGTGCTGTAATTAATCATTATCACGTTAATTTTGAGGCGTTTGTGTGATTACCATACCGCGCTGAATAATTTGGGTTTATTAAATCACCACTGCCAGCGCAAAAAGTCCTCCCATGACAAGAGTGTGACGTGGAGGAGAAATATCTTTAGATGTGCTTGTTCTCCGCGCTTTCATTTGCATTTCGTTTGCACGATTCCACATTTGTTTTTGCTGTTTTCACACACACACATTCCTCTCTGTGTGTGAGTGTGTGTGTGTGTGTGTGTGTGTGTGATGTTGGGGGAACACTGTTGGTGTGACGTTTTTTGTCTTTTTTTTCCCACTTTTTTTTTTTTTTTTTGTGAGAGGCTCCAGATGGCTGAGAGACAGGTGAGCCAATTAGCGAGTCTCACTACACAGCAACATCATCACACCGGCGGAGCACGACAGCCAAACACACACACCCTTACACACACACTCACACACACATATTGCACATGACTTCTTTGCAGTGTTAACACCAGCGCCATAACTCTGTGATGTGTTCCTGCGAGCATCAATACGCCATCACCAGCCGTCGATGCTGTTTGGGATATGAAATTGATTTCACGATTCGCAGCGTGGTTTGGAATGATGACGAATGATCCTCTAATTTCATCTCGTGGTGGGAACATACAGCGTGTGTGTGTCGTGTGGCCTATTATGCACGTTTCATACGACCCAGAGAAAACAGCCATAATGGGGCAGATTTGAATTGATTCGCTCGTGGATTCATTTACGTTGAAGGAGCCAAAAATATTTCAGCAAGCCGCGCCGGCGTTCATTATAATTCTAATGAAGTCGAAATCCTCACAAAGAGGAGAGAGCTGCAGGAAGACGGCGCGTCGAAACACAACAACAACAAGCGCCTTCTCTCTTCATCCCTCTCTCCACGGATTGCTGAACGTTGGATGTAAAAAACGCCTTTAATGAGCCATCCGCTGCAGAGGAAAGCAGTCACACCTGACCTCACACCCCTCCTCCTCCTCCTCCTCCTCCTCGTTTCTATATGCCAACTCTCTGCACATGCATACGCCGTGTGAAGCTATGCACACTTGTGCAGCGCTTATTAGTCGCAGGGTTTTCTGTTTGTTTGTGCACTTTTTCTTTTTGTTAAGCGATAATTGAGCAGCCATGACGACTGCTTCCCCACCTAATGGACGGGGACAAATTAATCTCCCTGTGCTAATGTCTGCAAATGGATCCAGGACCACTCCTGCCACCTCCCTGCTCAACCAGCCTGCTCTGACTGACTGACTGACTGAGTGCTTAGGGATGAGTGTGTCAGGTGTGATGCAGGATGTTTGATTCAGAAATGGTCCAACTCTTGAGTCCCTGAGGGTTGTGGGGCTGTTTTTGACCCTGGATCCAACCAATCAAAGATTAGTTTGTGGGAGTTAAATTCTGAAAGACGCCTGGTGCTCCCAGCCCAGCACGGCTCCAAATCTCTAGCCAGACTCTTCTCCTGTGTTGTTCCCAAAAGGTGAATGAATTACCTAACTCTATACGATCCACAGAGTCCCTTTCTACTTTAAGAGATGTCTGAAGACTCATCTGTTCAGGGAACACTTAGGCCTTAATCTGAGCCCTCTCTTTGTCCTCAAGGGGAGAATGATCCAGAAGGTTTCAGACTCAGCTCTTAGTGGATTTTCAGCACTGATCACTGAATGTTGCAGCAAATATTGTGGTTCTACATTATTAAAAAAAGAAAGAAATCTTCTTGCTCTTAATAGCAGCACCTGCAGGTAGCATTTTGTCGCACTAACAAGTTTTCCTTCTGTCTAAATTCTTGCTTGTGTTTTACTTTGTTTTGGACAAAAGCGTCTGCCAAAGGAAACTGTAGA
Organism: Halichoeres trimaculatus; assembly: GCF_033239565.1. Taxonomy (NCBI): domain Eukaryota; kingdom Metazoa; phylum Chordata; class Actinopteri; order Labriformes; family Labridae; genus Halichoeres; species Halichoeres trimaculatus. Next base: position 1,362,622 of record NW_027437199.1, on the reverse strand, counting down.
TCTTGATACATTTGTGTTATATCTAGGGGTGCACCAATCACAATTTTCTGGCCGATCACCGATCTTTAACTCATTCACTGCTAGCCGTTTCAGCGCATTTTGACCTATCTTTCAAGACCTACAGAATATTGAGTTCTATGACTTTGTAAACACAGAAACTACGAAATAAAGAGTAGACTCTCTTCTTTCATCAGAAAAAAAAGATTGTCTCTACCTTTTTCTGTTCTATAGCGGGCAACGTTCCGCACTGAAATGACGTCTATATACATCAATGGCAGTAAAAGAGTTAAACAGTCTGACCTGCTAATTTCTACTTTTTATTTTTTCTCATAACTGATAGCATATACTTTCAATGTTCCAACTTTATTTTATTGAAAATCATTGAACAATACCTGGGAAATGATCGAATCTTTACGTTTTAACTTCAACAATCAATAAAGTGTCCATAAAGCAACAATAGCTGGCTGTCAGACCTATAAGATCAGTTCCTTATGTAAGGATGGGCCAATCACCGATCCCCCAAAAATTAAGGAAATCGCCACAGATAGATTGATTGATGCATGTCTAGTTATATCCCGCAAAACATCTTGCACAATTTGGACGTAGCTAATCCAAAAAGTCTTTGACAGTCTTTCAAAATGAGCCATAAATAGCATCTGTTTCATGATCTGTATCGAGGTACCTTTAAGCGACGGTTGGAAAGTCTTTCGTCAGCGTTAAACAACTTGTAATGTTGAGTTTGAGGCGCCAAAACTTCTCACCGGAGTCAGAAAAGCTGTTGTGTAAATGTCCCGATTGACATTATGGCTTTTACATAAAACTTCCTGTTTGTGTTCGTCCTTCATTTAATTCATTCTCCTTCTTTGATTCATTCTCAAACTAAACTTTTATTGATTTAACTTCATCAGCAGATCTCCCTAACTCAGATCGACCAAAGCAGTAAGATACGATCATTAGATATTCCCTTTTACCGTTGGTTTTGATGGTGTCGGTTGGTGCGACTCGTTTAAGCCCCATAAAGGGGTGGATATGGTCTTGAGTGGCCTGGTTTAAGGTCTGATCCTGGTTCCTATCATGTTTGGGACGTAGTTTTTGGATGTACAGAGAAACCTGAAGATAAAGTGACTCTGAACGCTCTAACATGACCTTTTCAAACCAGTCTTGGTTTGTCTGACTCCATCTTTTCCAGATTTGTAGACATTGCATAATCTTTCCTTTCTTTCTTTGCTGGTATTAGTATGATTTGTGAATTAGATAAAGACTTTTTATGAATAGTTTTTGAAGGGATAAGCTCAGTCATGACAGGGATCGGCACAGGCCAAGGTGGAGTGGATTTTTAAGGATTGGAGCGCCCTGGTTCAAAGTCTGACTCCTGTTTCACTCATGCTTCCATGATAGACACTTATATCCTAATTTCTTAATTGTTTGTGGCGCTGATTTGAAAAATGAGATCTCTGTAGCTGGTTGCGAAGTCAGCGATACAAAAAGCCTGATGCAAACGTTGTGTTTTCACCTCATTTCAAGCGACTGTGCAAAGATCAAACATGTCTTTACTCCTGACTGTCAGTGAAGGAATGGATATGGATTAGATTTTTACGGGATATTCACTTCTGTGTAAAGTCAAACTAATGATTGCCGTCCATTTTTCTGGCGTCATCCTGTTAATTCTTTGCTCGTCGTTTGTTTTTGAGATCCTCGACGTCTTCAGCTGCGGAGGTTTGATGTTTCCGGCTCTGGTCCAGGCCTCAGGTCTCTCTCAGCTTGTTTGTGCAGACTTGCGGTCAGACTCGCCCTGAGGACCTCAGAAAGGCTTTAACGAGACTTGAAACTTGCAGTCGGCCCAGAAGACTCTCGTGTCTTTTGCAATGTATGCAAACATGCACAACAATAACTAATTAGCAGCAGCGGGCTGAAAAAGCTAATTAGTAATGGATCACTTCGTCAGCATTGTTAGTTAGGCCTGATTCTCCGATCTCTGGGATGAGGAAAAAGTTTGTTTGGTTGCAAACTGTGAGGATGAAAGGAGCTCATCGACGTGGCAGCACTTCCTGTCCACGCCTGTTCATACATGTGATGTTTGTAGGAGCTAAGAGGGCGGCGGGCCGGGTGACTGCCTCAGTTTTTCCTTCTTAAACGCCGCCGCTCTGCCTCCTGAGCCTCTTCCTGTGAATGACCTCCAGGGAAGATTGTGTTGCTGCTGTCGGAGTACAGAGGAGTTGATTACGCGGCAGTGCCGGGGCTTTGTTCTAAGCATACGCCCGTCCTTGGCTTTGGAGGGAGGAGGGAGATAGATGGAGACGGAGGAGCAGCAGGAGGAGAGGACTCTTATCTCTCCCTCGGGAGGTCTCGCATCCTTTCATTCCAGATTGTCTTGGTGACCTTCTGGCCCCGCCCCGGTTCATCCCGACCCTCCGCTCTGCTCCGCTTGTTTACTGTCCCGTAATGACATTGTCAATGGCAACAATACGTCGGCTTATCGCAGGGTGTCGGCCGCCACAATGCCTGAATGGCGGCGTAATGGAAAGGCGAATTCGTCCCGTTGTCGTGTGGAAGTCTTTGGAGGCGCTCTCTACTCAGCCGTGTGTGCCGGTGAAAGATAAGATTAATTCTTCATATCGCCGACTGATTGCAGAATCTTGTATCTAATGCAATTTTTATTTCTCCACTCCTTCCTTTCCCTTCTTTCCCCCTTTCTTTTAAACTGCAGAGTCAAGCATTTTTTTCGCCTCTTTGGGGAAAAAATCTAAATAATTTATCTGTGTTTTGGTGCGTTTTTTCCTCCCTCCTGTACTTAGAGGGGGAGCGGCGGGAAATGGAGCAGAGACAGACAGGAGGAAAGGCAGATGAGTTGTTTTTTTTTGAATGGGATGAACGTGAGCAGCATGATGAAGGAGGGAGCGAAGGACGGCGAGAAGAGCGAAGTCTCGCTCGGCTCTCGGCTGGAGAGGGGCCAAAGAGGAGCCTGCAGACTTTGGTAATCCCTCTTTTATTAATGTGAAGCCAAGCTCAGCAGAATGCAGGCTCACAGACATAACAGAGCCGCTCACAGCCCGCTGTCTGTATGCAGATCTACTTCTCTGGCATGACTGGTCCGGGTGCAAACCGTCCAAGTTGCGAGTAAACTGCCCGGTCTATTAAAGCGGCGCTCTGGCGCTCGGGCGCTCAGGCGTTCAGTCCGGTGCACTTCCGCCCGCCGAGTCCATCTCTCAAATCTTTTGATCGCGTTCAGGTCCCGGCCTCTGTGTTTGGCACCAAAAAAAAAAAAGAGAAGCATCCTGCGTCCTTACCGGGTCTTTGCACGTTACCATGACAACCCTCCTTACATCACTCAGTTGCCCCCCATGTAGCCAATGGGCATTGACCTTTCGCTGTCAGAGCATGTTAGGGAGGTAAGGAAACAGAGAGAGGGAGACAGGGGGAGAGGAAGGAGGCACAAACACAAACAGGTCATGAAAACGTAAACAGCGTTTTTACCTCACTCAGTGCGACCCACGGCCTCCAGACGCCGCCGCATCAGGACCAGAACTTCAGAACCGAGATGTATCCGTGTGTTATCACAAATATCCCACCAGCGCCGCCCCTCCCTGAAACCCCGAGCTTCTGTCTCTCCCAGACGCCGCCATATGTGCGCTGTTCTCCAACAGTAGCCCTTCAACACAGGAGCAGGAGCAGGGAGCAGGAGCAGGGAGCAGGTTGGCAGCGGCGAGCAGATGGAGACACGTACAGGCCTAACGAGAGGTCCTTGTTAGAAGAAATTAATTTAAGCGAGCGCGTAGAAGAAGCAGTTTCTGGGTAGTGTAGAGGGTTCACCTGGAGTTTCACTCACAGCAGCGTTAGTTTCCGTGTTTCATGATGTAAAAGCTGTTTCTCAAACCCCAAACGTGACGCTTCACTGAGCTGTGGAGTCGATCTCTTGGCGTGTTCGGGAACACGTGTGCACAACAAGCCCTCCAACCCTCGCTGCCAGTTTTCTCCCCTCAGGAGGTTTTCCTACATTCCTCCACCCTCATCGTCGGGTGGTGGATAAACACAGAAACCTGGTTGATGTTGGATTGTGTTACGTGGTGGTTTGAGGAATGTGACATGAGGTATGTGGTGTAATGTACACAATATAACCTGCACAGACTTTATCCAACATTCCTGCAGGAAGTCTTTTTTTAAGAGCACAGGTAACACTGAGATTTGTGTTTTTGTTTTAGGACACTAACATTAATTAACATCAAAGTGGGTTACATATCATCACATTGAACTAACATAATTTAATGAACTTGAACCAGTGGTCTGTTTCCTTTACTTCTAAATGAGCCAAAAAGTCTATTTTATCTTCACTATCAGATAATATAATGTATCAAATTCTATATATAGTTAAAATCTAGTAAATAATGGTATGAGTTTAAATAGATTTTTGTTTTCAATTTATAAAATTGTACATGTGATGTCTTATTTATCTTCAAGAAAGTTTGCAATTATTAAAGAAAAGGTAAAAATGTAATAAAATTGTGAAATTTTTAAAAAATATTTTGAATTTAAAAAATGAAAAAATTCTATTCAAATTCACTATCAGAATGTAATAATGTATCAAATTGTATATATAGTTAAAATGGAGTAAATAATGGTATGAGTTTATTTTTTTTTTCAATTTATGAAGTTGTACATGTGATGTCTTAGTTATCTTTTAGAAAATTTGCAATTATTAAAAAAAATGTAAAAATATAATAAAATTGCAAAAAAAAATTAAAAACATTTTAAATTTAAAAAATGAAAAAAAAAAATAAAATAAAGTGAATAAAATTGCGAAAATTGCCAAATTGAAAATAACAATTTTTTTAAAAAGAAAATGAAATTTAAGAAAGGCAAAAAAAATATCAGAAATTAGCAAAAAAATGTCAAAATGGTCGAAATATATTTAAACATTTCAAACAATTTTTGAATATTTAAACTTCAAACTTTAAAAAAAAAAAAAAAAAAATCTGTTTCTTTTTTTGTCCTGCTACATATCTTACATTAACTGACATTTCATTCCTCACACCACTTAACTTTTTTTTTTTTTTTTTTTATCTAAAGTGATGTAATGTCCTATATATACCCTATGTAGTATTACGTTACATCATGTTACATTAAGTTATGACAGATAACGTTTGGTTACATAACATGAGGTTACAGTTCTTCAGATTACATCACATTAGGTGACATTTAATTACATTAAGATACAGATGCATTACATTTTGTTAACTTAATGTTATATTGTGTAATGTTTCAGTACATTACATAACATACAGTAGCTGTTTATTACTTGATGGTACAATGTTACATTAAGTTACAAGACATGTTAGGTTACAAAGCTTTAGGTCACATGTTACTCAAAGTAACATTACATTACATTTAGTTCCATTACAATGGATTATGTTAACTTACCCTGTGTAATGTAATGTAACATTTTGTTTCATTTTTAACTAACTGTTATGTCACATTAGGAGGGATTTCATTGTAATTTGTCGTTGTGACATTGTGTTAAGATGCGTTACCTAAAGTTATGTTACAATACACAACCTTATAACCCATATTACCTTACATTATGCTGTTGAGTAAAGTTTACTTACATTACACTGCATTATGGTGTTTGACTTTTTTTCTGTTGAGACAATAGATTATATTATGTCACATTATGTCATGTGATGTTATGTTACATCATGTTAAGCTATGTCCACTCGTGTTGTCGGCTTGCCGTTGTGGTTATGCCAAATTCAGGCCGGTGCATTATTCTGAAGATTAACTAAAGGTTTGATTTTGGGGGAATGACTTCCTGTCTTCATTGATCTTCGTTTTGCTGATTCATGCACCATGTTTCGGGGACTTATTCAAACAGAAGTCTTTTACATTTCCTGCAGAGGACGTTGGGTTGTCAGAGCTGAGTCAGTGGAAGACCGTAGATTAATTGAGTTGAAACTGTTCGTTTTTGATACAAAGTGGAGACGGACTGAACACAGATCTAGTGAAAGTTGTTGTGTTTTTGTTTGTTTAGTTTGTCTTAGTTTAAGAAACATCAGAGAAATATGAACACATGATGGATTTAGCTGTTTATCATTTGTTTATCACTGAATCTTTGTGCTGCTTTCCTCAAAAAAACTAGAGGGAAATCTGTTTCCTGTGATCTAATGTGAAAAAATAAGATTCATGATCATAAACAGATTTAGGAAAAAAAAAAAAAAAGAGAAATGATGAGACATGCAGCTCAAAGATCATCCGTTTGCATACATAACTGATGGGTTTCAGTGTTTTATCATTCAGCAGAAATTTCAGCAGAATCATGAGCATTTTTCCTCGTAAATGAAAAATCATCAGCGGGATCATCCTGAAACATTTGTTAATCCTGATTCTTCTCTGTTGTGCTCTTCCTCAGCCGAGTGTTGGCTTTACATCCAGCTCTCTGTAATGACCAGCGTACGATCAGCGTCTGCAGCAGCTGTTTGAACACATGAGATCATAATATGGGAGCTCTGGTGACTTCCCAATTATCCGCTTTTATTCGCCACATTTTTTGTCCATGCCCTCGCCGTGTGTCAATATTTGTCACCGCAGCACGCCTGCCATCGCTTTTGGCTGAGACAAAGTGCAATGAGTGGCCGATCTGATTTGGATGGTAAACAACAGAGGCAGAAATGGGGTAATTAAGTTAGAAGTTAGCAAAAGTGTCGGCTGCATTTTAATGGCGATGGCCCCATGCACGCTGGGTAATTTAGGATTTTTCAATTGTTGTTGTTTTTCAGTGAAATGCAGGTGTTTGGTGAAGACGGACGATTTTGCCCTGTATGCCAAACATTCTAATGAACCTCACGTACAATCCATAATTTTAACTATCCCCCACCTGCCAGCGAGCCACACACACACTCACACACACACACACACACACACACACACAGTGCACAAACAGGCGTGGAAATAATACCCTCACACATACACACAATATGCACTAATGAAGCTGTTCTCCTCTCCTCTCTTTTTTCGTGGCTGGCTCGGTGAAACATGCATAAATCATAATAAACAGAGAGATGAATTTTTAATCAGCAGCTCCCTGCCTGTGTCTTCAGCCGCGGCCTCCTATGGGGAGAGGAGGCTGTGATGTGCCAGGTATATGGAGCAGGATCTGGCAGCGCCTCCTTCGGGAGGGCTCCTCACTGAGACATGCCTGTCTGGGCTGCCTCTTCCCGGGCATGATCTGCTGGACCGGGCCGGCTCCTTGGAGACGGGACTGGCCGGGATGGAGGGAGCTGTCTGTACCTGGGACCAGATAGGACGGGGTATCTGAGGAAGGGGGGCGGACTCGTTGACGCTCTGACATGAAGGCTGCAGAGCCAGGATGTAAATAAGACAGTCAATAACACTATCACTTGTTGGTGTTCATAAAAATGTATGAGCATAAATAAAATATACCTTCAGCTGGGCACTAAAAGCGTGGGAAACTCCACAGATGTTGGCTTTTTTCAATGTCAATTTCAATAATTTATGATGGATATCTTTACTTTAATCATTCATATATTCAGCTAGGGAGTTGGAACTATTCTTACACCCTGCGTTTTTATATATAGATGTTTTATTTCATTCCAACAGGGTAATGAGGCAAAGTTAGAAGGTCGTAGTTTTTACAAATTTTTCACATTTTTACTTTTCTACACCTGAAATGTTGCAACCAAGTTGAGTCTATGCTGTAGCGCAGCCACCTTCCACTAGCTGGGGCTGTAGCTCCAGTTAAAACCTCCTGTCATGTCGCTTATGCTCTACTACCTGGATGTAAACAAGCACAGATCACAACTTGTGTGTCGCTGCTGCTTTTTTTGGACCTGTTGGTTGTTTTCAGTCAAACTGACGCATGACAGCTTGAGGTAGAGGAGTTACCCTTAAGCCAGAGATTCCAAAACAAGTGACCAATCCAAAAACAGACATAACCTGACTTAACCTATGTACAACTTTCCAGTTAGCATTGTTGTTAATAAGTTGTGTCTACGCTGTAACTGGGCTGTAGCTCCAGTTAAAGCCTCCTGTCACGTTGCTTCTGCTTTACTACCAGGATGTAAACAAGCACAGATGATAACTTGTGTCTTACAGTTGCTTTTGGGTGGCTGTTTTTGGTCAAACTGGCAAATAACAGCTTGAGGTAGGGAAGTAACTTTTCCTCCAGCGATTCCAAAAAAAAGTGACCTATCCAAAAATAAACAAAGCCTTAGTTTACATATGTGCATCCGTCTAGTTAGCATCGACAAATTGTTTGTGTTATTCCCTTTCTACACTTTATATGTTGCTAAAAAGTTGTGTCCATGCTGTAAAGCAGCCACTTTCCACTAGTTGGGGCTGTAGCTCCAGTTAAAGCCTGCTGTCACGTTGCTTCTGCTCTACTACAAGCACAGATGACAACTTGTGTCTCACAGTTGCTTTTTTTAACCTGTTTGTTGGCTGTTTTCAGTCAAACTGACAAATAACAGCTTGAGGTAGAGAAGAAACTTTTTAGCCAGGGATTCCAAAAAAAGTGACCAATCCAAAAAAAAAAGACAAAGCCTGACTTTACCGATGTTCAACTTGCTAGTTAGCATCGTGAAAATGTTCATTAATTTCCCTAACAGCATGTTTTATGTTGATGATAAGTTGTGTCTATGCTGTAACTGGGCTGTAGCTCCAGTTAAAGCCTCCTGTCATATCACTTCTGCGCTACTACCTTGATGTAAACAAACACAGATGACAACTTGTGTCTCATAGTTGCTATTTTTAGATTGTTTGGAGGCTGTTTGTTGTTAAACTGGCAAATAACCATTAAAGTGAATCAAAGGGGGACCAGTTTCGGCATGTGGATGTTGACTTGCGAAGAAGCCGTTGGCCCTCAGTCTCTGGTCCTGGTTAAACCTGAGGTAGAGCAGCAATTCGACTATCTATGGTCACATTTTTCTGTGTTTCCTGAATAAATTTGCTTCCACTGATTCTGTCAATATCCTGATTTAATCACCTCAGAAGTCTTTAACAAAGAAATGTGGAAACAGATCAAACATTTTATGATCCCATGATCAAATTTAACTCTCATGTTTGTTAATATTCTCCCCAGAGTGGATGAAATGTTAGTTTTTGATATTCTGTGACTCTTAAATTAGCATTTTACAACCCCCAATTTTGGAGCCACTGGTTTGAATTATTGTTTTTTGTTTTTTTTTCTCAAACACAGTCTGGTTGCTTTTTAAGAAAAAGAAATTCAAAAGCCTACCTTGACTATTTCTGTTATTTTGGCCTTCAAAGAGCCAAAAAAAAAAATCTTTTAGGAACTGTTTGAACATTTTGTCTTGCCCAAATAGTAGAAGAGTTACGGTAATGAGAGCAGCTTGCATCAGTTATTGTGATTGGGATTTCATTGCACACGGATTCCTGTGCGTTACCGTAATACTTAGAATATTGAGCTTTTTTTTTTATTATTATTTCTAAGGAGAAATTTCTCACTTGCCCAAATAGTTGAGGAGTTGCGGTAATTTAAAGAGCACGTGTAAAAGAAGAGTTTTGTTATTAAAAAAGGTCTATCTTTAATTTTTGAAAACTTTTTTAGTAGTTTAACGCCTTGAATAACACAGTAACTCTTTGTGGCTTCATTTGATTCACTTTTTGATTATTTTGAGCTACAGTCTGAGATCATCACAGGAGTTATTCCAAAACATTTGCTCGTATTTGTTTCCTACCCCGACATTTTTCATCATAATCTGCAAAGCTTCAATAAAACTGAGCTGCTGGAGTCAGGGATGTTAAAGCATGTAGTTTCTGCAGCCTCATTAAAGGTCAGTTAAAATACCACGTCTTGCTGCTCTCGTCTGGTTTCTCCACATTTGAGTTTGTGTGGCTCTAAACCAGAACGTGGCCTGGGAAGAGTGCCAGTGTTTGGGGGGATTGCATATCTGTGTGAGCTCCTAATATCTTGTTTTGAGGTTATTTATACTCTCACTCATGTGTAAAAACAGAATTCTGCTCACGCTTGACTGGATGTTGAACTTTTCTTTCCATCGGTTCAGCTTTACGATGATGTACACGATTTATTTAGCTCATAAAAACTTCATGAGTGGATGGTAAAGCCAAGTTCAGTTTGTTTTGCTCTCCGCTGGAAGCTGTGCGTTCAGAGCTTTGCAGTGAATCTGTAAATGGTGGTCACTGTTGGTGGACCAGACGAGGCAGAGCCAGGACCAGCAGATCCAGACCAGACTGGGAGCCGAGGCTGCTCTGGAGCTGAAGTACGAGGCTCAAACAGGCCCACAACATAACAACATGAGCTGAGCTGTCACAGGGGATTACTTCAGCCAGGCAAGCCAGCGGGGTCTCCACTGCTCGGCTGCTCAGGAAAAGAGAGGAGGAGAAAGGGAGGGGGGAGGCTTGTTTCTGCGTGAGAGGAAAAGGGAACAACAGCGCAGACTGAGAGGAACAAGGCAGGGGAGGCGGAGGAGACCGTTGAAAAAAGGGAAGAGAGAAAAGAGGAGAAGAAGAAGGAGAAGAAGTGCAGCTGCTGGCCTGATAAGGGGCTTTTATTTTGGTAACGCTGGAGCACTCGTCCGAGCTGAGAGTGTGTGTGGATGCCGAGCTCTGCCCTCCTCCTGCAGGATCCATGAGGAGCGAGGAGCTGCTGCTGAGGTACACACACATCTCTACACACACACACACACACACACACACACGCAGATGCAGCATCTGGGTCAGAAAATGTGTGTGCATCCCTTTGGGGGATTGTTACATCTGAAGTTACACTGTCAGCCCTGTTGCATGATCGTTTCCAATCAAGACGAGCGTTTCCGCTCATGCAGAGTGGGCGGGGCTTATCGGCAGCACAGGTGCAGCCGTGTAGCTCCATTTGGAGGATGTGTGGCTGGATGCTCCCGACAGGTCTCCCTGTAATGCCTCCTACCTGTCTCCCTCTCAGTGTGCTGCTGTTGTTCAATGGAGGGAGCTTTCTCCTGCTTCCCCTGCAACTGTTTGCCCAGCCGAGCGTAACATCCAACGCTTGTACTTCTCCTTTTTCTGTTTTGTTCTGCCTCTGTCTCCTCCTGCTCCTGCTGTGTTAGCAGCTTTAAGTCCAGGATAAGCAGCAAAGCTCTGACAGCAGCAGGTTTTGTTTTTCTCTCCTCCTTTTAATTAAAACAGCCAGAAGTTGGGCGTCCTTCACCTTTGACATTCAGTTTTAATTTATATACAGTATTTATCATACAGTTGTTGTTTTTGCCCTACAGCTAATTTACATTTCTCTATTATTCCGCCCACACACGCATGAATATGTATCGTTTCTGTTCGCTCTCGCTGCTTCTTGCTGTCGAGAGTTCCTGTATCTCCTGGTTTCAGAGCTAATACTGAAGCACGATTAATAAAAGTCTCAAGTCAAGAAGTTTTAAAGTCGCTGGAAACGACAGAAGTTTAAAACTTGACTGAAGTGAAGGTTTGTGCTCACGGGAATCCAAACTGTTCACCTCTGAAGTCATGTCTGGTAGATTTGTCTTGTCCTGATTTTACACAACACGCTGACTTGTTGACGAAGAGGCGGCTGTAGCTCAGTGGTAGGGTTGAAATCAGGGATGGTACCTTTCCCTCAGCAGTCAGTTGTACCAATTTTTGGTACTTTTTTGTGTTTATGTGGTAAAAACTTTGAATTGTGAAATGTTTTTTTTTTTTTGTCCATCTAACATATTTATTCTTCAATATCTAACCTTGCAATGTTGTGTTCATGTCCAGCATGGAAAATCTCCTACTCTTCCACTCCCTCACAGTCACAAAGATGTGTTTACGTACCTAAACATGGTACCATTTGATTTTAAGTGATTTGGTACCCGGTACTTTTTGATAGAATTCGGTCGGTATCTTTAGAAGTACCTGATTCGGTACCCATCCCTAGTCGTAACCTCTCAAAAACTGGTCCCAAAACTGGATCAGTCAATCATGTTTATTTATATAGCACATTTAAAAACAACCAAGGTTGACCAAAGTGCTGCACAGTCTTAAAACACAATCAAATAAAAGCAAGTTTTAAAAAAATAAATAAATAAATTAAATATAAAAATAGAAATAAAAAATGTGTTAAAAGAGAATAAAAACAGTAAAAACAACAAAAAGACAATAAACAGCAAAAGAAGACCCCATAATAAATAGAAAAAAGGTAAAATCATGGATGTCTTGCTGAACTAGTTTTAAAAGCCAGTGCAAAGAGGTGTGTTTTTTAATAAGGATAGAGTCAGGAAAGGCATTCAACAAGTGATCCACTGTATCCACCCTGAACATGTGACCACACAGATTCGTCCCCGGTCCGGCTCCGATCTGTTGCGTGTTGACTGTGTGCTCTCAAGCTGGCTGCATGAGTCTCAGACCGAGGAGTCCCACCCCAATGCTGATCCTCTCCTGGTTCATGTTGGGCTGTAAAACCTTAGGATGGGTACCTCATACATCTGAAACGCTACGGTACCGACGCATGGTACCTGGCAATCAGTAGTAGTACTCAATGGTACAAGTTTTGGGTACTTTTGTGTGTTAATGTGGTGATAAATATCAATTTTTAATGATAAAATCTCAATGTTTTCCAATGTATTATTTGCATTTCTCAATATACAGTTTTGCAAAGCTGTGCTCACAGTACTACAGACAGATTTCAGTTGGTACCTATAAAAGTACCAAACTCTGTACCCATCCTCAGAAAAACCTCCAACCTGTTAGCTCCTGGTCTGGCTCCTCTCATTGTGTCATTTTTTATTGTAGCCAAGATAAAAATCATCTGGTTTGGACACACTTTGTTTTATTTTGGAAGTCACTAGGTGGTTTTCTTGCACGACTTCCTTCCTTTTTTTGGAAATTAATGCGTCACAGCTCTAGCTCCTGCATCAAACAGGAGGCTTCACTGGAAAAACTGAATTCTTAGCAAGTGTTTTTGTTTTGATTTAAGTAGAAAATGTCTTTTTAGACTCAATATGAGCCATATTCACTTGAGCAGTCAAGAGAAATGTCTGATTTTAAGTTGTTTAAAGACAAAAATGGGGTCTGAATTGCTGATACAAGTTTAAAAAATGCCTTGAGAACAAGAGAAAAGTTATTTGTACTGAGACATTATTCTAGTTTCAAACAATTTTTTCTTGTTTCTTTGGCAGATTATTATTTTTTTGCTTGTTACAGTAAATCAGACATTATTCTGGACGGACCAGGTGAATGTGGCTCATATCAAGTATAAAAAGAAATTTGTTACTTTTAATAAGCCAAAAAGACTTGATAAGATTTCAGTTTTTTGCAGTGTTGATAATGCTGTAACAGAGCCGAGCTGGACTGAAGACTCAACTGGTGTGTTTTAGTTGTAAATAGGTAAAAAAAAAAAAAAAAGGCACCCTGATTTTAACAAGGTGTGCACCTGCTCCATGCATTTGGTTTTCAAAGACCTTTCTACCAATGCAACATGTTGGATGTGTCTAAATAAAGACATGTATCAGCTTCACCCAGAGCAGATATCTGTCCACAAACGGCAGACCTTCGTCACCTCTGTCTGGACTCCACCCATCTTCCTCCGAGTCGCCTCCATCTTGATTTTCTCTGGGTTTTGTGACTCCTACAAACACCCAAGGGCACATCTTTCTCCTCCTGGTGCGACTCCTGAATGAGCACGGCTCCATTGAGAAAAGCTGAATTGCCGTCTTTGAATTGTAAAAGTAGATTTCTGTAACTCGTTTCACATTGAAGAAAAAGTGCTTCAGACTTTAAAAAATACCAAGTGTTAGTTGCCTTGAAGAACCAAAACTAATAAATTTTGACGGCTGAAGGGGATAAAAACATTGTCTCTTTTAGTATTCATCTCTCAAGGCAGCTCGTTTCTTTCAAAAAGAGACGTTTTGTTTGGTGTCTGCTCCCAGGATTGATTGTCTAAGTGTGGAGAGGAGAGATGAGAGAGATTAGAGTTGTCTGTATTAAGACCAGAGGCTAGCTCTGCTCAAACAGGATTTGACATTTTCTCAACAAACTAACAGGCTGAATTGGCACCTTTGTTCCTGATTTATTCTCCCGCTTCTTCACGTTCTGTCTTCTTCTTAAACGTTTGGAGACAAACTCAGGGATGATGGGCGCGGAGACGTCGATACAGAATGTTTTTCTTCATCTGAGAGCCTGAAACTGAGACGTGGGTTGGTGAAAAGAGAGAAAGAGGGACTCCTCCTCCTCCTTTCTGGAGAAATCCTGCAAAGTTCCCCCTGAACTCTCCTCCTGTTGCATTAAAGATGGAGACGAGCCTCCGCCGCGCACCTGATCATGAAAACCAGTCGTGCTGAGGTTGACTTGTTTTGCGATGAGTGAACATATTTCATTGATGTTTGCAGGTAGTAATTTATTGCACCATAATTTACTGACTGAATCGCTGGATGCTTCATTGGGTGACAAATGAAACTGCTTTCCAGGCATGCACTTCATTTGCAATTTCCCGATGAAGAAAAAAAAAATGACTTTGAACATTTTCTGCATCAGGCGGTAGCTCGGAGCGAGAAACACAGAGGGGGGAAATTTTCCAGAGGTTTAGCCTGAGCGCAGGACGGCAGAGCGACTGCGGTTGGGTTGATGTGGAGGTTTAGGAAGGAGAGGAAGCCTTTGTAGTGCAGACGTAGTCAATGCAGCAGAAGTAAATAATGCAGCGTGCAGGCTGAAAGATTAAGGACATTTCCATTGTTTCTGGTCTCTTCTGCGGCGTGCGGGAGAGGAAGTTCAAACAATGACTGTGAGGGCTGAACGCTGACTTTCTGCTCCACTGTTTACGGCTCTTACAGGGAAGAGTTTGCAGAAGTTTTTCATGCAGACTTAAAGTTTGGGACAGTTTAAGGAGCCTCAGAAACTCTCAAACGTCTGTGTTGACCTTTGACCTCTTGTGGCTTGCTCATGAGACTCAAACTGCAAAAACTGAGATCTTATCAAGTGTTTTTGTCTCATCTTAATGTTTTAATACAAGAAACTTTTTTCTTATTCCATTGGCAGATTTTTTTTTTTTACTTGTTACAGCAGTTCAAACCTCATTTTGTCTTTTAATAACTGAAATCAGACATTTTTCTGGACTGGTCAGGTCATTTTCTACTGACAATAAGACAAAAACTCGTGATACAAATTCAGTTTTTCACCGTGCACCTGTCAAAGATGAGACAGGGGTTGAATCTGCATGTCAAAACCATTAAAAATACCCTTCAAAATAAAAGCACAGAAGTGTTTTGTTTCCAGTGACCCACCTGAAACCGCTCTTGCGCCCCTGTTTTGGGTCTAAAACAAGATGAGAACCAACGTCTTACAGGACCAGTTGGATTTTAGAAACTCTTTGATGCTACACTGATCCAACCAGGAAGTCAGGGATAGTTTCTGCAGTTAAAGGATGTTACATTCACCAAGGAAGGAGGGGTTAACGGAACAAAAATGGTTTTATTTTCAAACATCATGTCATGATTTCATAAATTACTAACAAGAATATCTAGATTATTGTGTTAAAACCAAGCAGCAACCTCCAGTCTAAGAATATGAGGCAATGCTGAAGTGCTAAAATCTGATGTTTCTCCAGTGTCCACTTGAGGCTGGCTCCAGAAGTACAGGAAGTCACATGCACACCAAGCCAACAAAAGCCGTTTTCAAAGCCTGGTTCTAAAAACATCTCCCAATCAGAGGCACATCTCAGGGTCACGTGATTGACAGGCACCCTAGAGCTGTAGGCGAAGCCCTTGCCACTACCAATATGGCCGCTATAGCCGATCTGCTTCGTTTTCTGTTTTAGCACCAGACTGGTGACATCAGGGAGACTATGTCCATGTTTTAGGCCCCGTTTACACGACAACTTTTTATCTGAAAACGTTCAAATGCAGTGAAAAAAAAACCTGCGTTTACACAGAAACGCTGTAGTAAGCATGCCAGGCCTGTAGGTGGCGCTATAACTGTCTTGTCCAGAAGCAGCTTTTGGTAGATCTCCCCTGAAGTAGAGTTGAGCCGATCATCTGGTGTCTTGGGGAATGCTAAGAGCAGAAGTGGAGCAACAGATGCTCATTTTTGTTAAAGACAGTCACAGATTCAACAGATTGAGCAGCACAAGCTCAACATGGCAGACCATGCCACGGCGACAAAAAGTTTGCGTCTTGGGTTGCAAGGCTGAAATGCATCAATACTTTAGGGTTTCACCCTAAAACCGTTGTCGTGTAAACATCCCCTTATACAGTTTATGGTTAAAACAAGGAGTCGATGAAGTGTTTCAGGTCATAAGGTGTAACTGTTTCCTTTCCTTTAGTGTCTCTTTGCCCTTTCTTGCTTCCTTTCACTAAATTAGACAACAGCCAATCAGAGAAGACAAAAACTGTTGCCAGTAATTTTCAGGGATATGATGAGGATTCAATCTGCCTACGAAATCCACTTATGAGTGTGCAGGGGAAACTTTCTCAAGCAGGAGTTGTGTGCTTAAATCAGCAGCATCCTGACGTCTAACTGTCAGGATTTCATCTTTTAACTCCTTGATAACAGTTGTGGCATTTCCTGCCATGTCTTGGAGGAGCTGTGCCGGTTGACACATATGCTACACACACCAATGATTGAATCAAATACACTGCCAAAGAGGTCAAAGGTTAAACTTTTGCATTGTTTACGTGTTTATATCTGTTGGTTTATTCAATTTAAGAGAATTAAGCATCTTTGAGAATGAAATGTGATTAGCATCCCATCCTCAGGGTGAGCTGGTGGTTAAACCAAGCGTCCCCTCCCACTCAGTCCACTCAGCGTCCCCGTCTAATGGCGTGGGCCGTATTAACCGCCCGTTTCAGATGTGACCGCCACTTTGTCTCTGTACCATTTCCTCCAAATGGGTCAGGGCAACGAGCGTTTAAACGGCCATAACCTCCCTCCTCCCCCGTCCTCCCCCTCACCCATTCCTCCTCCCCGGCCGTCTTGAATCTGCTAAACCAGGGAGCGCACACCTCGTCTCCGCTACAACGATTTAATTTGCCGAGCACCTTTTCAATCAAAGAGTGTCAGGCAGGGCCGCTCCCGACACGACTCTAATACAATGCATGGACACACACGTACAGGAAGTGAGAGGAGGAGGCCGCTGGCGAATACTCTCCCACGCACACGGGCTCCACACGCCCAGGCGCCGGATCAATACTCGCAATCATCCAGGTGACAATGGGCACAGGTTTATCGTCCCCTGATTCACACCCTGCTATCAGCGCTCGCACAATCACACAATCAAGGGGGGAGGAGGGTGGAGAGTGGCGGTGGGGGGACGGAGGATGCATATGTGATGGAGGAGGGCGGGGGCAGAGCAGGGAGGGCTTGCAGGTACATGAAATGTGTGAATATGTGCGTGAAATGAATTGAAATGGGTGTGAAAGTGCATCTATTTGTGGGCGGAGGCGTAGGCACCCCCTCAGTGTGTGTGACGTGCATGTGTGTTCATCCCTGTGTGTTTGTGCTCATTACAGTGCATCTGTGTGTGTGTGTGAGGCAGAGAAAGAGTGTGTGAGTGTGTCAGTTGTTATCAGAATGACACCATCCTGCTCTCTCCTGCAGCCCCAGAGGATCAGTGGAGCTGCACCAGTTTCAAATGAAAATAAATGAGAGGCAGTGACCGCTACTGCCTGGGTCCCACTTTAATGAGGAAAAGGAGCAGAGAGGGAGGAGAGGTGGAGCGGGGGAGGTGGGACGGAGGGGGGAGGGATGGGAAAGTGAAGGGGGCGATTGGGGAACTTGGCAGGGTGTGGAGGGTGGGGGGGTTGATGAATGGAGAGCCTCCTCTCTGTCACCGATGCGATGGCCAATTACAGAGTGAGCGCGCTCTGATGCACTGCAGGTGGAGCGTTCAGTGTTTGGAGTGGCCGGAGAATATCCCCCCGCTTCCATCCTCCATTTGCATTGAGAGGAGAAATGGCTGCACAGTGAACAACTCGGAGCAGCTCCACCGAGCGCTTCAGCTGCATTAACGTCCAACAGCATGGCGGTGTGTCCGGATCGCACTTTTAAAGAGGGGTCTGTCACAGCATGTACGACTGAAAAACAGCTTTAGACGGTCCTAAGACACCAAATACAAACCCTGGATTATTTTTTCTAAGAGAAGAAGTTTTGTTCTTTAGCTGCTGCAGTCGACTCAAGTCTCTGAGACTTAAAACATTTTATTTCACCTTTAAAACGCACTTTAAGTCCACAAAAGTGAGGAGGATCAGTGATTTCCAAGGCTGAATCAGTGAAGCATTTTCACAGTGTAGGATGTTTAAGCAGGAAATGGACGCATGAGACATAAGTAATAGGATTAGTAATGTCTAAAAGTCAAGTAGCAAAACTTGATCGAATAGAATGTTTTATTTCAAACATGAGAGAATAACAAAGACGGAAAAGAAGAACAACAATATAAAAAAAAAACAAATCAATACACTAAATAAATAAATAAATAAATAAACAAAAACAAATAAATAAATGAATAAAAATAAAAAATAAAATAAACATTTAAAAAATAAATAATGAAATAATAAATAAATTGTAAAATATGAAATAAGGTTTGGAGGTTAAAGGTTAAATACATAAATGATTAATAAATTAATTCAAATATGTTGAATAAATAAATAATGAAAAAAATAGATAAATTAAAAATATCAAATAAATAAATTAAAAATAATAAATTAATTAAAATATAAAACAGATAAATGAATAAATAAATTAAATAAATAAATAAATAAATAAATAAATAAATAAATGAATAAATAAGAAGGGGCAGACACCCTCCCTACACTGCAAAAAAAATGAAATTTTATCAAGTGTTTTTGGCTTATTTTAAGTAAAAAAAAAATGTCTTTTTACACGTAATGTGAGCCACATCAATCTGAAAGTTCAGAAAATATCTTGTTTTAAGTTTTATATAGAGACAAAAATGAGCTCTGAACCACTTGTAACAGATAAAAAGGTCTTTAAAACCTCCATTTTCCTGTTAAATTACTTGAAAAATTTTTTTTTTCTGGACTGGACAGGTGAATGTGGCTCATATGAAGTCAAAAAAAATATTTTCTACTGAAAATAAGACAAAAACACTTGATGAGATTTCAGTTTTTCCAGTGTAATGACCCAATTTTTCAAAATATTTTAGCTGAATTGCTCTCTTGAGTCAAAACACCCACTAAAGTGTTCTCCTTGGAGCCAGGCTTCCCTCTGTGGTGATATGTGCGTTAAAGTGCCCTGAAAACTTGAAATTTGGCGCCCTCTTCAATGGCGAGTACGTGCTGAAGGTGACTTTATTTGTTTTCAACCCTGTGATTTAAAAATCCTGTGCACGCCACTGCTGTCCAAGATATACTGAGAAGTGTTTGATTGATGGTGTGCGCTGAAAGTTCCTCCAAACTTTGCAGAAACTTTTAGAGCATCATGTTTCCAAAGCTTTCCTCAGTTTGCCGTACGCGTCTCCAAAACTCGGCTTGATTTGACCCTTAAAAATCCCCCAGGACGATCTCTCTGCTCGAACTAAAACCAGGGGCCAACTCCCCCGAGAGATGCACGCCTCTCCCTGGACAGCACCCGTCTGTTTCCCCTTCACTGCGGCTTCACTGTCCGGTCCGGTCCAGACGAGACCATTAAAACCAGCAGACAGCAGCACTGAATGGCCCAGAGGCCTCTTCAGGGGCAGAGGACATCAAGTGTGTGTGTGTGTGTGTGTGTGTGTGAGAGAGAGAGTGTGTGAGTCATGAGAGACAGAGAGAAACAGAGACAGTCAGACTTTAAGTCCTGCAGAGACCACCGCTGCAGACGTTGGTGTGTGAGGGTCAGTGAGCAGGTTGGAGGAATTTGTCCGACAGCTTGGACTGGATCTGAATGTCCTGTAATGCAGATTGTGTAAGTGTGTGTGAGCATGTCTGCATACCGGTGTGTGTTTCAGGGTCACATGGTAAGAATAGACTCAGGGGGTCAAAGTGAAGTCCTCTTTGTGGGGTAGCTGCTCAGATGCACAGAAATCCTCTCGCTGCTTCTGTCTCAGAGTTTGTCCTTGAAGCTGAAGTTTCACTTTCGTTAAGAAGTTTGCTTTAACGTCAGATTTCCACTTTACTGTAGAAAGACAGGCTGCAGACTAGGCAACAGTCATGGCTAACGATTCACCTAACTTGAGGTCTGAATTGCTTGTAAAGAGAAAGAACAATCTGCCAATGTTGATCGCATTTGAAATGCTATTAATCGTGATTAAAATGTGATTAATCGCAATCAGAATGTGATTAATCACACAACCACTGTTATCTTCAGTTTGCGCTTGTGTTGCTACGATTGATGGCGGCGGATCAGAGGCAGGAAACTTCTCCATCTTCATGAGTTAGCATGAGTTAGACGTCTCAGATGAGGCGGAGGAGGGCACCAACATCCAGCCATGAAGTGCGAATCTTTAAGAGCCTGTTGTCTCAGCGCTCATCTCAGTGGTGGCGATAGTTCGCGAAGCTTGGTCGCTGTTTCGATGTCAGGACTTGGGTTAGGATTTTGCAACAAAGTCCTGGAAATGTGGGATGCTCCAAACTTTTGTTATCATCAGATGCTGTTTTTAACAAATTACTATCATTGGTATCTCTCCCAAAGGCATGATGGGAAACTTTGTTGTGAAAACGCTTTGTGGACAAATCTTTAGTCTGATTTTCCTCCATGAAAATGAGCCATATCTACCCCAAACATCCTGCATGTCAGTGATCATCTCTGAGGTGTTTTCTTTTGCATTTCAAAGGTCCCATATTCTGCAAAAATCACTTTATGAAGTCTTTCAGTGAAATTTGCGGGTCTTTGTTTTTCCTCCCAGCCCACAAAATGTGATATTTAATGACCAAACCTGTTCTTAGTAGAGCTTGTGAATGTAAAATCCTGACCTGAAATGAGCTGTTTGGAATTTGAGGGTTTGCTGACGTCAGCGATTCCCTTTTTTGACCAATCAGGAGCAAGTCTGACCTGATTGGTCCACCATAGCAGATACCCCGAACTCCCTCCGAGAATGCCAAAGTTGAAGAGCCATCACTGCTCTGTTTTTGGCTGTAAACAGCCACAGAGTTCCATGCTCAAGCTTCCCATCTCTGAAGAAGACAGACTAAGTGTCTAGAGTTCATTTATCAGGAAATGTTCCAACTACACTCAGTAAAACTGAGCATGTGTGTGCTTGTCACTTCACGGCCGACTGCTTTTCCAACTTTGGACAGTCCAACAGAGGGCTAGCCAATAGACTGGTCCTGAATCCAGGCGCATTACCAACCATCCTCCAACAAACCTGGGACCCTGGAAATGTGAGTATTTTAAATGCTGTGTGCTGTGGAGCAGATGGAAGAGCTTTTCCTCAGTGTCCCCCCTGTCTCTGTGTTAGCTTCAGGATGCTAACTTCAGCTGCAGTTAGCCTGTTGTTTTAGCCTGTAATGTTACGGTAAACGAGCTTCTCTGTTTTCTAAACATTGTGCACTCGGAGCTCGTGGCGCCGCTCTCAGTGACGTGGAAGAGCGGGGCGGTATCAGCGGTGGCTCATTTACATATGAAGGCCACGCCCACTAAATCAGAGCGTTCTGAACAGAGGGGCTATGAGAGCCTGGAAACAATGCTGCTGTGCTTGATTTATTGGCTTTTTGGACCAAAACATGTTACTACCATTTGATGAAGACATCAATGATCCTGATTAAACTGCAGGAAAGGAGCAGGATGTGGGAGCTTTACTGATCTTTGCACGTTTATCAGTGTCGAGTTTATTTCTTCTTTCTTGCTCAGAAAACAAAAAGTTGTCCCATGTCCTGAAAATCTCTCAAACTTTGTTCCAGGATTTCTCTCATCAAAGCTTTGATGTCAGCAGAAACTAACTCAGAGTCTCTTGAGCATAATTTCATTCGTCCCTGAACCGCTCACACTCTCCTCTCTCCTCTCTTCAACAAATATTTGCCGTGTGCTGAAATTGTTTGAAATGCAGGCTAGGGAAGAAAAAAAATAAACTTTCCGTTTACATATCTGAAACCACTCTGCTGTGCAGTGATGTCATTTCTGACTAACCCTACCTGTCCTCAAAACAACAATATTTGGCGAGCCAGCCGTGACGTGCGGTGACACAGCCAGAGGCCGGTAAACAAAGGGAGTGAACATTTCAGATTATTGGGCCTGAAGGTTGATGTGGTTTGTATTCAGAGGTTTATTTAATCATGATTTTGTTCCTGAATCATCAGAAATAGACGGACGGCTCAGAGTTGGAGCGTGCTCGGTGGATTCGTGGCTCTGACCGCCGTGTGTCAGAAAACAGGTCAGTGAACAATTCCAGGCTGCAGCCCCACAGGTAGAGCCGAGCGGCGCGTTTAACTGGAACACAGTGTCCTGAGCAGGAGTCCTGCAAGGAGCAGAAACAAAGCGAGGAGGAGAGGAGGAGGAGATGAATGAAGAGCATGACAATGGAGGAGAGAGGAGAAAACATGAGATTGAAGATTGAGGAGAAAGTGTCAGAGCACTCCTCACTCCGCTCTGAGCTTGACGGAATAAGGAAGTAGCGCTGAGACCTGATTTGGACGCCGCTCCCATCGTTTCATTCAAAGTGATTCATCTACAAACGCACGCACATGTTTGAGGAGCGAGGGATCAAAACGTTGGTCCCGAGTTTTTCCCAAACTGTGAAGGGATGAGCGGCAGCAGTCGGAGTCTGTCTGGTTCGGGGGCTCCTCACATGTCCACTTAGGCTCAAACGCAGCTGCTTGCTTTTCTGAATTATTCATGAGCTCTTCATTAAATATTCACGTGTGAAAAGCAGGCGCCGTCAGCTACCCACAATCCTCTCCTCTGGGTGTGATGCGAGCAGGAAGCAGGGAGAGGCCGGGATGACAGTTCAGACTTCGTCATAGCTGCTTCAGGATCCTTTATTTTTAATTTGCTCCTCCTCCTCCTCCTCCTCTTTCTAAGTGATCGATTTGTATTGTTCAGGCAGCTGAGCCCCCCTCCCACACACACACACACACACACTCACTCACACACTCACGCTCCTTCGCCCGAGGTGAAAGATGAAGGCGCAGAGAAGACAGAAATAACTAGACAGAGGGAGAAGGCGAGAAAGACACCAGCAGAAGGAAAGCGGGCGAGGGCAGAGGCAGACCTTGCCACGAGCAGGATCTGGGAGAACATGGGGCCCAGGGGGAGGAGATGGAGAGATCGGAGAGGGGAAAGGTGGGAAAGAGCCGAGCAGGGCAGCAACAGGGAGTGATATGATACAACAGGCTGTAAGAGATGCTGACCACCGACCCTGAGAGGGAACACGCTCTTCAAGTTGTTACGGATGAGTTAAAGGTGACGTTTGAAAGTCTGAGGGAACGTCACATCTGTGGCTGCATCCCATTCCCCTTTTTTAGCCCTTTGCCTAATTTTTTGATCAACTTTAGGAGGTAGAGTGTTTCTTGTTGGAGAGGGGAGTCCAGCTTTCTCTGCAAAAGACCATGCAAGTGGAGATCTTCCAGAGTTGGGGGCGTTGAGACTGGGTGTTGTGTTTCCTTGGTAAGGAAAGGAAAGAGCTCCTCAGCTGGTGACAGACACTGTGAAGGAGGAGATGAAGATTTAAGCCAGAGTAAAGTTAACTGTAGTTTAAATAAGATCATTATTGTGTTTAAATAACTCAATGAAGAGTTAGCATATCACTTGAGGAAGTCCAGCGTCTGGTATCACCTAAAGCTCGATGTGTCACACCCAAAGCCTGGACGTGTTAGCAGTGAGAAAAGAAGCTAGATACAGTCTGAGTCCTGGTGCTGACCTGATCACTGCTTCTGGTATCAAATATGGAAATGTGATTAAAAGTGATTAATCAATTAAAAATGTGATTAATCGTGATTAAGATGTCATTAAATCATAATTGAAAAGTGATAAATCAAGACAAAAATGTGATGAATCACAATCAAATGTTATTAATTCCGATGTTTTAAACATGATAAACAATTAATTGATTGATCCAATTCAAATTTAATTTATCCCAATCAAAATGTTATTAATTGTGATTATAATGTGATAAGTCATCATTCAAATATTATTGATAGCAGCTAATATGTGATTAATCAAGACTAAAATGTGCTTCAAAAGTGGTTAACTGCTGTCAAATGTTATTAACTGTGATTCAAAAGTCAATCACAATTAAAATCGAATTTTTGATATTCAAATGCGATTAATTACGATCAAAATTTAATTTATTGCTAATGAATGTTTTTGATTGTGACAATATTGTGATCAGTCATGATACAAATATCATCTGATCACAATTAAAATGTGATTTATTGAAATTTAGGTGTGATTAATCAGGATCAGATGCGATTAATCACGATCAGATGCGATTAATTGTGATCAAATGTTATTAATTGTGATTCAAATGCCATTGATCACGATTGGAAATGTTATTAATTGCAAATGAAGTGTGATAAGTTGTGATTTAAATGTGATTAATTGTGATTTAGATGTGATTAATCGCAATCAAATGTGATTAATCGTGATTGGATGTGATTAATTGTGATTAAAATGCCAATCACAATCAGGATTTGATTAGTAGTAATTGAAATGTAAATAATCGTGACAAAAATGTGTTTAATTGTGATCGAAATACAATGAATCACGACTCAAATGTGATTAGCAGTGATTCAAATGCAAATAATCACAAATAAAAACTGTGGAGCAGGCACAGAGCGGTGAAACCGGTTTGAGTCCGACGAAGAAAAAGTTAATCCCAAGCTGTGCGACGTGTTTGCCCAACTTAAAGAAACTGAACTTAGTGTGATTTTAATCGGATTGTTTTGCAAATACCATCATTCGAACTAAGTGATGCATGTTTTTTTTGTAGTGAATTATTAGACGTGTCCACATCTTTTGGACCTGGGGACTGACGTCCGGACTAAACCTGTGACGATGCACGTTGTGAGCATGTCTTAAATTTAACGTGTTCAGACAGAATCTTGTAGAAAACAGCAGAGATGAAGTAAAGATGAAGAAACTCCTTCTGAAGCTCCTCCTCTGCTCTCCACCGTTTAATGAAACGCTTCTCCTAATTCATCACTTTGACGAGAAAGCCTGAGATGATTAGTGAATAATTTTAAGAGCTCTATTAACAAAAATTAATCAAGAGTTCTGATTGTAATAAATGATTTAAGCCATTTATCAAAACAAACAGCCCAAATATTTTTCTGTTTGAGCTCCTCAAGTCTGAGGATTTTCTCCTTCTCTCCAAGTTTATTGATTGTGCTTCATAAATCTCAGGGATTTAGTCTGTTTGTTGCTCAAATAAGCAGTTTAAGACTTCATTCGACCTCTGAAGAAATAACAGTTTTCACACTTCTCTTCATAAAATGATTATTTGATTTTTATAAAACCCATCAAAGAAGTTAGAAACCTGCTGACTGCATCGCCACAGAGAGCTCTTTGTCCTCAGAGTTCAGCTTGATTTGGTTTAAAAGCTCCTTCGAGATCTGAACTTCACCTCCACGAGACTCTGCCGGGAACTTCTCGCTTCTGCGCTTCTTTAACACAGAAATGTTCTTCTGTCTATTGTTACCAATGCAGCCATTCAGGAAGTCAAGGTGAAGCAAAGGGACGGAGTTATCAGCGCTGAGGGCGGAGGGTTGGGGTTGTTGAGTCAGAGTCAGAGAAGTTTCTTACTGAAAAATGTCTCTGTGCTGAAGTAACTCGAATAATGTGCAATGCATGAAGGATTTGACACGTGCAAATGACTCAAATTGATTCACACATGCAGTATGAAACGCCTTTATGCATGCATTCATTTCCTTTGTGCAGACTGAGTTGCATGATTCTTGCATTTCCGGTGCAGCAGCAGCAGCAGGTGTTGCTCCGTCGAACACACAGACATGCATATGCAGATCCTTCCTCACCCACGTCTTCATTGATGATTCTGCTAAATCTCTGTGGAGCTGTAGAAACTCTCAGCGTTGTTGTTCTCCTCTTGGTTTGTGGTGTATAATCTCATGTGATGTGACAGAGTTTGAGCTCATCTTTGTGCTTGAAGTGAGATTGAGATTTTTTTGTGCATGAATCAGAATCGACCTCAGAGCAGACACGGCTAATTTATTTCCACATGTCGTCGAATCGCAACATGCAAATGGTTTTGTTCGCCCAGCAGAGGATGATTTCAATCAGAGTGTGGATTTTTTTCCAGAGTAACAGGGACAGTGTTTGTGGAAAGCTTTGTTTGAATAATTTAAAGGTAATTTTTTTGAACACAGCTGTGGGAATAACATCCACCTCTGTTGTGTTTGGATGGAGGCAGAAATCTCTGAGAATTATTTCTCAAAACCATCATTTGTGAATAAAAACAAAACTATTTGCAGCTTTGATTCCTCGGGAGCAAATGGGGGAATGTGAGCAGAATCCTCAACGTGCAGGATGCAACGACGCAGTTTCGGTGAAACAAGGTGGCGTTGATGAAATCAGCTGGAAACGAGCGGGAGAATTGGCGGCGAATGATCGTGATGTCTTCTTTTATGTCAGCTCATAAACGCGCTGGATTTGGGTTACGAGCTCGCATCTGCAAACCGTGAACATGACATCGCTTTGGAAAGGAGAGGCCGTGATTGGATGTGTGATGCAGCAGTTGATTAAACGCCGTCCTGCACGGACGCCTGCTCTGTATGCAAAGGGTCAAGTGCGGTGAAACGTGCAGCGTCGGCCCCACTCCTGGGACGCGGCGAGAACCCTGAGGCTCTGATGTAAGATCAGCCGTTCCCATCCGCGCTCTGACCTCGGTCCTCGCAAGTAAACATGCAAGCTGACCCCGGAGCAGAGCCGTGGGCCAAGTCCCGCCCACGCCATACACTCACCCTGCTGAACGTGTTCGTACTGAGCTTTTTTTTTTTTTTTTTTCCCATTGACCCAGATACTCATATTCTTCCCCCAGAGAGCCGCCTCTTTCACTCTGAGAGGCTCATTATTTTACTGGAGAGCTTCCCCTGTTTCTCCAGCGGAGGGGGAGGAAGTGGGGCAACCTGGTCCACATGCTGCACAGGGGTGCATTCAGGCCCGCTCCGTTTCCACAGGGAGGCATACTGGATCCACACAATTAACGCAGCGTAAAATAGAGTCAGCAAATTTGCAGCAAATTATGGGTTGCTTCATTATTTCCACACTATCCCCATGCGTAATTGCCCCTCTCCAAATTTGGCCAACTCATTTGGTTGTAAATCATCTAACCGGCCGTGCTTTTATTAAGCCGCCGCGCTGAAGCCTGGGTGAGATTCGGTTCTGACCGTCTGCTCCACATACATCACGACGCTGCAGCCTACTTAGCAGGCGGTGAAACGACAAGAGAGCATCAGAGGAGCACAAGGGAGTTTGCCTTTGTGTGGGATTTCAGGTAGATTAGAAGGACGGCTCGAAGGATGGTGCAACATCAGAGATCGCTTACACGACTCCAAACATCAGTTCTGCCTTCAGACTCAATCTGAGCCACATTCACCAAACCAGGACAGAAAAATGTCCCGTTTCAAGACATTTGAGCAAATTTTGTCTTGTTGCAACAGCTCAGCCGTCGTCACATCCTGAACAGTGATGCTAGCATCTTGAGCATGCTCAGTCTTCTTCCTCCTGCTGTGGAGAACACTCAAACAGCCCCCTGTGAGGATGTCTCTGGACCGTCTTGTTTACGTCACACCGCCCACGTGGAGCAGTGTCCATAAATGATGTATGAGGAACATGACATGTTGGCTTTGCGTGCACAGGATTTCAACCACCGCTGGGAAGCTCCTTTGGAGACGTGACCTGAATTGACCTGTTCACAGCCAAATGTCCAACACGGACGTCCTGTTCACTGCTCTCTTTGGTGGCGTTGGTGTTTGGATGTCATGTGAAACAGGAAGTGAGCCTTGATCTATCTGCGCTTACACCATGATGAGTTTCAAGTTCATATTGTAAATCCTAAATCCTTTTCTGTTTATGGATTCTGATTTCTTTAGCTGTTCCTTTTTTGCATCTCCAACAAGATACTGCTTCAAGCCATTACTGAGGACACTCATTTGAAGAAAGATGAAAGAATTTGACTTTTCTCAAGAGATCCAAACCCCTAAAAAGGGGAAAACCTAAAACATGTATTGGCAAAATGAAGGCAGGAAGGTTTGCGTCATTGTTTTTCCTTACTGCAGCTTTGAGTGCATCTGTCTAGCCCAGGGGTCTGCAAACTTCACTTGCCTCAGCTCACCTGGATTAGAGTTATTCTGGAGCCACAAAATCTATTTTATCTTCACAATAAAGACGAAAAAGTGTATAAATGCTGAACATAGTAAAAATCTCGTGAAAAATTATCTAAGAAATAATTTCGTTTTTGTTTATAAAATTGCACATGTGCTGTCCTAGTTTTTATTATTAATAAATTTGCAAAAAATTTTTTTTAACAGAAAACGTCATCTCTTTCATAAATGATAAAATTATGGAATTTCTATACGTTTCAATAAAGAAAAAATATAATTTCAAAAATTTGCTTTTTTTTTTAAAAAGAAAAGAAATTTCAAAAATTTGCAAAAATGTCAAAAATTGGCACAAAAATATTTAAAACATTTCCCAAATTTTCCAAAAAGTAAAAATATAAATATTAAGCTAATATTAAAAAAAGTCAAAAAATTGCAAAACTTTCATAAATATGCAAAAATAATGTATTTTAAAGAATTTCTTTATTTTCAAAAATGTCAGAAATTAGCAAAAATAATAAAACAAAATTCAAAACATTTCCCAAAATTTTCTGAAAAAGGTAAAAATATCAATATTTAACAAAATTTAAATGTCAAAAATTGCAACAAAAAATATATATAAATATGCATAACAAATAAAAAGTGTGTTTTAAGAAATTGCTTTATTTCCATAAATTGCCAAAATGTCAAAAATTGGCAAAATAAAAGTAAATTTAAAACATTTCCCAAATTTCCCAAAAAGTATTAATATCAATATTTTGCAAAAAATGAAATGTCAAAAGATTGCAAAAAATCATACATTTGCAAAAAATAAAATTGTATTTTAAAAAATTGCTTTATTTTCAAAAATTGCAAAAATGTCAAAAATGCATTTTTTTTAGAAAATAAATTTTGATTATTAGCAATATTTTTCAATTTTCAGAAATTTCAAAAATATGCAAAATCTACAAAAAAAATGTATTTTATTTTTTAAAAAAAATCGACAAAAAATAAAATTCTTTAAAAAGTTTTTAAAACTTTATTGCAAGTGGTGATGCATATTTACTTAAATAAAATGTTAATACATGGTTTTAGTCAGAGCCACATGAGGCTCCAGAGCCACAGGTTGAGGACCCTTGATCTGGATGATTTTCTGTGTTGTTGCTGGTGACAGATTTATCATTTGTGATTGAAATCTGCAGCATTTTTGCATGAAGGCATCGTGAACAAAGATCAGGAAGGTTGGCAGATGAGGGAAACGTGTCTTTGCTGTCTCATTTTAAAGCCTCTGCTGTGTTTAATCCAGTGAATCTGCAAATTCCCCCGGAATAAGGAGGAATAATGAATACATAATGTTAGGAGTGGCTGCTGAGGAACATGTGAACATGAATAATTGAGGCCACCTTCTATTTTGAACAGCGTGTGTGGATTGGAGACGTTTGTGGCCGTAATGATGACTGATGCTTGGACTCGCTGGTTACAGACATGCATGGAGACCTAATGGTTAAAGATCAGCTGCAGCGTTATGCGCCACGCCTCCCCGGCTCGGCACCTGGTTCTCCCACAGTCCGTGAGCCGCGCTGTTGCAGAGCGGATTTCCAGACAGGACCAGGCGGAAGAAACGCGGCAGAGAGAGACGAGCAGCGAATGGGGGAGTGGAGGAAGAGGAGAATGTGACAACTGCTGGATGCGGACAGAGTGTGTGCGGCTGGCTACACTGCCTTTGGGGAGGCCTCGTTCTCTTGCACCTGTCCCTCTCCGTCTCCGCGGCCAGGCGCAGTTTGGGCGAGAGCGACGCTCCTTTATTTATCAGGCGGCGGAGGCGCACACACACACACAGACACACTCTCACACACACGGCACTGTAGGCACACACACACGGAGCCTACACAGGGCAGGCTGGCAACATGACTTCATCCTACAATCTGGATTTTCTGCCTGATATGATGGTGGAGAGCCGCCTGCTCGTTCCCGGAGACAGAATGTGAGTTTTTCCTCTCGCTTTTTACGCGTGTGATTTCTGCTGTGTGCTGTCCTGAAAAGCAGCTGTCCGATGTGGAAATGTTGCTCCGCTGCTGGATATGTGACTGGAATCGGGGTCAGAATGAAGGCTGGAGCCGGCGTGCCTGTGTCTGTGTGTGACTGTGTTAGTTCTGCCTGCTTCTTGTTAATATCCGTCGATAAATTGCGCGTTGATCGCAGGAGCGCCCGGGGCTGTTATCAGCTATAGACAGGATGGTGATGAATGATCGCCATTATGGGGAATAAATGCTGCCGCTGCGCATAAACCTTGTCTTTATGGAGCTCTTATAATCTGCTGCATGTCGTCAAATTGTTGTAACGCGTCGGGTCGACTCTCGGAGCGGTGGGAGCATCGCTTTCCCGTCTCGCTCCGCGGACTCGAGGAGGGGAAGTTGCTCTGGATTTGCGGCAGCCGCCCTTTCTCCCAGTCTCCCAGTCTCCGGCTCTTGTGGGGCTGGGGACGGAGGATTTTGGGACTGTGCAGCCGGCTGTGGGAGCGCACCACGCTGAGACACATAAAGAGCGGAGAGGCAGCTCTCCTTTCTGTCTCTGCTGGCTCGGAGTGAGCTCCAGTCACATGAGACTCGTTTCACTCCGAATCCAGAGGCTGTGTGAGGAGAGGAGAGGAGGCACAGGAATGCATGCATGACTGCTATCCCGTGTCTTTCGATTGCATTTAGTGTAATTCAGTTAAACTCCGGAATGTCTCCAGTGAGGGACAAAGGGAGGTTTCATCTCCACATCATGGTCATGCGTTTGCGTTTCCCCCTCCACGGTGCATGTCCCACTTATGTCCCCTCAGCTCACAGCGCTGAGTTGCTGATGGATCATGTTCCTCTTTTCTCTTCTTCTTCTTCTTCCAGCAGAGAAAACGTTGCTGTACTTCCTCCTTTCATCTCCTCATTAAAGACCTTTTTTTTTTTTTTAATCCTGTCAGCTCAATCTGGTCACAGCCAATACTCGGATGCTGCTCTTAACTTCTGGTGACTCATGATGGTACAGAATAGATCAAACGTAATGAAGTGTGCATATGTGAGTGTGTGAGGAGACTAGATTCAGAGGAGTCATCATGCAGGACTTTTAAGGATACTGCTCCATAATCCATGAAGGCGTGCAGCCGCTGAGATGAACAGCAGATTCAGAGAGTGATGGAAATATTGGAGATGAATCGATTTATTCTGCTGAATTAAACTCTTTGGTTTCATAGTTTCAACCTTTGCGCCTGTGAACTCTTCAGCCGTCCAAAAATGAGTCGATTCGTTTGCAGTAATTTGCATTAAAGTGTCTGTTTCCAAAAATTCAAGGCAGCACTTTCACGTTTTGTTGGTGTGGAGGTGTTCTTCCTGTTTAACCATGCACGCCGCTGCATTTTGATCATAATTGCACGCTTGGTTGTCTTACTGGAGGATACCTCTAGAGGGCACTCAAGAGCTGTATGCAACAGTTGATTTAGCGCACTTTAACTTGAGGGTGTCAGCGGCTCAGGGTGCAGCGAATCAGGTACCATCAGCACCGCTCTCTTTCAGATTTGTGACATTTTTCCCATGCAAGGCTGCAAAATTCTCCAAAAAAAAAACATTTTTTATCTTCTGAGATATTTCGACAGGCATGCTTCACGACATATTTGACAGTTTTCTTCACATCCTGCGTGGAAATTAAAGTGATCCTCCAGGATGGATCAAGTTGGGTCTTATCACAAGGTTTAGGGCAGAAATTACCCCTTCAGCAGTGTTTTTGTGCAGCAGAAGCCCAGAGCGCTCACACCAAACACCCCCTCCCTGCTCCTCTGCAGGTTTCCTCTGCACTCAGACGGGGCCATATTTTACTTGACCAAAAACACAAATAAACAGACTCCCACTGAAAAAATCTGATATGGGTCTGCATTCACGCTTTATTTAGAGAATTTTCAGAGCGTTACTTTCACACAAAAACGCCGCTAAATAAGGCTCTAGTTCTCATTGTGTCGTAAAACGGCGCTACCTCCACTGCAGAGCCACAGCTGGCTATGAGGCGCACGCCGCTTAGTGTATCAATTCGCGCGCGGCGTGCCAGATATAAACAAACGCAGGTACGCTTTGTTGGCTTTGCGTGCACAGGATTTCAACCTCTGCTGGGAGGCTCCTTTGGAGACCTGACCTGATTTGACCTGTTCACAACCAAACGTCCAACACTGACGTCCTGTTCACTGCTCTCTTTGGTGGCGTTGGTGTTTGGATGTCATGTGAAACAGGAAGTGAGCCTTGATCTATCTGCGCGTACACCATGATGAGTTTCTTTGACGAAATCAAACAAATTTGTGCCTCAATCTGAGCAAAAAACAGACGTGAACACAGAAACTAAAAGATGCACCCTCCCACCATCTGTCACACAAACTGTACCAAAGATATGAGTCCATATGGTCAATCTTAAATCCTTTCTGTTTATAGAGTCTGAACGTAAAGATGAGTGATTAGTAAGCACAAAAACGCAGGCAGACTACCTGAGTTTGTTTGTGCGGACTGATACACTAATCAGCGAGCGTCTCATAGCCAGCTGTGGCTCTGCAGCGGAGGTAGCGCCGTTTTACGACACGATGAGAACTAGAGCCTTATTTAGCGGTGTTTTTGTGTGAAAGTAACGCACTGAAAATTCTCTAAATAAAGCGTGAATGCAGACCCATATCAGATTTTTTTGGTGGGAGTCCGTTTATTTGTGTTTTTGGTCAGTAAAATATGGCCCCGTCTGAGTGCAGAGGAAACCTGCAGAGGAGCAGGGAGGGGGTGTTTGGTGTGAGCGCTCTGGGCTTCTGCTGCACAAAAACACTGCTGTAGGGGTAATTTCTGCCCTAAACCTTGTGATAGGACCCAACTTGTTGCGTGCAGCGAATCAGGTACCATCAGCACTACCTCTGTCAGATTTATGGCGTTTCTTTTTCCACGTTAGGGTGTAAAATTCTCCAAAAAACACTTTTTTTTCTTCTCAGATATCTCAACAGGCATGCATCACAACATATTTAACAGTTTTCTTCACATCCTGTGTGGAAATTAAAGTCGAACAGATCCAATTTACAACCGTGGTCATGTCTGCGTTTGTTCGTTGTGCAGTCAGCTTCTTGATTGGCTTTCATTCCCTCAAATCGACTATTCTACAACCATTAAGAAATCAAGACTTGCTTGAATTTTTCTGGGAAGTAGGAGGTAAGACCCAGATGTGAGCGACTGCCTTTTCTCCCACTGCTCACGTGCAAACTGCATCTTGCATCCTTGTGTTTAATTTTTCAGGACGTGCACAGATGCAGGACGATCATGCACGCACTCAGGGGTAGTTAAAAGCAAGATTATCTCCGTCCCGACGTTAAAATCGCTCTGACATTTTCTTTCTTCTAATAGCCGTAAAGAGCCTTTAATTTCTCCTCCCTGTTGTCTCCAAATCCTTGTTGCAAAAAAGTCCCCACACTTCTTTCTGTTGTGTTTAATGTTTGATGGACGTCCTGCAAAACTCGTGAGCAGGACTTGGGAATAACAGACTGCAGAATGCAACAACCGACCAATCAGAGACAAGCTTTTATCTTGCACTAACTCTGTTTTCTCCCTGAATCCTTCATATTCCCGTTTCCTCCACACTGACACGAGTCCGGGGCGTGCACTTCACCTCCTCCATCGACTCCCCATGCAGTCTGTTTCCCAGATCCAGCGCTGATGAGACGGCTTTCTCATTAATCAGTGTCATCTGCCCTGACGGCGTGGGCCCCGCGTACGACCGGCAGGGGTTAGACGAGAGGAAGCCATCATCCTCCCTCTTCCTCTTCCTCTTCCTCTTCCTGCAGCCCCACTCACGGGTGTATCAGGCTCAGAGTGAGCGGTTTATGAAGAATGTGTGTCGCCGGCGTAAAACAGTGGCCTCTTACCCCCGCCGCCGAGGAGGCGGACAGATACTGCTTATGGAGATGACACTTTGTATTTACGGGAACACGCCTCTGGAGCCTGGTTATTTCGCCGCAGAGAGGCTTCTCATGGAGATTTGTGCCGTGGCGTTTAATGTCAGGGTGTTAAAATCTGTATTCATGCCAGCCGGTTAACATCTGAGTGTGTTTGGGTCAGGACGTGCATCTGAAACGACGAATCAAACGCGTTCACGGCGGTTCATCGTCTGCATAGAGTCGGATCTGCGTGTGGCTCAGGTTTGTAAGAATACAAGACGTAGCTCTCATGGGTATTGGTCGGAAAAGGTCAGGAAAAATACCTTCAGTGCTTTTCATTTGTGATATTTAAAGGTGAAAACACAAAGCTGGGATTCCATCCAGCATCCGTTCTCTTCCGTTTACCTTTGGTGAATAATAAGACACATTTTCATGCGTTTATCCCAGCGTTCCTTTTCCCCGGCCTCGCTGCTCCCCTCTGCTGAAGCTGACAGCTCCTGACAACATCAGACTTGACAAATATTAGCTGAGATCATATGAGTACTAAGTGGAACTAACAGCCTAATCTCCCTCCATCCTATCATGTCAGGGCTGGGAACATGAAAAGGGGGTTAAGTGAGAGGACCAGGAAAAAACGGAGCAGGACCTCTGCCCTCCACTTTCCACAAGAGCTCCAGAGCCGAAGGAGTCGGGCGGTTGTCTGGGAAATATGCGACCCCATCACCTCCTTTGAATCCTTCTATAGGACACACTTCTTCAGGGGTTTTCACACTTTTCAGGCTGCAGGAGGGACAGTTTTAAAGGAGTGTGTTGTGAAACAGCAACAGGAACTTGAGGTTGTTGGTTTTATCCAGAACACTGTGTACAGATTCACAATGATGCCTGAAAACGTCACTTCCATTGGCCTCTGGGAGGGAAATGTATATCTGAGCCACCCAACCCACACACTCACCCCTTCTTTCCCCGACTTCCTGATCCCCTCGAAGGCTGAAAGGACACAAATCATGGAGCCAACAGCTGAAAAAGTCCTGTGAGAGACAACATAGGGTTCTCATGAGAAATGTATGTAAGGGTCTGTGTGTTTGGAGGAGGGGGCAGGATGGACAGTTGCACAGGAAGGAGGCGAAGGGGGCAGGATTGAAGAAGAAAAGCAGTTTACGGTGCAGGAAAATGACTCTGTTGTTCTTCATGGTGACTTCAGACCAAAACAACCACAGACTCAACCAGCGGTAGACGAGCAACTCCCGTGTCCAGCTCTTAATCCATTCAATGCCCTCGTGCTGTTTTGTCCAGAAAACAAAACCCGACATCTCCTCCAGCTTTTCCCAGCGTTGCCTCTGAAACGCTGTTTGATTAAAGCCAGAGAGAAAGTCTTCAATGAAACCAATTTAAAAGCATTTATAATTGGAAACATTGCTTTGTGAATTAGCAGACCTTGATTAAATGTCACCCCGGCAGAAAATGCAATCTGGAGATCACAGGGATGACGAAATCAGACAGAGCCTGCTGCGTTTCTGCAAAACAAGCGCTCATTATTTCCCCTATGGTCTTTGAATCTGTTAACAGAGGTCTTTTCTTGGAGCTCTGTGCTGAAGGGTTAAAAACTGCACTTCCTTTAGAGTCCACAAGGGGCTGGCTGCAGAAACAGGAAGCCACATTCACACCAGTTCAAAAAGTTTAGCCCATATAAGGGCATTGCTGGATCTGCCTCTTTACCTCGTTGTACAAAACTAGATTAAGTTCAACATTGGGGATGTCAAACTTACATACAAGCGAGAAAATAATACTTTTCACTCTGTGTTGTGGCTGAATTATATGATTCGTATTTCATGAACCAAACTTCTTAACTCAAAAAGTTGACGTCAAACTGGAAAGGCTAATGTATAGTAAACAGGTGGTGACAGGGTGAGCGGCATATGTGAAGCATGTGAAGTAAGAATAATAAAAAATGTTTATTTTATACAGTTGAAAAATATTCTTTAAGGGATAAATTGATGTAAAAATTTAAAGTTTAAAAAGCTGAACAATTAATGAAACATAAAACAAGAATGCAATTATCCAATCGCAAAGGCTGCAATTTAAAAAAATAAATCAAAAAAATAAATAAATAAAAATAAAAACTTGCAAAAAAAAACATGCAGAAACGTTAACATAAAAATGGCCATAAAAATTTGAAGTTTAAATATTTGTAGGGCTGAACAATTAATGAAACATAAAACAAGAATGCAATTATCCAATCGCAAAGGCTGCAATTAAAAAATAAAAAATATAAATAAAAATAAAAACGTGTAAAAAAAAAAAAAAAAACATTCAGAAACATAAGCATAAAAATGCAAAAAATACCCACCCATACCAAAAAATAAAAAATAAAATAAAATGAATTAAACAAATAAATTAATTAATTAATAAAAAATAAAACAAAATAAAAAAAATCGCAACATCAGTCCAAAAAAATTGCAATTTGATTTTCGTCCAAAGTCGTTCAGCCCCAAATTTATAGTTTATTTGTTTAACTAAAATCTCAATTGAAGGTAACAATAGCTGACGTGAACAGGGTGTGTTGACATTTCTATCCTTATTTAACTCTCCTTTTCAACATTTGTCAAAACACTGAATTTTCTTGCTGTTGTCACAAAATTCATGTTTGAAGTGATTTGTAGAAATCTGCAGCTTCCAGATGCTCTCATCAGCTCTGCAGTTGTTGCCCGGATTGCAGGACAGGATGTTTCTCCACCATGTATTTTGTTATTGAGAATGAAACCCTGCTGTTATGGGGTGTTGACCAATCAGAATGAGTGTGTGTTGATCAGCTGGTTGTGAATTTTGTGACTGATATCAAAGGCGCTCAGCTGAATGTGAAAAGTGATTCTTTGAGTCTGTAATTAACGATCCCTCTCTGGGGACCAAGTGACTGTTTTTATTCTCCACCTGCTTGGATGACACTGCCCTGACACCATGAGACCCCCACTTTAAAAACATGAACGCCTGCAGGTGTTAATTTCCTGTTTGTGCCTCTAAAGGCAGACTTCAGTCCAAGGACGCAGCTTGTTCCTCTGCTGAGCGCTCACATTCTCCTTTTTCAAAGTAATATCATTCTTTTATAACAACCTAACACAGAAGTCTGCGTTTTTGGGTCAGGGAAAACTGTTTCACCACCACACATCTCGAGATAACCCGGGGTCAGTTAGGGATAAACAAGCAGACAAACATCTTCTCAGCCGTAACGCACAAGGTAGATCACACATCACAGGCTAATTTATGGCCTGTTTATCAAACTGACACATCAGCTTTTTCTGCGGGACGTGTAAGGGAAAGACAAGACGGATCAGAAAGACGAGAGGGGTGAAAATTGACTTGGGCAGACCGGGAGAGGGGAAGGTGTGAAAGAGGGAGATGGTTTGACAGCAGCCGGGGATGGACAGCTGGCGTGGCTCGTCTGAGAAAGAGATAACACAAAGGAAGGAGAAAACAAGAAAAGGCTGTTGCTTTTGGATTTGTTTTCCTCCTAACAAAGAGATCCTCTCATTTTTTTTTCCACAGTGACACAAATGTTGAGAAATAAGCTGAAAAACAAAACGGATCATGTAACGAGCGTTTGTGCTCATGACGCTGTTATTTAGAGGAGAAACTCGTACTGTACGCTGATGTATGATATGATGGAGTCGTCTTCACGCATCACCAGCTGCAGCGTTGTTTTATGTCGCTTTCTCTCCGTGTGTGTGTGTGTGTGTGTGTGTGTGTGTGTGTGTGTGTGTCATTATGATGAATGTCTTTGCTCTGCTGGGGCTCAGGAGCAGTTGTCTGTGGCTGACACGGCTGTGTGTAGGTGGTGATGTATCACAATCGGGCGTCTGAGGTCTCAGTGTGTGTGTGTGTACGTGAGTGTGTGAGCAGGTATGGGTACACGTTAGGGTCAAATAGCAGCGTCATAATTATGGAAGAGGTGTAGTTCTCTGAATATGAATGTGAAACCACAAGAAAACATTTACATCTAGATCTGATGAGAGCTAAACTTAACATATATCACAGCTTTCATCCCAAATATTAAAGAATAAGCTCCTCAAAATGCCACAAGCTAGCTGACTTCTTGTTCCTTAAGCTTTCAGAAAAGCCAGTTTGAAAATTAATGGGTGACAGCCCTCGATAGAAACGCCTTGTTTTTGTTTCACAACAGTTAGCTTTAGCGTCAATGAGGAGTCAGCCTAAAAAGTTTGCACAAGAAGAGTCTTGACCCTTCCAGTCAGACGTATCCAGCCCAGAGATTTTGCTAATTTATTAACTCTGAAATCTCGTTAGAGCACCAGGGCTCCGGTTTTAAGAGTGCTCTTTTAATTACCCGAACTCCTAACGCAAAATTTCAAAAGCCTCCTTAAAGAAGAGAAGACAAGCTTGTGGCTATATTAGGGGTATTACGGTACTGTGTAGGAGTCATGCACAGGTGATGGCTGATACAAGCTGTTCTCATTACCGTAAATCTTCAACTATTTGGGCTAACGAAATATTTAAAACAGCTCCTGAAAGAAGAGAAAATAAGCTTCCAATGCATAAATTCTGATTTTTTAAGAGCACATATGAATGATTGAATGAATGAATGAAGGCTTTATTTCAAACATGTGAGAGTAGTGTAAAAAAACAAAAACAAAAGAACAAATTAAAACACTTAAATCAACTAAAACAATATTAACTTAACATATTCCAAAATGAGTAGGAGGAAGCAGTAGCTTATTTAATCCTACCCCTTCTCCACTTAAAAATTATACAGTTTACTTCCTGTGTATCCTGTTTTACTTTCTTTTCTTTCTTTTTTTTTCGATCATACTCACCAAACACAAGTAACTAAGCATATTTACCTGTGCCAATAAAAACACAGGTAAATAATAACAAAACCAATAAAAACTTAACTTTAAAACTTAACAACTTAACCAATAAAACCAATAAAAACTTAACAAGGTTAATAAAACAAGGTTATTAACAAGGTTAATAATGAGAAAACCAACAAACAAAACAAAAAAAGGTGAGCTGTTTGATACACAGGTGAGAGAAGGTGAAGTAGCAGATAACCCAAATATTGAACGCTAAAATTGCTTGAATTTAAAACTTTACCTTTTTTAGGCTAACTGACAAAATGAAGAAAGCTAGCTCCTTAAAATCAAAATCAGAATCAAGTTTTATTGCCAAATTTTTTTGCACATACAAGGAATTTGTCTTGGTGTGTTGGTGCTAACACGTAACAAGAAAATAATGAAAATGCAACTAGAATATAGAAAAAGTTAAGATATAAGATACACAAATATGCATAAATATATAGAGAAAAATACTGATAATGAAATAGAATAATACAAAAAAGAATAATAAAACAATAAATGGGAAATATTTAGAGAAAAATGAAATCATAATAATTATACTGAGAAAGAAATGCATAATCAAATGCAAACTCCCAAATTACCCTCATTGTGCTCTGAGTTAGCTCGTTAGCTAGCCTCTAAGTGCATCAATAATTAACCAACGTTGCAAGCTAGCTAAGAGAGGGTTCAACATCCAGCTAGCTTAGTTAAGCTAGCTCCGTGCTAAAAGCTGATTATCAGACTTCAGGTTGAAGTAGCATCAAGAAGCTATCTGATCAGGCGCTTGCTTTGAGTTAGCATGTTAGCTTCTGCAGCAGTGACTCAGCACCTGATAACTTTGATAGCTAATCCCTAAAAAAGAGCCAGGTCTCTGTGTTTCTTGACTTTACTTTAGGAACATTCAGGTCCAGATGCTTGTGGAGCAGAGAGGTATCAGGGTTAAACTGAGGAAGTCAGCTGCTAACGTCGCAACTGACTTCAAGTTCATCCCAAAGATTAGCGGACATACCTCAGTCCACGCTCAAAGCACATGCTGGACATTTCATTCTGCAAGCAACACGCAGACGATGCCGTTGTTTCCGTTGCACATGCTCTTTGTTTGGAGGATGTTGATGTAGCAATCGAGGTGTGTAACACTCCGTCTTGATGCACGTTTAACTGATAAATTGATTCGACGCTTGGAGAACGCAGAGGTTAGCGTTAGCTCCACGTTTTATCCCCTTTGATTCCTGGTTTGTTCACGTTAGTCTGCTGCATTAGTCTTCAGATCTTATTCAAGCCTGGTATACATCACACTGCACACACACACACATTACACACACTTTACCTCCTGAATTGAGCCGTGCAAAGAGAGGGTTGGGTGTGTGTGTGTGTGTGTGTGTGTGTGTGTGTGATCGCATGTGTCTGAGCGAGTCTTCTGTTTTCACAGAGTATTTCATCACTTGGCCTTGAAACGAATGAAGCATGCACATGCTTTCAGTGCTGCATACACACACTGCCACCCACATAAATAGGCGGAATACACACCACGTGACACACACACACACACACACACACACACACACACACACACAGTCTCCACGTTGTTCACATCATGTCCCTGGGCTGTAGTGACGGGCAGAAAAATAACTGAATCCTCAGAGAACACAACAATGATCTCTCTTCCTCTTATGGTTTATCTTTATTTCTCCTCCTCCTCCTCCTCCTCCTCCTCCTCCTTCTCCTTCTTCTGTCTCTTCCTCTCCTTCCCTTTCTTCCTCTCATTCTCAATACTCAGCCGTTGCATTCGTACCGTGCAGCGGCATTTACTCTGCCTTGCCAGAGGGAGAGCTTACCTCATGCATGTCTCAGTAGATTCCTCCTCCCCCCTCTCCCCCATCGCCTCCCCCCCGTTCCTCCCTTTATCCCTCTTTGGCCTGTATCTTCCTCGCTTTCTCTCCACACTCCCACTCTCCCCCTCTTCCTCCATTCAAGCGTGCTAAATGCTTTACCTCTGTCAACTCTTGAGTCTGAGAGGAGCTCATTATTGTGGAGAAGGAGGGGAATTTGGATTAGGAGGCAACATTCGTGGACTGAGGCTCTTGTTCGGCTAAAAGAGCCATCAGAATTACAGAGGGGTAGATTTACCTGCCTCACTCGGCGGTATTATTCTCTCCACACGAGGGCCGAGGGTTTAACTGTGATCTTTAAATTATTACTGCCTGGAAAAAACTGCAGGAAACCCCTAAAAATCAAGAGCAGATGGACGACTGTCTCTAAGCTAAAGATAGACGGATATGATTTCTTTCAGGGCCGATACTGACACTGATTATCAGCGGTCAAGGAAGCTGATATGTGGGCCGATATTCAACACTTAACTCCATTTAAAGCCTTTAAGCTAGGGATGTACGATATATCGGTATCGGCCGATGTTTGTCATTTTTTAACCTATCGATATCGGTCGATATTTACTCACTAGCTGCCGGCATTTTCAAAGCATCTTGAACGATCTTTCAAGACCCAAATAATCTTGTTTTCTCTGACTTTGTAAACACTAAAACTACCTAAGAAGAGTGGACTCTCTTCTCTTATGTCTCTCTTCCTGTTTTTGATCCAAAAAACAGACAAAATGTACTTTTTCGATCAGGTTCATCTCGGGTGCTCCATCCTTTGATCCTCTCCATGGTCATCTTTTGTTATGATTGCGCCGCTATTTCTCTCTGAACTACCTCGACACATCATCTTAGATTGTTTTTTTTTTATTATTATTATTATTTTCTATTATTTTAATCAATATTGATATCTGTAAATATCAGTTATCAGCCATATCCGCCAAAATTTCCACATCAGTGCATCCCTACTTTGAGCATATGTTTATCAAACAGCTCCCAGGCTCAGTAGCTTTCTTTTGGAGTTAAATGAAAATGTAAAAAAATAAATAGCTCACTAAAGTTTTCTACAGGAAGTCAAGTTTTCACAAAAAAATGTCTCTGGGTGTCACCAATCAGATGATATTAGATGCTAGAGACAGAGGTGCAGCTGTGTTGGAGCCAAAATAACACAGTCTGAAATTTAATTTCTTATCAGCCACTGGATTAAGGAAAAAAAAAAAAAAAGCTGATATGCTTCAAATTGCTAAATATTGGATATAGCGTGGAAAAAAGTGATGCACCTCTGCAAAGGTTCCTGCAGAATCCAGGTAGATGCACTCCTCATACCCAGCTCTCCTGATCACACTGTGCCTCCAAACCTCCTGCAATGCCCCCCCTGAGTGTCTTGGTCAGCTTGCACGAGTCTAACCGTCGGCCCACGTGACAGGAGGGGCCCTGTGACATTAGAAAGCAGAGCAACTTCAAGCCTGCGATCACATGGTCGTCAAAGGCCAGGGAAAGGTCAGAGCCACCTGCTATCAGGGTGCAGAGCACGAGTCACACCCTGCTCTTCACCCCACACTCCTCTGCTCCTCTTTCTTTAACCCTCTGCGGCTCACTCCTCTGGTTTTTCTCCTTCAGTGTCTGGTC
This sequence comes from Halichoeres trimaculatus, assembly GCF_033239565.1. Lineage (NCBI taxonomy): Eukaryota > Metazoa > Chordata > Actinopteri > Labriformes > Labridae > Halichoeres > Halichoeres trimaculatus. The sequence continues at coordinate 1,320,225 of NW_027437199.1, read as the reverse complement.
CTAATTGGTTATTTACTGCTGAAGTCTTCCTCTTGTCAAGCAAACGCTGTGACGAGCTCTGGTTGATTAAGTTCAGATGGCGCTCATTTCCATGTCTGCACGTTTCCCTTCCAGATGTTGATGCTGTTTATTCAAATCAAATCCAAAGTGAGAGTCGTATCACTTCCTGTGGATGACAGGATGTCGAGCATTCTCCTTGTTTGGAGGAAGATTTGCTTTTACATAAAAAGTGATTTAACTGTCATGTCTAAAAATATTAGCAGAAGAAGTAGAGTGGAGCTAAAATAAGCTGGTTTGATAAGATCAGACTGTCCATAAATATCTCATAACGTCCTTATTTCACCTTTTGAAGGTTGACTTCTCTGAGTTTAAGTGGACAGAATTTATGACTGACATTTCCTGATAGATTCAGTATTCAAAGAGTACTTTATTCAGATTTTCTTGGTGGATCAGCTTTTCAATGTCTGTAGAGAAATGTTAGTGTCTTCAATAAGAGTTTCCTGATTGGATATTGATATCAGATATAGGTCTGATGTCAGCAAAAAGGAGAAAGGGAGTATTGGATTATATTGGCCAGCATCTAAAAATCTCACTTTTATTACTATTTTATTTATTTATTTATTTATTCATTTATTTATTTTTTATTATAATAATTTTATTAAATTATTCTCAATTACTATTTGAAAAATTATAACTATTATTAACACGGTTTTATTTTATTATTATTATTTATACCAAAAATAATAATGTATTATTATTATTATTATTATTATTATTATTATTAAAAAGTATTTTTTATTTATCTTATTTCGTTTTTTTTATTTATTTATTTATTTTTTTTACCACTTAAGCTCTATTTTTTTTCTACTTTTAAAATATATGCTCCAGCTCTTCTTTCCAGCACGCAGAGCTCACGCTACCATAACAACAGCGTGTGATAAGGTGCTAACAAAGTAGCAAAGAGTTGGGGTGATGTCGGCTGTCCAGTTGTATTTTTGGGTTTAGTTCCTAAAAAGATGTTGCAGCTGAGTCCAGAACTGGTCATGCACAAGTTTCCCAAAGTTTGATAACCTCATCACTGAGTTTAAGAATTAAAGCTTGATCCAGCTTTTCCTAACACTCCATTAGTACAAAAGTTCGTATGAGTCGTGTTGATTTCATACTGGATCCACATCAGTATTGTCCAGTCCTCAAGGCTGCGATGCTGGAAGTGAAAAGGTTGAATCAGGTCACCTCTAGTCTTCAATTAGTTGGGGTTTGAGCGACCAAAGTGTAAAGAAATGTGAGTAATGTGGTTAAGTTTATCAAGAGCTACACACACTTCAAGTCAGTATCAGGATCAACTAACACCACCTGTGGTTGGACTGGTTGAAGGATTTGCTGCTAGTTTCTTTTTCACTTGTCGTCAAAGAAATCTGTCATGATATCCATTTTTGGTGATGGCATATAAAGGCATACGCGTGTTAAAACATCCCATTAGCCCTCCAACCTCACGGCCCGACCTTTTAATGGGATCTAGCTAAGAATCAAACCTCCAGCCGAGCGTGAGGGATTAATCTGAGTCTGGTACCGAGCCCTCGGGGTGCCGCCCAGCCTCCTGGATGGAGCACAGACCGAACATCCCCCTGTCTGGTCTCTTCTTCACAGTCTGGCTCTCTTCATTTCCATCTCCTGTATTGGTTTTGTTCAGGCGCTGCTAAAACATCCACGTGAGCACACGTACGGAGAAGCACACATCCCCTCACGCAGCTGCAGAGCTGTCAGGTCTAACCTTGACTTGCTCAGAGAATGAATTGTAATGCAAAAGGGAGGGCGGGGGGGCACAAACAGGATGTCAGAGAGCTGCTCGTCTTTGCCCGACCTGCCTCTTTCTCCCCCGCAGAGTCCGACTCAGCTCAACCTTTCTGTTACAGGTATTTTTCCTCTCCTCGTAGACCGCTGTGGTTACGTTTGCTTTTTCTCTGCTCACGGCAAACGGGTTCAGGAAGCTTTGAGGAAAAAGATGGTTTCCAGGGATGAACACGAATGTCAGCCTGAACTTGGGAATCGTATCTCTCAGCTGGTTTCGCCGTGCATGCCAACATGTCTGGATATGAAGCTCGGTTTTTATGTGACGCAGTTCAAAGTTGTGTTTTGTGGAGCAGGATTCAGACGTGGATCCAGATTTTAGTGCTGCTTGGGCTTTTCGGTCAAGAGTTGGAAACTGGAATCAAAAACAAGTCATAAATCTCTGATTAAACATTGACACATTCACTGAAAGCTGATCCATCGATTGACTGTCTTATAGACTCGCTCCGCTCGGTTAGGGACTCTTGGCTTAAACAATCCTGGCAGCTCTTTGCTGTCAGTTCTGCTCCACGGGGAAGTTTGTAATGGTATAAACTGTGTCTGTTTTTGAGTTTCTGAAAGTGAAACCTGCTGAGGACTCACCCTTTGTGCTTTCTAGGCATGGGAACCTAGGGATGGGTACCTTTAACAGTTGAAATGATACCCGGTACCTGGCAATCGGTATCAGTTCTCAACGGTACTAATGTTCAATACTTTTGTGTGTTTGTGTGGTAATAAATATTAATTTGTTTGATAATAAAATCTCAAATTTAGAGTTTACATATTTTTTCCTCAATATATTAGTATAGTAGAAGTAAGGGTAGGTACCTTTCACGTTTGAAATAATACAGGACAGATGCCCAGTACCTGGCAATCAACGGTACCAATTTTTGCTACTTTTTTGTGTTTATGTGGTAAAAAATATCAGTTTGCTACACAGTAAAATATAAAAATGTTTTTAACTTAGCATATTTATACTTAAACATAACCTTGTAATGCTGTGTTCATGTCCAGCATGGAAAATTGTCTACTCTCCCCTCCCTCACACTCACAAGGATGCGTTTAGGTACCTAAACATGGTACTTTCTGGTTTTATGTTAATCGGTACCCAGAACTTTTGACAGAATTTGGTCGGTACCTATAAAAGTAGCTAATTTGGTACCCATCCCTAAGTAGAAGTCATCCAGTCAGTACCAGGGCTGGGGGACAAATAGTGAATGAACTCGATATGTCGCAGGTTGTTGCATGTGAAATGAGTGAAATGAGTGAATCACGACTATCGAGTGCAAATCATCACCTAAACGTTTTGAGACGTCTGTATGTAATTCTCTTTAGAGTTTAAGTTCCTTCACTTCCTGCTGTTGCTCCTGTAACAGGAAGTAGCTCACTCCCCCACCCACAGAAAAGTCACCTGTACATGTAAGGTTTTGTTTTGGGAGAGGAGGGAAAAAAGTTGCTGGCAGATCTTGTCAGTTGCAAGTTTGGGGTTTGCAAATTTAAAAAAATCCAACTGAAGGGTCTGCTTGAATTGTTATGCTGTTATTATTTTATGCATCAAAAAGCTGAATTTAGAATTTGTAAATCGATTTAGAGCAGAAAAGAGAGTATCGAGATGTATATCATGTATCGTGATAAAGCTTAAAAATATAAAGATATTGGTTTCAGACAAGATCGTGGAGCTCTGCCTATAAAAGTACCTAATCTGGTACCCATCCCTGTGGGTCATTGTTCATTGGTTTCTGTTAAGAACCATAGACTGTAAAAAAAAAATTGACGTCAACTGCTCCCCCTGGTGGCTGGCTGCAGTATAGGTAAAAAAAAATCCATCTCCCCAGTCATTCCAGATGGGCTGTGGTCAAACTTTAACAAATTATTACACCTGGTAGAAATGTTTCTCACGTCTGATTGTTGTGGTGATTTGAAGATATCATTTGGCTGTCTTGTATCCAAGTCCTCTTTTTTCTGAAAAGTTTCATTTTCATTAATTATAGGAGGTTAAAAACAAGGTTTAAGTCATGTTTAATGACGATTAACAGCTGACGTTATTGTGTATTTTTTGGGGGATTGTAAAATGTGTTGGGATGGGGATATGACCCCTGCTGTTGAATCTTTGCATTATCTTTTCTCTACATCCAGAGATATTCAGATCCATATTTATTTACTTATGATAATAAAATGTTGTTGACACAAAAAACCTGTAAAGCTACGGAGAAAAATTCCCAGAGGAATCGATGAAAAACCAGATTGATTAGTGGACTCGATAATGGCGTCAGTATCAAGAAGACCTTGTCAATACTGATCCACAAAGAACCAAACATGAGCTGCCCGTTATGAGGCATTCAGATCAAGTAAATAAAATCTGTTTTTTACAGGTCGGACATGTTTGAAACTTGGGTCTTTCAGGTATTTTGTTGTCAGGTTTTTGTTGGCGGTGCTCGGAGCAGAGCGGAGGAAAAGAGGCCCTCACTTCTCTCTGAGTCGCAGCTAAACTGTGCTAAACTCCCCGCCAGTGATAGATGTGTGTGTTCCAGATAGCGAAGTGATCGATGGGAGTATTGTTGGGAGGGGCGTTCAGAGTTGCTGTTATTGTGTTTCAGAAAGCTGAGGGGAGACGGGGAGTGTGTGTGTGGAGGGGGGTGTTTGACGGGTTTATTGAGAAGCGTGATCTAGTGCACCGCCCCGGGACTCTTAGATGTAGTTAGAGAGGGCAGGGCAGAGAAAGAAGGATGGAGGAAAAAATGGGGAAGAGTTGTTGATGGTGAATGGATGGAGGTAGAGGAGGAGGGGAGGAAGGTGGGGACGGTGCAGAGGTGGGAATAAATGTGTAGGTTATCTGTTGATGTTTATCTTCGGTGTCCTGAGGGCTTGTGCAGTCATAACAGTGATCTAATCTGCACCTCTGGAGAGCACACACACACACACACACTCACACACACAGAGGCACACACACTCTGGCTCTCAGTGCCCATGCCACCAATCATCCATTTAAAGCGTCATCTATCTGCCCTTCATCCAATCCATCCATTCAGCCCACAGTCCCACTTTTTAATTTATCCTCCCCTTTATACCCAGAATTCCCTCCGTCCTTCCACTCCTACATCCTGCTGAAATCCAATTGGCCTCATCTCCCTCCTCGCTCCTCTTCAATCCCCCGTCCCTCCCTCCCTGCCCATTTACCTTCCCCTGCCTTAGGCTCCAGTGGACGTTTAAAGGCAGAAACCGATGCCAAGTATTTCAAATTGAAGCTGCTGACTGATGATATTTTGTGCTGATATTCAATATCTGTAAATTGGCAATTTTCACGGCAAAAGTATATCTGAAACGCTGGGGAAGATTGTGCAGGGCCCTGCAGGTGGTGGGTTGGGGGGTTTGGGGATGGGGGATGCGATGTAAGAGGAGGCAAAGTTGGGAATTATTAGGTTCAACACGTCCCTCTCTGACTGGTCTACATATGAGCGTCCTTCACCCAGCGCAGCAGCTCAGAGATGCTACGGATGCAGGCTACAGGATTTTACACGCAAGACGCTGGCAGGAGCAAACCATGTGCACAGGGATGGGAATTGAGAAGATTTTATCAATATCAATGCCTTTATCAATTCGATTCTTTATCAAGTCCTCCTGTGCAAAAAGCAGCTTCACAGGTTTTCTTGGTCAACAACATTAAATTAAGTTTATTAATAAATGAATATGTAACTCGTCAGTGGATCTGGATATGTAAAAGACGTAAGCGTACTGCTTTGTGATACATTATTGACTCAAGCAGTCCATCTAGTGTCTCAAAGTGGTTATAGCATCATTTTAAGTTGTTTGGAACAGGGATACACCGATCCAACTTTTCTACCAGGTGTTTTCAATTTTTAAAGTTTGACCACAGCCCATCTGGAATGACTGGAGAGATGGATTTTTTATATTTATTTTTACCTATACTGCAGCCAGCCACCAGGGGGAGCAGTTTTTGTGGCGATCTCACTTCAAGCTGGTGTTTAATAATAACCAGTCTTATCCCTACTGAGGGATAAGATTAATAATGCTTTTGGTAAAAGGCAAAAAAAAAAAAAAAGATATAAAGTTGCTGAAGTTAATATAAATTATAAAATATTAAAATTTTTTATCAGCAGTTTGGGGAAAAAACATGCTCCAGAATGTGCAGAAATTAATATTTAATTGTAATATTTTTACCCTGTAGACTAGTAATGCAGCAAAAAACTCAAAGTGCATCCGAGGTCACATTCCAAATCTAGTATCTGAGAGCACCAGCAAAAACTGATCCACGTAAACCCAACGCCTGGATCAGTATCGGTGCATCCCTAGTTGGGTTGAATGTCTATGGAATAAGCTTTGGAGAAGCATTGGAAAACTGATGATGTTGATGGATTGAAACATTTCTTATCGATTCTCAGGATGAAGATCCCTACATGTGCATATCTTGCATCCCAAAAACTGTCGTAGTCGTCGGAGCAGCTGCAGTAACTCGGTCTCCTTGGTCGTTTTTACTCTCAAGGCCTTTCATGCTTCTTTCTTGATCTTGTCCCTGGATTTTGTCCTTTAGTAGGAAACGAGCAACAAAAGAAGAGTTGAAACTTGTTGAGGTTTAAAAAAAGGAAGTTTGGAAATAAAAAAATCCTCGTTCCTGCTTCCTGTTGGTGGACTGATATAACATCCACCAGGCTGCAGCTTTAAGCGGCAGAATGCCTGGCTGAGCTGGTATCATATGGACACATGTTTGTCCCCTATATGCCTGGTGTGTGTCACATGACAGCTGATCGTTGGTGTGTGTGTGAAGCGTGTGAAGAGTATGAAGTGTGTGTGGAGGCGGTGCTGGGTGTAATGAGACTCCTCCTGCTGCCCGGGGGCGTTGTGTGGGAGTGTGGGGCAGAGGGAGCATTAAAAACGCTGTTTTCTCCTCTATTCCACACACCTCAGGGAGATCGTCCTGCATTTCCCGTGTTTAGCTGAGCAAACAGGCCGCAGTAATAGATCAGCAGAGCATGAAGGAGCCAATACTGCCCCGCTTACCTGTTCTCAAAAGGAAATCTGCCTTGAAATGGCTCAAATGTGTACGATACAGTCTGAAGTCCCATTAGGGGTCTGGAAAAACAGAGAGGATGAGTTTTTGTGCCTTCTGTGGGACGGCACAGAAGCTTAACGCCACACGTCGTAAAACAGATCACTAACGACCTGCGCTCAGCTCCTGCAGCTGAAGATAGTGGAAACTGGACACCCGTGGTCCGTAGCTCGGCTGAAGAGCTGACCTTTCCCGTGTTTAGGTCTCAGAATTAACGACGTACTAAATATCGAACCGTAATCACAGGCTGAAGTCTGGATGTCCAGGATGGCGGTTCATTCCCTGGCTTGTTACGATGATGCTAACCGGCTAATTTGGGATATCATGGTGGCACAGGCTCCAGTTACCCTGCGTGGGCTCCTCCTTTCCCCCTGAACATCCAGATCCTCCTCCTTCAAACGCCGCCGTGAGGTGTCTTTTGAGGCATTGATTTCCGTTGGCCTGGGCCTTTTCAGCGCGAACATGAGGAGACGAGCCATCGTACGTGAAACACAAACATGCTACAGTTTCGGCCTCTCCTCTCACAGATGCTGTAGATGCTGCGTGTGCGCGGACGTGTCCGCTGCGCCCGGCACTGCTCTGCGATGCTCTGTAATAACCCTCCACGAGGCGGGGGGGAGGAGAGCGGCGTCCTCACCTCGACAGGAGGCGAGGGAAGGATGCTGAGGCTAACGCGGCTTCACTCCTCCAAGCTGCTGCTGATCAAACAGGCCTGATGGCTTCGGCGGAGGGAGGGACCGAAGGCGCCACTGGAAAGACATTAACACAAGCGGGGGAAAGAACCTTAAAGGAGCAGCGCGGCAATCTCCACTCTTTGGCTCATTTCCCTCAGCATAGATCTATTTTACAACGTCCCAGACCATTTCCCGCTCGGGATGCTGGGCGCGTGTGATCTCACGCCGTGTTTGGATGTGAGCGTGATCAAGGCCCCCTCTTAAGTCAGCCTAATTTGTATAATTGAAAACAGTCGTCTGATGTGCAGGTTCAAAGGTAGGGCAGACAGCGGCGGCTCCAAGATGTTACCCACTGATACATCAAATTAGCACCTAAGCTAGGTCAGCTCGGCCCGAGCGTCCACGCAGGGAGGCACAGCCACTTCACATGTTTTATGGACGTGCTCAAAGATGGATGATAGCAAGCTCAGTGTTTGTTTCTGGCTCAGGAAGTTGTTTCCTGAAGAGGTTTGATGGTTTCTTCTGCATTTTATACTCGTGAGGTCCTCACACTGGAAAAACTGAAATCTTATCAAGTTTCTTTGTCTGATTTTCAGCAGAAAATGTGTTTTCAGACTAAATCTGAGCCACACTCACCTGACTAGTCCAGAAAACTGTCTGATTTTGAGTAATTTAAAGACAAAATATGGTCTGGTGTGCTTGTAACATATAAAAAAAATCTGCCAGTGCAACAAGAGAAAAGTTAATTAAGTAAATTTTTGTGCAAATTTTACTTGTTCCATTGGCAGTTTTTTTTTTTTTACTCATTACAGCACTTCAGACCTCATTTTCTCTTTAAATAACTTGAAACAAGACATTTTTCTGGACTGGTCAGGTCAATGTGGCTCAGATTAAGTCCAAAAAGACATTTTCTACTAAAAACAGGATAAAAAAAAAACTTGATAAGATTTCAGATTTTGCAGTGAAAACGTGATCGATTAAGGGCTGAATAGTTGGATCAGATTCACCTTGCAGAATCCAGGTCGATGTGTTGTTGAGTTTTGCTCAGGATTTGTTGAATAAATGTGTCTCAAGAAGTCTCAGTGTCCTCCTGAGACTTCTTAGGATCAAGAAATTAGTAACGCATGTCGCTTAAATATCTTTTGGATGCTGAACGCTGCAAAAACTGAAATCTTATCAAGTGTTTTTATCTTATTTTCAGTAAAAAATGTCTTTTTAGACTCAATATGAGCCATATTCACCTGAGCAGTCCAGAAAAATGTCTGATTTCAAGTTATTTAAAGATAAATATGTAACTTGTATTAAAACATTTCACCTGTTCGAAGCAATTCAGACCTCATTTTTGTCTTTAAATAACTTGAAATAAGACATTTTTCTGGACTAGTGGCTCATAATAAGCTTAATAAGACAGTTTTTATTTCAAATAAGAGAAAAACACCTGATAAGATTTCAGTTTTTTGCAGTGAAGAAATTCTTACCTTGAGTTTTTAATTTCAAACTTCTTAATTTGTGCAAACTCTGCAGAAAACTGGAGCTTCAGGTGATAGTTTGTTGTTTTGTAAACGACACAGCTTGAATGTTTTATCCTCTTACACCAGGGAAACAGCTGATCCTAAAACTCCAGATAAGCAATGTCTAAACTCTGCGGCGAGTCCTGTTGGAACGTCAGTTTGAACTTGCCCAGATTTTTCTAGAAAAGCAACATTTACACATTTCAACCTGAGTTTTTTTTATTTATTTCACAGCTCAGTCTCTGAGCACAGCATTTACCAAGCAGCACGAGAAGCAGGTGATCAGACTCTATGGCTCTAACCCAGGTGTGTGTTGTGTGTGTGTGTGTGTGTGTGTGTGTGGTATATGTGCATATTTATTTAATTCATCACCAAGAAAAGAAAACAAGAAATGAGTCACACCTCCAGCAGCTCGGCTTCCTGCTCCGAACTGAGAATCTGTACATAGAAACGACGCTGTATGACTTTAAACACAAACACATACACGCAATAAACAAACACAGATGCCCATATAAGCAAACACACACACACACACACACTCATACACACACTCACAGCCAGAGACTGTTTGGCAAATGGCACCCGGTCGGAAAATGTAATTGCTTGAACTTTAGAGAAGCGACTGCAGCTTCTGAAATACCCAAGGGAGCCATCAGACCAGTGTTTTACAGCACACACACACACACACGTAGAGCACACACACACACACACACACACACACAGCCACGAACCTCCCTGTCAGCAACTGCAGTACTTTAAGTAGTAATAACTGCTCTAGCTGTTAGGGTGAGGAGAGGGAGGAAGGAGGGAAGGAGGGAGCTGAGGGAGAGGAAACAAACGCAGGAGGAGAGGAGGAGAACAAGCAGCTTTAATCTCCATCAGTCCGGATTTGATTCTCCTCAAGCTGGGCAGCACAGATTTAAAGGAACGGGCTGTGAATGTCGATAATTCTGCAGTTAAGGGAGTGCTTCCTCTTCCTCGCGCTGTCTGAGTTCTTCACTCACACCGAGAGGGAGGAAAACTGCTCGGTGGAGGAACTGTGTCAGGAAGTTTGAGGACGGACCTCCAGAAGTCTGAGCGTGAGGATACTCCATCAGCTGATACTGACCTGTAGATCCTAACGCTGTGTTCCTCTGCAGACAGATCTGAAGGCTCCGGGTCAGGGGTCTGCAACCTTTACCTTCATAGGAGCCATTTTTCCTCAGCTCAGCTGGATTTAAGTCATTCAGGAGCCACAACATCAACTGTATCTACAATATAGACCATTAAGTGAATAAAATACTATACATGGTTAAAATCAAGTGACTGATTATCTAAAACAGAAGATTTTGAATTTATAAAATTCATGCATGCAATGTCTTTTTTTTTTCAATACATTTACAAATATTTTTTTTAAAAATTATAAATATAAAAAATTGCCAAATTAAGAACATTTTATTTTTTAAATAATTGAAAACAAAGATATCAAATTTTTGCATCTAGGAATTTGCAAAAATAAAAATAAAACAAATTGTCAAAATATTTTGAGATTTTTTAAGATTTTTTTTTAATGGTACAGATTTGAAATTTTTGCATTCAAGAATTTGAAAAAATAAAAAATGCAAAAAAAAATTAAAATATGAAATTTTGATTTTTTTTTAGGTTTTATATTTTTATAAATTACAGATTTAAAATTTTTGCATTCAAAAATTTGAAAAAAAAAAAAAAGTTTTTTTTTTCAAAATTAAAGATTTCAAATTTAGGCATTTAAGAATTAAAAAAAAAAAAATTAAAAAATAACAATTTTTGAAATTTAGAAAAATGTAAAGGGATTTAAAGTGTTTTTTTTTTTTTCAAATTTTTCATTTTCTTTTAATAGAACTTGAATTTGTTAGCATACATGTTGCTCATATCGCGCAACTCATCATTTTTTGTTGTTTACTAATGTCTTGCCTCATATCAATCATGTATATTAATCCAGCAAGTTGTCAGTAAAATGAATCCATCCACACAGAATTAAAATCAGTATTTTCTTCCAGATTAGTCTTTTTGTAGATGTAGTTATCTTCCCAGGGCTGTAAAACTTGAGGTTAGCCACAGGTGCATGGAAAGTTGGTGGGCTGTTGATGTTGTAACCTTAGGTCTCTATTTGAATCCATCCTGACTGCTGGAGAACCAAGCTGCTCCACGAGTGCATTTTTATTGATCCCATTCCAAAATGATCATCCCTCAAAGCGCGCTGCAGTCAACCTCCTCTAACTGACAGTATCACACATCTGGATTAAAGCGCACTAATCTGGAAATCCCGTCAGAACGCACAGCAACACACGCGCCCGGACACATTAATCCCCCGTCAGCTCCGCTGGTGTTTCTAGGAACATGTGCACTCTTTGAACCCCGGGGATACTATTGTGTTTCCATGCTTGTAAGTGTTTAAGTGTGTGTGTGTGTGTGTATGTGTGTGTGTGAGCATGTAAGCCCGGGGCTGTCCCCTCAGCGCTGCATCTGTATCGACCTGCAGTGGAAAACACAGGCCTGTACACGGCCATGTAGGCCAGGGAGTCGATAAGGGACCATCGGAATGAGGGCAGTCGTCCAAAACGGCATCGCAGGCTGCCCGAGGCCGCACGCTCTGACACACACACACACACTCATGCACTGTATGCAAACAAAGGCTTGGCCATGTTTCAAACAGGCCCAGATTTACACTTCATATCCCTCTGGATGGTGAGGCGTGTGTGTAATCTGTGGGTAATGGTTACTTGATAAAGTCAACCCTTTCAAAGTGTTTGTCCGTTGTATTTAAAGAAACACGGGATTACTGTCATTGGGAAAATGTATGTAATCGTGTGTAATGGCTTTGTGCACGGTTGAGTCTTTGCATGTGAATGGATGGACAGTATGTCTGCTGCACCACAGCATCCAGCTCCATTCCCACTGGAGAGTCGAGGCTTTCAAAGTCGTTTATGCAAATGTTTGGTGCAGAGTTTGCTTCCCAATGTTTTTAAAAGGCTGCGTCTAGATCAGCCGTTCAGGTCAAAACTGGGACCCAGACAGACCATCCTCACCCCGTTCCCCTGGAGGGTAATCCAGCCTCTTCCTCAACCACTCAGCCTCTGAAGCCTCTGTATCATCCACCCCACCTGACAGGTGACTCCATCAGACCGCAGCAGTAATACGTGGAAACAAAAAGTGATGTCTGTGGCTCCAGCTGAGGAATAGGTTTGTCTTTCTTATCAGGCAGCAGCTCTGATAACTGGGAGCAAGTGGCGGGATAAGTTGAGCTGAAATCATCGCGCCTGGCAGAGAGAAAAATAAGACTATTGTTCTGAAGTGAGACATTTTCTGCTGTGGTTGTGAGAAAAGCGTACCTCTGAAGTACACTTCAGAAATGTCAGGAGACAAATAAAAGTGCAGAATTGTCTCCAGCTGGATAATAATCTATATCTTATGCTCTACGATAAGTTTCTGCAGCTCCACTCCAGAGTGTTTGGGCATTTTTACATCTCCTATACGTCTGAGTCATTTCCTGAACGTCGTCTATAGATTCACTTTTCAAAACTAACTTTGCACTAATAACTCAAGGAAAGCTGACATCACAACAAAATTTGCATAGTAAATCAACTTTTGGTTGCAAATCTAGTTAGCTGTCAGCTTTTGGTGCTGTGGACCCACAGACTTGGGTTTGAGAGGTTAGACCAAGGGTGTTCAACCTGTGGCTCTGGAGCCTCATGCGGCCCTTTGACTCCTTTGCAGTGGCTCCTTGTAGCTTTGAAAATGTGTTTAAAATAAAGAACTTTTGTTTTACTTACAGAGGGTTTTGATGATTAAAGACATTAACACCAAATATAATCATTCGTCAACATTTCATTTAACTAAATATGCATTATACCTTGTCATAAAGCTTTAGAGTTTGTTTTTTGTTTTTTGTTTTTTTAGATTTTTGCCATTTTTTTTTATATTTATGCAAATTGAAAAAAAAAAACAGTTTTTTTGAAGAATTTGCAATTTTTTGTAAATTAATATATATTTTGAAGTTCTGCATTAAAAAAAAAAAAAAAAAATAAAAGTAAATTTTTAGAATTCTTGGAAAATTTATAATTCTTTTTTTTATTTATGCTTTTTTGCAAATTGAAGAAATTTTGGAAAAAAAAATTCTTACAGAGGGTATTGATGATAATGGACATTAACACTTAATATAATCATCTGTTAACATTTCGTGAAACTAAATATGCATCATATCTTGCACAAAAGCTCTATATATATTTTTTTTAGATTTTTGCCAATTTTGCAAAATGTTGTAAATTTTAATATTTACTTTATAAACATGCACATTTTTATAATTGTTGGAAAAAGTATTATTCTTTGTTTTTAAATTACACTTTTTTTGCATATTTAAGACATTTTGGAATTTTTTTTGACATTTCACATTTTTTCACATTCTTTTGCAAATGTTTGCGCACATTTTTAAAGTTTATTTTTATTTTAAAAAACATTTGCACATTTTTGAAATTTCACAATTCTTGAAGACTTATGAAACTTTTTGGAATTTTATAAATTTTGCAATATTTTTTTTAAATATTTGGCTACACTTTTTTTTAATTTTTTTTTTAGATTTGAAAATTAATAAATCGATAATAAAAAAAAAAAAATAAGACATTACACAAAGAACTTCTTGTTTTGACAATAATTCACTATGTTTTTAATATTTTGTCCAATTTTTTGTCTTTATTGTGAAGATAATGTAGATTCTGTGGCTCCTGAATGACTTAAATCCAGGTGAGCTGTGGAAAAATGGCTCCTATGAAAGTTTTATGAGTCATTAAAATTCCGCTTTAATGTTGTATTGGTGAATCAGAAAGTTGAGAGTGTTTTAAGTCAGCTACCAGCCCTTGAGTCCGGTGGTCAAAGTACACCAGATGCGTCTCTGGTCCGGCTCTGCTTCGTCACGACACCAGATCACGTCAGTTTTTATTGAAGTCAGTGTGTCCACTCAACCAAATCTGGTTTGTTAGGCTTCCTTTCTTCATATTAAACACTAATGCAGCTGCTTCATCGACAGCCTAAGTGAAGTAAAGAAGGAGAAATGTGCTTTGTCATCACGGCCCTGACTGTCAGAGACAGAGGTCTTAAAGACACAGCCTGATCCCAAAGCTCTCCCTCTCAGGCGCTGTTTACTCCTCGTTTCCTCAGACGTCCTCACAGAGACATAAAACTTAAATATCAGCTTTCTGCAGCTTCAATCCAAAATTATCTGCGTTGGCCTTTAACAGCTCACACCGGTGTGATCCTCGTCTGTAATTCTACACCAGGCCGACACAAACCTGCTGCTCAGACACATTCCAGTCATGTCCACATCTACTGCAGCATGCCAAACACATCACTCCTGCTGCACTCAGTACACTGACCCAGTGCTGTATTACTGCCTCTGAAAGCTGCCTTTACAGCTGTTTGAGATCCACATCACTCCGCTCGGCCTGGCCGGTAACAGAGCGGGGTTAGAGACGGACTCAGACGGTAAACAGCTGATTAACAGAGTGATTAGGCTCATCCATGGTTAACAGTTTGAATGATTCCTCAAAGAAGACGCCGAATGTTTCTTCTCTCAGCTATTCTCTGATTTAACTTTGAATATTTAAGGTTTGTACTTCCCTCATGAGAAACTAGAGACAGACTCTTTGCATGTTTTTAAATATAATCTCGCTTTAATGTTTTATCCGCCAATCAGAAAGTGAATCTATGGATATACTGTTTTCAGGATCCAGAAATAGATCAAAACATGACTCACTTCTTCTGATATTAGTCGTGCTTGGAGAACATATCTGTATGTTTCATGATTAAGAGGCAAAGTCAGCATTTTCAGATCCATCAGCTGTTCTGATCATTTTTGCCACCGCTGCTCTGCAAAAAACTGAGATCTCATAAAGAGTTTTTGTCTTATTTTGAAAAGAAAATGTCTTTTTAGAAAGAAAAATGACTGATTTCATTATTCTAGTTTCAAGCAAATGCTCTAGCAATTTTTTTGTTCCATTGGCAGATGTTTTTGTATTTGTTACAGCAATTCAGTCCTCATTTAGTCTTTTAATTACCTGAAATAAAACATTTTTCTGGACTGGTCAGGTGAGTGTGACTCATATCAAGAATAATAAGACAATTTTTACTTAAAATAAGACAAAAACACTTGACAAGATGTCAGTTTTTTGCAGTGTGTGTGTTTCATACATGGCTAATTGTGCTGCCCCCTGGTGGCCAAAAACACACAGTCCAGTCGTGTGTGTGCGTGCTGTGTGGCCTACAACGAGTGGCGAGCCAGCCAGCCTACTGTGTTTGACTTTCTCAAAATCCGCAAACTTCCTCAAACTTTTATTTTGGTGCTTCCGATGAGTGGACTGTGAATTTGCATGCTAGCTAAATATTTAGAAATTGTACTTCAAGATTTCAAAATCTTAGCAAATATCTTGAAATCTTTGCAAAAGATTTAGAAATATTGACTAAATTTTTATAAATCTTTGCTTAAAATTTGTAAATCTTTGATAATTTCTAAGTCTTAGCTAAATATTTAGAATGAAACCAAATGTTTCGAGACGTAGCTAAATATCTAGAATCAGGACTTTTATTCATAACATATATAAATAACATTCAACACTTATATTCAATACTTGACAAATATATTTCACAAATATTTCTCTAAATCCGCAGAAAAAGTGATGTTTTTGAGCTAAATGTGGAGAAATGTTCAGTGTGTGCAACTTTACAATCGGCGCCCCGTATGCTAACGCTTGCTTTTAGCCTTTTAGCCTTTTAGCATGTTTTACAGTGGTTCATTTCCTGACTTTAAATTAAGCTAAGCTAGCACTGATAGCAAAGTGTCTGTAGCAGTGTGTGCTGTGTCAGATGTTGGGTCTGTGTTTTTACAGAGCCTGCAGGAGTGTGCGTTTAGCTAGTTAGCGCTGCAGGAGGTGGGTTAGCGTTTCTGGGCTCTCACGCTCGGTCTGCGAGAGACGACTGCTGGTTCAGGAGATATAGAGCTGGATCTCTCGGTTTGAGTGTGTGTGTGTGTGCGTGTGTGTGTGTGTGTGTGTGTGTGTGTGTGTGTGCAGCGTGTCAGCGAGCAGAATGGGGCTGCCATAGGCCTGACAGGATGACAGCTGTCACCAAGGAAATAGAGAGGAAGAGGAGGAGAGAGGAGAGACACCGCCTCAAGGGAACACACACTCTCTGAGACAAGCCCTGGAAGTCATGTGTGTTGGCGTGTGTGTGTGTGTGTGTGTGTGTGTGTGTGTGTGTGTGTGTGTGTGTTTTAGCATGTCTGCGTGTGTGCAGACGTGTTTGTTTGCAGGAGAACAGCTACAACAGGAACATAATTGGTTTGTGTTTTCAGTAATGTACACACTTATCTTCACATCAGCAATTACAGTATGTGTGTTGAATGGGAACAAAGGGATGCTGTTGGTTTGTGTTTACAAGGTGTGTGTGTGTGTGTGTGTGTGCGTGCTTCCCCTGTGTGCTTGTTTGTGTGTGCTCTGTATTGAGTTTGGTCTGCTTCATTAGTTTATATTGTAAAATCGATGTTGCCCATTGTGGTGCGACCTGTTCACTGATACACTGCTGTGTTTATGTGTGTGTTTGTGTGAGTGTGTGTGCGCACCAAGTAATAGTGACCCCGGGGAGGGAGCCCGACACGGGGGGAGGAGCCCCCTAAGTGACCTGGAAAGCAGACCCATCCATCACGCCGTTCTCCTCTCAATCCTCTGGTTCCCTCTTTGTTGTCTTTTTCTCTCCTCTCTATAGGGCTATTACAGCAATCACTGCTCTTAAAGCTGCAGCCTGGACCTGTGTGTGTGTGTGTGTGTGTGTGTGTGTGTGTGTGTGTGTGTGTGTGTGTGTGTGAGAGGTGCCTCTACCTCCCCGTGTCGGAGCAGGGGGAGGTGATGTGTGTTTAACCCGGGCTAGCAGACCCCGCTAAGCCTAATGGTCTCAGTAAAAGGAGCGGAGAGTGAGGTGGAGAGAAACAGGAGAGGACAGCAGACCAAAGAGGGAGGACGGGGATGGAGGGATGTAGAGTCCAGTGAAGCGGAGGAGGAAACTCACCTCAGCTCACTTCCTTTGCTAAGTGTGTTATTTTAACTTAACCAACTTTCTCTGCATCATGTGGGGACTGAGTCCACTGCTGTCCAGTCCCCCTCAGCTCCCCTCTGAAGCTTCATATTACATGATGAGGAGTTTTCCTGCTGCACCTCTGCTTCCCATTTCGACTCTTAGTCCATGATAGAGATCACTCCATTTTAAGACTCTGCTGCCATTGTGGACATCTGACGTCCTGCTCTGTATTGTTTTTGATTGGCTGGTGAGGAAAACTGACTTAACTGAGCTCAGCCTCAAAAGTTGAACTGTTGAACAGAATACAGCTGAAGTTAAAGTTGTTGTTTTTCTGTCTTAGGGTGTTGAGCAGAGAAATTAAAGCCTTAAACCTTTAAAACTCAAACTTTTTGATTCCATTTGTTGGAACCAGATGTTAAAGCACCACACTCCATCATCGTAACTAAAGAGATGATGGTAACATCCACTAATATCTATATATATTTATATTTTTTGTGATCAATTATTTAGCGGTTATTTTTCCAATAGTTCTGGTACTATTATCTAACAGTAAAAGTTATACATCCCAACCATTAAAGCCCCCAAACCTCCACCCAGATGGCTTGGAACAGTGAGCAAAAATATTGGCAGACAAGAGTGCTAAGTCCTTTAAAAATAACTAAACAAACAGAATAAATGAATAAATAGACAAAAAAAAAAAAAAATTAATTATCTAAAATTAGCTAAATTGGAACAAGAAATAAGATTAAAAAGTAGATTAATAAAAACAAATTAGATAATAAATAAATAAAAATAAATTAGATGATAAAACAAAACAAATTAGATAATAAATAAATAAAAATAAATTAGATGATAAAATAATAAAAACAAATTAGATAATAAAATAATAAAAACAAATTAGAGAATAAATACATAAAAATAAATTAGATAAATACATAAAAATAAATTTGATAATAAATAAATAAAAATGAACAAGTAAAATAATTCAATAAATGAAAAAAATGTACTAAATTGGTTTAATTTGAAATAACCAAGTCAAAATAAAATAAATAAAATACATTTTAAAAATGTTCACTAATATTACCCTAATGCTTAGATGGGTTTGATCCTTATTTGTTCTCCCCAACATCTTTTTGCTTCCTAATCAACTCATATGTTGATAATTTTGCAGGAGCAGAGGGGAAATTGTCGAGTTAGCACCAAGAATAGAGACTCACTCTTCTAGGACTTTGAAAACATGGTGTGTATCCAGATAATTATCAGGTAACTCCAGTGAAAACTCTGTGAGAAATATTACTATTACTAATCTACAGCTTTGGATCTACAGCAAAGATAAGCAACTCAGTATGTTGCATGAAAAAATGCAGTTTGTTTTGGCATTAAACAACATAAACAAGGTCTGCTATGGTTGGGTTTTGGCTCAATTTAAACTAAACTAAGGGATTGATTTGGTGTAAAGTTGGTGCATTCTGTTGAAAAGGCAACTTAAACACTTCACTGTGTCTGCAGGATGTGGTCCTGGTGATCTTGTTAGGTCGTATCTGTTACATCTCATTAGGGCTAAGTATAGGAACCTGGATCTCAAGGTTTGTTTGATTAATCGTCTGATTTTTAAAACAAATCATTTGCATTTTTAACTTCTGAAAGTATAAGAAGAAATCTTCACATTTAGCAGCTGTAACATTTGTTTTATCTGTGTGTATCGAGTCGACTCATCCTCCAGGAACAGCTGGACGGACTGTTTGTGATCCAGTCCAGTGCAGCTCAGATATCATATGTGTATTTAAACAACTCTGAGTAAACAAACCACCGCAGAGGCGCAGAGAGTGGAGAGGGTTTTATCTGGAGACAGATCCTGGAGCCGCTCTGTAGACGGTGAATAATGAAGGAAGTCCCAGGACGCCGTGACAGCCGCCGCGCTGATGTTACAGGGATATGAGGACATTTTCTCATTCACAGCTGGAAGTCATACATTCAAATAAAACTCATTTGGACGGGGATACCTGAAGCAAAAAAATCTGAGCTCAGATATTCAGTGTCTAATTTAATATCTTAGCTATGGCCTCCAAAAAGTGTCACATCACATCTCACATTAATTCAAATCTGGAGGCTTAGTGAGGCAGCTGGGTATGGACTGAGCTCGCTGCACGGTTACGAAACCCTGTCACTTTTTGAGCTTTATTTGACCTCTGACCCCGTGTGCACGCAGGCTGCCAGAGGTAACAGCAATCATCCTGCAGCTTTTAGGAGCAGAAAAGATGAATTCTCAAGCAGCAAATAACAGATTTGTCACCGTGCAACATGGTGTTTTTGCCACTGGTGACAAATGTAGGTTTATTTTGCAAAATAATAAATGCTTGCAACCTCCAGCCTCCCTCAAATAGGATAAAATAGAAGAAACGTAAATCATGGTTAGGTGTCACAGCGCTCTATTTTGCTGCTGTGCTCAGGAGCAGCGGGGCTAATATTCTTTTTGAGCTGCTAAAGACGTAAAAATTATTTATATCCAGGGAAGCTGGTGGCTTTTCTGTGGCTTTTATAAGAACATATTTCCTGTTTTCCATCGTGAGGTGACTCTAATCACATTTTTATTGATTTCCATGAATAAACGTTGATATCAGAGCAGCTCAGCCAGGTGAGGTCAGGTAACGTGAGCGTGCCGCGAAGGCACCAATCAAAAACATGATCACGTCTCACTCACCGCGCAGACAAAGAGGGGTTAAAATGAGATGATTAATCAGGGAGGGGGTGGGTGCAGGTGTGTGAGTGTGAGAGTGTGTGAGCAGGGGGTCTGGCATCCAAGCGGCGAGGTAATGAGTGGAGCCACGGTGTGTGTGGACCTCTAGCCTCTGCAGTGGAGAGGAGGGGGGCATGAGTGGAATACAGAGAGACGCCGTTTCTCCCCGCTGATGGCTCTGTTGGTTATGGATGAAACAGCCTCAGCCTCTTTTAGAGGCAGCTCAAGCAATGCACTGTGGGAAGCTGGGTTTATTCCTCTCATCAGCATAAAGGATGTTGTTTTGATCTGGTGTGTATCATCACTAAAGTGTTTTTTCCCCTTAAATGGTGTGGAATCTGATGGTTCTGTCTATGAAATGAGAAAATCCTACGATTTTGTGTGAATACTATCGAAGCGGCACCCTAGGAATGATTAAATGTGGGGAAATTTGCTCGTTAAAAAGAATCATAGAGATTGCTGCTATGTTCTGTTTTCGGTGGATTTAACAGCAGGACAGATTGGAAATGTCTGGTGTTGGCTGATTTTCAGCACTAACAAGGCAGCAATGACAAAGTCATGTTCAATCCTCTTTTTAGTAATGAAACGTGAAGCTGCAGTTCCCTCAGTGACCACTTGAGGCTGACTCAAAAAGCAAAGAAATCCTCATTAACACCTATATTAAAAAACACAGATTTTCAACACGATTCAACATATTTACAGCCTGGATTAGGAAACAGTTTTTTACCATACAGCTTATCTCTTTGTTAATTTTATAAAGGCAGAGAGTTATGTGTAAAACCAGGTGCCTAAGCTTAACCTTTTTGCCACTTTCCAAAAATGGCGTCCCTTTGTTTAGCTTCGTAACACTTCCTTTAAAACTCATCGAAGCACCAGTGCTCCTATCTTACAAGTGTTCTTTAAACGACCAATTACAAAGCAGCTCCTTAAAGGAAAGGCCTGCAGGAGTTTTTGTTGTTGTTAGTAAACATGAATTCAAACTAAGCTCCTCCTTCTGGGCTCAGTGCCAGCGATAGCACACACCCACAGCCTCCAACTGTGACAACATGAACGCACTCTCCGGCCCAGAAACTACCTGTAGCATCATGTTTCTACGTGGGAGAGACTTAGGAGCAGTGCACCTGACTTAGCATGTTAGCTCAAGCTAGTCATGGGTATTTGATACATACCTGGTTAGCAGAAAGCTAATTCGCAACACTCTTCATCCTGTGCTGCAAATCTCCACCCCAGATGGCTGTGTACTTTAAGCAAAAATATTGTCGGACATAAATAAAAGAAAGAAAATTGTTGTTGATAAGGTAATTGGAAAAAACTTGGTAGAATAAAAAAATAGATAAATAAATAAACAAATAAACCAAAATAAAATAGAAAAAAAATGTAGTTAAATTAGGAATAACTTAGTTAAATCAATAAATAAACC
This sequence comes from Halichoeres trimaculatus, assembly GCF_033239565.1. Classification (NCBI taxonomy): domain Eukaryota; kingdom Metazoa; phylum Chordata; class Actinopteri; order Labriformes; family Labridae; genus Halichoeres; species Halichoeres trimaculatus. The sequence continues at coordinate 1,298,912 of NW_027437199.1, read as the reverse complement.
AATAGATAAATACAGAAAAATAAATAAATAGATATAATTAAAAAAAAAAAAATCAAATAAAATACATTTAAAAAAACGTATTGACTAATATTACCACACGCCAAGATGGGTTTGATCTTTCTTTGCTCTATCCCCAGCATCTTTTTGGTCCTATTTAACCCATGCTGTTAGAAAGTCAAGCCAAGCTTCACCCTCATTTAGGAAAAAGCTTTATCTATTTAGAGCTCCATTGTCTTTGGTTGTTTTTCTTCCGCCGTGCTACATCCGCTAACGCAGCTGCTCTGATTAGCCTCCTCCACTTGCTTTTCAACATGCAAAATCACTTACGCACAGGGCATGCTGAGATTTGCTGCTGTAACCACGCTTACTCTCCGCCCAGAAACGTCCCGAAACAACCAAAACATCAACATTCAGGCTGAGGAGGGGGTTGAGGCAGACACAGACACTGACACACACGTATAGAGGCCCAGAGGAGGCAATTGAGGTCAAAATAACAACAACAACAAAAGACTCAGAGGCAAGACAGTTTGCATTTTGAATGTCGCTACAATCCCAGCTAGCTGTGACTTAGGCTAGAATTTTAGCAAAGCATGCTAATTCATCTCTAGGAACATTGAAATGTGACAAGGGATTGCCTGATCTCAAGTATCGGATCAGTGATCGCATCAAGCAGCTAATATAGCTTAGCGAACTCAAATATCAGATCGAGACTCAGTATTTGCAGAAATTCAATTAAAAAAATGTAATTTGGGTTTTCTTTTCTTAATAATAATGTCTAAAAAGCCAAAAGGTTTGTTTTTCCAAAGTATATCATGTATGTTTTACGATTTGGCCCAAGCAGCCAGGGGTATTTATCAAAAAACACATTTTTAGCAGCAAACATTAGCTTCCCTATATAACAGTTGTGATACATCCCTCAGTCGGGGGTTTTTATCACTATATTATGACTGTTTGGAAACTGAACTTCATCAGTCTAGCTTTTCAAGGACTTCCATATCAGCTTCAGAAATTGTGATCTCAGTGTTTTCACATGAATCCCGCTTTACCTTGATTTTAATCAGCGTTTAAAGTGTTCGGCGGCTTGATTGCGGTGAAACCTGTCTGAATAGGGCAATCAAACTGCCAGTAGTTCTGTCGAGGTTGTTGAACAGCCCGCTGATGTATAGATCAATAGGAAAAGTCAGTCAATGTGGAATGAGCGGCTCATATATCTACAGGGTAATTACAGCGAGCAGCGGGTTTGTCTGAGGAACATCTATAGGAGCGGGGACGTAACAAAGGCAGCGTACGTTAAGAGGTATGAGGAGTTGAAACGAAGGCTGGAGAGAATGTTAGAAAGGAAATATGTCAATGCCCCGCGGCGCCGTCCTACTCCTCTGTCATGACTCAGCGCTTTTTAGGAGACGGTGGGATTCAGATGGAGCTGGAGGAGCGGGTCAACCCAGGTGATTACTTGCTATTCACAACGACGGGGGTCACACAGGAAGTTTGAGTTCACGGTAGCAGGAGCACCCGGGAGATGGGTGAGAGGAGAGAACGCAGTGTTATTAACTCCCCCTGCCTGTTCTGATCTGTTCCCACTTGACATTAGCAGGAGAAAATGACATGCTTTTAGCGGTGGCTGCTCATATAAGAGGGTTACCTCTGTCATTTAGAGGCAAGTGCTGGTGGGAGCTGACAGGAGCCACCAGCTCTCAAGAATAACCGGGTTTTAGAAGAAGGAAGGGAAGGAGTGCGAGATGAGAGGGAGGGAGGAAGAAAGGATGAGGTGCTGCGGCTGCGGGGGTTGGAAACAGACGTTTGGTGTTTTAGAGAGATTTTTCTTGCTGCGTGTATTCATCAATATGCTCCTGTCTTTGAATAACCTAAATTAACCCTGAATCCATCTTGTCAGCGCTTGCACTGACAAGTTAATTGATTCCTCTAACCTCAAAGCTAATGCTAATTGTAATCATGAAGCTTCAGCCACGGCGGCTATGGATGCCAGCAGAAGGTTAGTGTTTAAACTTCACAATGTGCGAAATCCTGAATTGTGTTTGACATCAACCTGGACATTTTGAAAGGGGTTAAAGGTGCAGTACGTAGATTATAGTGTCATTTGGAAGAATAGGCTTGATTAGAAGGGAAGGAATAAGATGTCACTTATGTCAGTTATTCTGATTACTGCAGACTGATCCTTTAAAGAGAGATCACTCTATTCAGACTGGAATCCAGGCCTCCTATTGGTTGTTGATTAGGCTATTGTGGTTGCATTGTTTTGCAGTCACTTGATTGGTTGTTTGCCCACCACTGTATTGCATATTGCTGTTTTGTATCCATAGATAATCCACCTTAATTTAAATCACTAACATATCATGCAGGCTTCTTTGACTGTTTGAATTTTTCACTTGCCCCAATAATATAAGAGTTACGGTAATGAAAACAGCTTGAAACAGTTATTGCCTGTGATTGGAGCATTGTTGTATGCTGATTCCTATCCGTTACTGTAATGCCTTCTTTAAGGAGCTGTTTAAATTTTTCTCTTGCTCAAATAATAGAAGAGTTACGGTAATGTGAGCAGCTTGGAACACTAATCGACTGTGATAGGAGCATCCTAGCATGCTGATTCTTATCCATTACTGTAATACCACTGATGTCATCGTAAGGCTTATCTTTTCTTCTTAAAGGAGCTGTTTAAATTTTTTTTCTCTTGCCCAAATAGTTGGAGAGTTACGGTAAATAACAGCTTGGAACAGTTATCGCCTGTGATTAGAGAATCATTGCACACTGATTCTTATCCATTACCGTAACACCACAGCTGTCAACGTACTTCTCTTTTCTTCTTTAGGGAGCTGGTTGATTTTTTTCTCTTGCCCAAATAGTTGAAGAGTTACGGTAATTAATAGCTTGGAACAGTTATTGCCTGTGATTGGAGCATTGCTGCACGCTGATTCCTACCCATTACCATAATGCCACAGATGTCTTTGTACAGCTTGTTTTTCTTCTTTCAGGAGCTGTTTGATTTTTTTCTCTTGCCCAAATAGTTGAAGAATTACGGTAATTTATTTAGCACTTGCAAAATGGGACCACTGGTTCTCTGATGGGTTTTGAAAAGCAAAAGCATATTAACCTCAGAGACTTTAATATCTCGCTGCACAGAAAAAGACAACTAACAAAGATAGCACAGATTGTGTATAAAACTTGAACCTAGCTGCGTTAGCATCACAAGCTAATTCCACGAGGATGTCTAGACTCTGAGTTTCATACTTTGGCCTCAACATCTCAAGTTATTTGGAGCCTGTAGATGCCATAACTGAACCCGAGAGTAGAGCCTAACTGAAGCTAAATGCTAAATGCTAAGAGGTCGCCCCCTGCTGGCCGTTAGCAGAGGCAGATATTTGGGACTCTTTTCCAGACGTATGTCCACTTCAAAATGTGCTCCCAGTTCCTGGGAACAAGGTCTCAGATATAATTTTGCTCTTTAAGTTTAATGACTCACATTCTTCAGGGAAATTTACCTGCTAATGAGGTTTCCGACAGCAGAGGAAGCCGAATTTGAAATTGTCGCACAACACAACACTCAAATCCTACCTTTTAAATTGCCCCTTTTCCCTCATGTTTCTCCGCTTTTATTCCCTGTACAAGTCTGAATGTAGAAGAAGAACACCACTTCAATCAATCCCAGCCCCTAATTAGGCCTGTGCCTCACCTCGCCTGGCGTAATGATGGCGCGGCCACATAAAAAGCTTCCTTTTGTTGTTTTCCCTCCACTTCAAAAGCTGTCTCCCCGCAGACCTACCCCGCCATGATTTAGCAGCAGGTCTTTAGGTTTGTTTGTCCTCTGTTTTGTTTAGTCATTAAAGTTGTCACACTCTGTTTGGATCAAAGCGGCTTCAGGAGCGGCGCAAATTAACGTCCTAAATATTAGTGGTGACACCTCGTTAATGGGATGTTATGTGTCAGAGGGGAAGTGAGGAAGCGAGGTGAGGAGAGGGCTTTTTTCATGTCCCGGACTTGGGTTCATATTTCTTTGGATCTGCAGCCCTGGAGGCAGTTTGCATTATGTGGAGCTGTGGTTTCAGTCGGCGGAGGGTTAGTGTTTTGCAGTTGGCAGTAGTGGTTGTAATTAGGACTGCTGGCCGAGTGCTGCGAGACGTTTTGCAGGTTGTCAGGCGGTGGGTGGGGTGGGAAAATGTGATTGACAGAGAGTGGGCACAGCAGTGGGCATTACAGCGGCTGTGGTTGGCTGAGATTGGCAGGCAGCTCTTTGTAAGTGCTTTTTTCTGACCGGCAGACATTACAGCCTTTTTTGTGGTTCTCTGGGGTGCTTTCACACAACCATAGCCGGTTAGTGTGTCTGCGAGTGTGCGTGTAACCGCTATGATCCCCTGGAGGCAGGTGGTTTTCCTCTCCAAATCTTAAGGCGGGCACACAGATGTTCTGACACACTTAACGGATGGATGGCTGTGTTTACCTACTCACAAGTGTGTTAAAACCGGGCCCAAACCGCTCACACATCATTCCTGTGTTAGCAGTTAGCGTTAGCAGCCATACAATGAAGAGACACTCACTAATGAGGAGAGTTCCAGAGGTTTTAATGAGGCGTCCATGGCCCTGTCTAACCTCTGCTGCTAAACAACAACAATCACAACAACTCACTGAACTCCAAGCTAACTTTATTCTGAAAGGTTGTCTCGCTTCCCACATTTGCCTGGCTCTGGGCGCTTGTTAGTATTATTGTCAAATTCCCTCACACGCACACACCCGTAGGCGCTGAAACACACACAGATGCTCACAGCCAAATCAAATCTCAGCTGGCCGCGCTGACGTTGAAGGCTTTTAATGCAGCTGTCGTTGGCTAGTCTCTGTGCACACACGCGCTAAGTCACGAAACACTCTTTGACAACAAATACCCCAAACGCATAGAGCTCCGAGGCGTGTGTGCTTGTGTGAGACGAAGGCAGGAGGGAGCTGTGACACTGCAGTTAGCATTAGCCTCCTTTGCCATTCCCACCACATGGCTGTCAGCCTGCGCTTAGCTTAGCGTCTTCATCTGCTGAGGATTAGCATGCAGCACTAGCCGGCGGTACGAGCTGAGCCTCCCTCTCTGATTAGGCGTGATGCATTTGAAGCCTCCACGGGGAGAGGAAGGGAGAGGACGGCACACACTCCGTCGCTCAGCATATCGGCTCATTGTATTAAGCGGTGTGTGTGCGGGATGTTAAGCAGATGTTTAGTGAATGCAGCTTAGTGGAGAGAAGGGCTCGTTGGAAACGGCCTACACAGCAGCAGACAGGCAGCACGGCGTCCACTCTGGGTGTGTGTTGAACATCCAACCAGCTTAACGCACACAGACGTACCTGGATTATATCAGACCAGGTCAATGCTTCCCAAATGAAAACAAGTTGTTTAACAGGAGTGCCTGGAGTGGTGTAGAAACGGCCTAAAGTACGTGGACACCTGAACTTTTAACTCCAATATGTGATTATTGGACATCTAATCCAAAGAGCATTACTCTTCTCACTTCTGGACGGCTTCTCTGCAGCTTTTGGGAACTTTGGCTGCAGGGACTTTCCAATTTTGTCCTCACACCACCAACTAACTTCAGGCAATAAGACATTTCAGTTCATCCCAGAAGTGTTTGGCAGGGTCGGGCTCAGGGCGGTTTGCAGGCTGATGGAGCGTTCAGCGTTGCTCTGAACGCCATTTCAGGGTTCATTAAGACGTGGGCAGAGATTAGCAGCTCTTTAAGTGAGTTAACGCGATGTTGAGTGATGTTTGTCAGACAAACTGCCAACACGAGTAGAGGAGACTCTTTGTATTGAAAAGTGAAGCTTGTATAAGCATCGCTGTAAAGATATTCTGTTCATCAGATTTTAGGTAACTTTAATGCTTGTTTTAAGGGGGTACTCTTCTTGGCTGTTTTACCTTTCCCTTCATGAACTTGTTGATGTAAACATTGATAATATTTAATGTTTGAATTGTTTAAACAAACCTTTAATTGGCTGTTTTCAGGTACCCCAAAGAGCTGTTAGAAGTTGGCTTTCTCTTTAATCAAAGGAACATCTCATAATGCGTTAAAAATGCTGCGTTTCTGTCAAGCAGCCCGGTTCGGTTTCATCTCGATACAGCGCGCATTTTGTGGCGTTTCCACTGATTTATCCCGGGACAGATCTCCAAATAACTGAGACGAGCCGTCCCACTTTTTGGGACCCTTTCGTTGATTGTTCTTTGTATCAAAGAGCTACATGTCAATCACAGAGAGGACGAAATGCTGCATGTCTTCATCGTTGCTCTTTGTTTACTGTGTCGCGTTTTTCTTCTTCGTTGGATTTATTAGCGGGGTAAACTGTGTAGCGCTGCTACGGCCTCACGCTATTGTTTAACAGCTGCGGCTTTTGGCATCCAGCTTACACGCCGCCTACCACTAGAGGGCACAGTTTGCTGTGGAAACGCAAACTGGATCAGGCTTAACTGGGCCAAACCATCCCAGACTGTAAAGGAACCCTTTGATGACCGTTTTTTTGGCGACATTTCACCTTTCTTCTGTATCTTTGGGTATCCCCTGCAAACGTGACTTGGCAACCCCTGATTAGCTGTTTTGAGCTACCCACTGTAGCGTTGTACTTTACCTTTGATTGACTCATTGATGCAAACATCTGATGATGTTTTAAGATCTGAAATGTTTGGGGTACCCCCTCAAGCTGTTAGAATGTGGCTTCATCTTGTTATTAAAGAACGTCTCATAATGTGATATAGATTTTTATAGATTTAGACATTTCAGTACCTTTCCTTTTTGTTTCAATTCAATCTACCCTGCTTCCTTTTTTTTCTGCAAACCTGCCTCAGCATCTGTTTAAAGGTACCCTTGATTTGCTGTTTTGAGGTACCCACTGTAGTTTTTTACCTTACCTTGGATTAACTTGCCAATGTTGATATTTGATGATGTTTCAAAGTTAAAAATGTTTTGAAATACATTTCATTCGATGTTTTGGGGTACCCCATCAAGTCATTAGAAAGCAACTTCCTCTTATAAAATAATATCTCCACATTTGTAAAAGACTCTTCTTAGTAGCTCCTGTAGTTTGCCTTTTGGTACCTTTCCTTTTTGTGCATCTGTTTCTAGAAATCCTTGAGTGACTGTTTAGACCCTGACTCAGCAGTTTCAAGAGATTTTTGAGGCAACTGTGGGTATTTACTGCAAACATGCATTGGTAACTGTGTTAGGGTACCCCTGATTGGCTGTTTTTAGATACTCACGGTTGATGTTTCAACTTTCCTTTCACTGTCTTGTTTTGTGACCCTAAAGCAGATGTTTTAAGGTCCAACTTTCAAAGCAAGATTTATTGTGTTTGTGTGTTTGAATTTGTACTAGAGAAGAGAAACTGAAACTTAAGTATCAATCTGTACACCCAATCATTGATCAACAACAATTGATCTCAACGTTGGTCGGTAAATCAGTATTTTAGATTGATCAGCACATCACTTCTCTTAACTGTATAAATATTTTTATGAATGGATCAAAGAGCCACATTGGCCACCCCTGGTCCAGAGTGTTTTAATTGGTTGTTTTGAGGTACCCTACAGCGCTAACAGAAGGTGGCTTCCTCTTGTTTTGAAGGAACGTCTCATTATATGTTAAAAAAGTTGCTCTGCATCTCTTAGGGCACCCCGTGTCACCTTGAGGCACCTGTATTTTTGTGCGTCTGTCTCAGAGAACCCTTCTGCGGCTGTTTTAAGGTAACCTTCAGCCTTTGTCAGGAAGCAGCCTTGTAGCGTGTGTTGTACGCTGCGTGGTCGGCTGTGGGTTTCTGAAGGAACTCTTTACAACTGTTTCATGAATGAGAAACCTTGGAGCACAGCTGATAGCGCTGCTGCGGATACGGGCGTCTCTTATCTCACATGAGCATCAGAGGTATCCCAGGAGTCTTTGCAGACCTTTCCGAGAGGCAACGAGTCCCCTGGGTGCTCATTATGGGAAATGTTGCTCTATTAAACGGGTCAAAACTCTAAAACACACACAGGTGAGCAGACGAAGACCTGCGAGTCTGACACGGTTTAATCGCATCATTCGCAATAAGTGGCGAGGCGAGGAGTCAAGTACGACACAACAAACCAGATCATTTTACCTACAGCTGCTTTTCTGATGCTTAGTGTCACAACCACATATTTATTAACATGTCTCATCATGAATTATAAAGATTCAGAGCCGCTGATTAATTACAGCACACTCAGTGTGCCATCCAGAGCAGCTGCTCCAGACTTTTACAAGCAAACAAGACGGTTTCATCTGCAGGAAAGACCACCTTTTAATGACTTCCTGTGTCTCTGATACAAAGTCACTTTTAACTCAGACAAAACCAGTGGAAACAGAGTAAAGTGTTGAAATGATGAAGCATCAAAATAACTGGTTTAGCACAGCAGCTCCTCTCAGAGAGTTAGATCTCACAGCTCCCAAAGTCTTAAAGTTTCTGTATTTTATCTCGTGCATCAGGATCCTAATGATTTATTATCCTGTGCAGGAAGGTAAAGATAATAGTTCTTTAGGACTGTAGAGACTCCTTTGTTTGAGGACGGTAACAGATTTATCATTTTTATTAGTCCACAGCGATTTGACAGAATGAGGCGCTAAATGCAGCTTTGCAAAATCTGAGTCAGCAGAATAAGCGAGCGTGTGCCTGCGTGGATCTGAAGGACTTTTATTCTGCAGGAAGGAAGAGATGAGGCACAATGAGGTTCACAGATTTATTTAACTGACAACGTGTCGGCTGGATATACATGTCTGATAAGCGGAAAGACATTAGCAAACAAAAAAAAAAAAAGTGAGTTTAGTTTTGTTATTGGTAAATATAAAATTCAGGTGTTCTTTCAAAAAATTTTGAATTTTTTTGCAAAGTTTTGAAATTTCAAAATGATCTAAATTATTGTTTTTTTCTGTATTTTTTTTATTTATTTCCAAAAATGTGGAAAAATCTCAGATTTTTAATTTTTCTAAATTTATTGAATTTATATATTTATTTCTATTTTTTTTCAATGTTTGTTCATTTTTTGAAAACATTTATTAAAACTTTTAAATTTTTTATTAATTTTTGCAGTTTTTACTTTTTCTGCAAATGAATTAAAAATAAAAGGACATCAAAAATACAATTTAATAAGTTCTAAAATGACACAATTTAATATGTTTTGAAATGTCTAAATTCTCTAGCATTATTAAGGTTTTTTGTACTTTTTAATTTAATGAAATTTTTGCAAACTTTTTAAATGTCAGCTTTTTAATTTATTTTTAATTTATAACAATTTATTTTTGTAACTTTTAAATTTTTATTTCTTTTTTCAATGTTGGTTAAATTTTGAAAATATTTATGAATTCTTTTACCTTTTAATTAATTTTTGTAAAATTTTAACCTTTTTTTTTTTTTTTTTTTTTTTTTTGTAAATTCATTAAAAATAAAAAAAGAGTAATATAAAATTAACATATTAAGTTTAATAAATTCCAAAATCTTCTTGTTTAGAGAATTATTCACTAGATTTTAACTATGTCATTGAGTTTTATCCACTTTATTATCTTTATTGTGAAGATAAAGTAGATTTTGTGTCTCCTGAATGACTTTAATCCAGGTGAGCTGAGGAAAAATGGCGCCTATGAAAGTGAAGGTTGCAGACCCCTGCCCCAAAAGTTCAAATGTGAAAGAAGTTTTGTTGTATAGTTCAGGAATTGTGTGGATAATAAATCATGAAAGCTAAACAAGTTGCTTACATTCTCTTCATGCAAAATCAAAGTACTGCAGTACAGATGCTTTCTAGGATAGAAAAAAGTGTTTGCGTACGGTTAACTTCCATTACCAGGTGTAAGTTACAGTGAAAAGCCTTTAAAGGAAGCTCAGAGGAAGAAAGTGTCAGCTCAGATCGATGAAAGCCGTCCAATAATTCATCAGCCTGTAATATCGTGTCCGTCGCTGCTCCTCTTGAAATGTAAATGATATAAACAGCTTTCACAGCGTGCTGATGGATCAGATCTGATGTGAATGATGTGAATCTCAAGAGAGACCGGGGAGAAGTGAAAGATGGAGGCGGCGACGGAAGGAAAGGAAGAAAGGTGAAAGGAACAGAGAGAGGCGGGTGGTAGACAGTTCCTGCGGCACCCTTGGGTGGCGTTTGCTCTGTTTGTGTGTGTCTGAGTGTGCGCCGCCGATGAGTAATGGCCTCTGACGTGCGTGTCTCTCTTGTCTCGTCCTCCATCCGTTTCATCATTACATGCCATCAATCTCCCCATCTCTCAATCTCCCTGTCAGCTCCCTCTGTTCCCTTTCTCTTTCTCCACCCCCCCTCCCCTCCACGCCGCCGCCGCCGCCGTTTCCTCTTTAGCCCAGACAGGCTTATTCTACATCGTCTGCAAACTCCTCAGGGTGTTTAACTCCTCACCGCCACCTCTCCTCCTCCTCCTTCCTCCTCCTCTTCTTCTCCTTCTCTCTGTGCTCTGTTTCTCACCTGAGCCCCAGTTTAATTTCACCGTGAGAGCGACTCTCACACACTCAATCACTCACACACAAACACAGACGTGCACACACACACTCAGAAGGAGCTGTCAAGAGTAATGGTGTTTAGTGTAATTTACTGTACCGCCGTTGTAGCCTCTGCTTTCTCAATAGGAATCATTATAGAGATTACATAATGGGGGTAATTTTTCTTCCGGCGTATATACGGCGCGGTGACGGCAGCACAAAGTGTTTGGGAGGCTGGAGGAACCCTGTTAGCCGGGGCTGAGGAGTAAATGGGTCCGGTGCAGCCCGGCTACATCAGCCTCCCTACTCCTCTCTCCACAAATCCATGCCTATTACTCTTAACAAACCAGAATGGATCCGGGGTATTGATCCGTTGGCGAGGGAATGCTCTCTTTGTTCAAACACACACACGCACTGGAAATGGAGAGCGGCGTACTCGCCGTGTCGGTGCTGAAATTCTTACACCGCTACAGAAAGTGGGAAACGCTTAAGCACAGTTATCTCCTACCGCAGCTCCATCTTCGGTTTGTTGTTTGAGGGATGTAGGTTCAGGACGTTGGTTCCTGAGGAGTAATGATGCTTTAAAGACTTTGTTTACTCTTCCTCTTGTGTCCAAGAGTTAATGCGACGATTAGGTGCAAGAGTTTTACAGCTGCACTGAAATTACTTAAAGGTAGAGTCTGCTAACCTTGCAGAGCAGACGGACCTGCCTGATTCAGTTTCTGAACTCTTGCAGGTCCATCTTGCCAGGCTTCACCAACGATTTCACTCGGCGGGAGCTGTGGGAGCAGACGTGACGTCAGCAGACTTTCGTACTTGTCAGCGTTCCTTTGATTCTTAAGTTAAATTTATAAAAACGGAAGCTGTCATCTAACGCCTTTTTCACAGCTGTTTCTCCTGATTCAGTAGTTGTTCATCTATTGTTTCTTAGAAGCATCGGCTCACATAAGCTACGTCATACCCTGGCTTGATGTGGATTGGTCCGTGGTGAGTGTGTCAATCAGAAGGGCTTCTTTACATGTGTCAGTATCTGTGTCTGCCTTAAACCCTCTCCTCAGCCTGGATATTGATGTTTTTTGGTTGTTTCTGGTCGTTTCTGGGAGGAGACCAAGCTTGGTTACTAGGGGTGCACGATATATCAGTATCAATATCAGTTTTGGCCGATATTTACTCATTGGCTGCCAGCCGTTTTCAGAGCATCTTGAACGATCTTTTAAACCCAAATAATCTTGTTTTCTCTGACTACGTAAACACCAAAACTACCTAAGAAGAGTGGACTCTCTTCTTGAACTCTCTCTTCCTGTTTTTAATCCAAAAAACAGACAAAAGGTACTTTTTTAATCATTTTTGGCTCGTTCGCTCTGTCCTTTGGTCCTCTCCATGGTCGTCTTATCTCACGATCGCGCCGCCCTTGCGCCGAGCTGTTTGTATCCGACTTTTACCCGTATTTCGTTTTTATCGTCAAAACTGGGTTTTGAACTTGTTTCTGCTTATCTTCACGGCGTATTGTGACGAGCACTGCACTTTAACATCCTTATGCAATAACTTCTGGCCATGCTTGCCCACCGACCTCTTGCTTATGTTACTGTTGTATGTGTCTAGTATTTTGTTTTTTTATAATTCTGCGTCCTAAGGCAGTAGTACTGCTGTCTAAGACAAATTTCCTGTAAAGGACATTAAATTTGATCTAATCTAATCTAAGCTAATCTCTCTGAACTACCTTGAAACATCATCTGTGTCAACGCAGCTTTTTTGTTTTTGTTACCAATATTGATATCGGTAAATATTGTTTATCGGCCATTACAGAAATATTAAGATTTTGGCATCAGTATCGGCCAGAAGTTTCATACCGGTGCACCCATAGTGGTTACATCAGCCAATCACAGTGCGATAGCTGATGTAGCACAGAAAAAAAAAAAAAAAAAACACACAACCAAAGTGAAACAAAACTCCAAACAGATAAAGCTTTTTCGACTTTCGACTTATACTTGCTTTCAAGAACTTGAAGAGCAGCACGGGACAAAGAGCAATGAGAGTTAGCTTTCTGCTTACCAGGTGTGTTTCAAATACCTGTGATTAGCTTGTGCTAACACGCCAAGTCAGGTGCACGGCTCTGGATTCTCCCCAACATAGAAACGCGATGCTAAAGGTTGCTTTTCTTAGTTTAGTTCAGTTTATTGGTCTAACATACAGAGAAAATACACATTGAAAAACATTTCTGTAAATATACCGGATTAGCCAAGTTGGCTAATTTTCAACTGTAGTCTCTGAGGCAGATGACTTGAGCACTGCAGTTGATAAAATGCATTAAATCATAAAAGAAAATAAAAAAAACAGCACTTTATCCACATTATAAAACACATTGTGATATAATATATTAAAAATAGAGAACGTAAAGTTGAAACAGTACCTAACCGTAGCCAAACCTACCATCATCAAGACCCCAGAAGATGTACAAATAGTTAGAACTTCAATGATAAGTCCCAGGATCGTGGTGGAATAGCCCTTTAAAGTGTTACAAATTGTCTTGTTAGTATGAACCTCTCACCTCCCGCAGCTCTTCCCCTCATGGAGTCAGCAGCCGCTCTCAGATTTGATTCACAGCAGTCGTAGCAGATTCCAGCGGAGGCCCAGAGGCGCTGAGAAAGACGGTATCAAACCGTAATGTAGGCAGCTCGTCAGAAAGCTCCAGATCCAACTTTCTGAATGTCAAGTGATGAGAGAAGACAGTTTGATTTCACATCATCCTCACAGACTCTTCAAACCCTGTGAATGAGCAGCCTCTGGTCTCCATCCAGGGCTCGGAGGTTTCCAGAGAAAGTCACTGCATGTAGAAATGTCAGAGGCCTGAAACATTTGGGTTTCCAGCTTTTCATCAACCGCGCTGGAAGAGAAGCGTCTGTCCTGCAGCGTTAGCCTCACAGGATCGTAAAAGTCTGATGTCATGACGAGATCCGTGTTGTTTTGACTCTGCTTCGATTTGTGCCGGCGCCTGAACGTTTGACATGTGACTCAGAAAGTGATTCATACGTTTTGTTCAGCCAAGGTTTTGGGTTTTCAGTGTTGATACATTTTCATCTCAGAGGGTACAGTTAGCTGCAACAACTTAGCAAATCTGAGAGTTGAGGTTGCAGATTCTGGAGATCGTAGAGTCAAACACACACATGGTTCACGTTAGCTTGCTTCAGACCTCAACCTTTCATCTCCAGGGCGCCTGAAGTCATCTCGTCTTCTCAAAGCATCTTTTTCTGCTCCTCATATAACCAGGATACCTAAATACTCAACACCTATCACCTGTGAAAGCACTTTATTAAATTTCCTTTTCACGCCCGCTTTGGCCCAAAAAGTCTTCAGATGTGCTCGTGGCTTTAGCGTGGATTCAATTTGCAAATTTGAAAGGCTGCAACAAAATAGTAATTTGAGGATTATGGGAAATTAATGTGACCGAGGAGCGCGGCGAAGTCACGATATCACGTCGAAAATGAGTCATAAATAATGTGTAACACGCCACGCTCCGGCGTGATGGAGTAATAGACTCTCCTCCGTGGCGCTCCGAGGTCATTACCTCCCCAGTGATGATTCATGTGCTCTCTAATTGCTCTGACATCATCCATGTTGGACACATAGTCTCCCTCACACACACACAAACACACACACACACACCCTGACTGGACGCTTGGCTCGGCAGCAGGCGAAGCTGCCAATATTGTATCTGCATTAAATAAGTGAAATTTGATAGACCCTGAGAAGGAGTCAGCTTTGGCACAGGTGTGTAACCTTGACTCCTCACCCAGCATGGCTATTCATAGGCCATTAATTAGAGCAGGATCCCTCTAATTAACACACACACTCACACACTCCACGGCGTGTGCACACACACTCTTCTTCCCCACACTCTCGGCTCTCTTCACGTCTGAGTTCCATTTAACGCGCCCTGTTTGATTTGCCCTGCTAAAGTAATGAGTTTGGAAAGCAGACAAAAATTCTGAAGTGTGTTTTGGAGGAGCCTCGGGATAATTTGAAGTCCTGGGGCTGGGAGTAGAAGTGCGCTTGCTTGCTTGCTTGCTTGCATACACCCACACTCCTAGACACACTCGCGAGCACAACTGTGCTGTGCCGTTTGTCTGGGACAATGTGTGTGTTTTCACAGCTGATTGAGAGGTTTTACGCGTTTAAAGGCTCTTCAGAGGAAACACAGAATCAGAGAAATCAGAGAAAATAACCATCTTCTTACAGCAGACGTCGTCAAACATCCAGATAAAAGGACCAGCTGTGGAGATAAGAGTGTGGCAGGTTGAATTTGTAAAAACACGTTTGATTCAAGCTTCTCATCTGGTCAGGAATCAGCAAGTCAAGAGTCATGTCCAACGGTCTTCAACCTGTGGCTCTGTGACTCCTTTGCAGTGGCTCTTTGTAGCTTTAAAAAAATAATATTGAGTCAAATAATTCTTATTTTTCTTGCAGAGGGTATTGATGACTAAAGATATTGACAAAAACAGCTCAAGTTTTACAGCCCTGGGAAGATAACTACATCTACAAAAAGACTAATCTGGAAGAAAATACTGATTTTAATTCTGTGTGGATGGATTCATTTAGCTGACAACGTGCTGGATTAATATACATGACTGATATGTGGCAAGAAATAAGTAAACAACAAAAACAAAAGATGAGTCTAAGAGTATTATCAATATATGTTTTCAAATTCAGGTATTCTTGTAAAATTTTTGCAAATTTTGCAAATGTATACATTTGTTTCTATTTCTTGCATTTTCTAAAAAAATTCACTAATTTTTTTCAAAATTCTGAAATTTCAAAAAATGTTAACATTTTTAAAATTTCTGTAAATTTTTGCAAAGCTTTAAAGCTTTTTTTAATTCTTTTATTTATTTTTTCTAATCTTGTTGCAATTTTTTTAAATTCTAAACATTTTGATTAATTTGATTTTGTTTCAATTCATTGCATTTTTTTTGTTTTTTTTGTTGCAATTTTTTTAAATTGCAAGAAATTTTCAAATCGTATTTTTTTTTTCAATTTTTAACTTTTTTTATTTTTAACTTGTTGCAATTTTTTAAATTGCAAAAATTTTTCAAATGGTTGGATTTTTCAATTCTTTGCATTTTTTATTTTTTGAACTTGTTGCAATTTTTTACTTGCAAAAATTGTGCAAATCGTTGTTTTTTTATTTATTTCTTTTGCAAATTTATTGAAAAGAAAAAAAACACATCACATAAACATTTATATAAGTTTTAAAATAGCTCCTGATTTTGATAATTTTTCACTAGCTTTGAACTACTTATAGAAGTTTATCCACTTTTTAGTCTATATTGATAAGATAAAGTAGATATCCTGGCTCCTGAATGACTTTAATCCAGGTGAGCTGAGGAAAAATGGCTCCTATGAAGTTTTTGGAAGGAAACAAAAAACATCTTCTCCAAGTTTAAGCTGATAGTCCAAATCAAGGTCTGCTGTGCCAAGTCCAAGCCATAGACTGAGTCTTTGAGTTTTCTTGAATGAGTCCCAGATCTTTCTCGTACATGAGTACAGTTCAAGCTGAGACACGGGACATTTGACCAATCTCAAGTCTGTCGTGATATTCACAGTCACATATTGGGTTTGGAAGATGATGGCACATCATTTTGATATCCACGTTGTGAAACTTTGTCATAGTGGTTATATTTGATAGTTGTTCTGGGATTTTACTGTTTTAATCTTAATCTTAAAGAAATTGTATCAGCCTTTGCTGAAATGTCTGTGTACCAGTTTGTGTTCATTTTTTAAGTGTAGCCACGAGCCGAGGGAGATTAAGAGCTCAACCTGAAAACAATCAATCCCAAGTAGATTACCAGACAGAAACCGATCAGTTAAACAGGTAAAAGCTGCTTATTCACAACAGGTAGAAGATAAAAACAGCACCTTCAGAAAGAGCAGATAAGGAGGAGTGCAGTAGATTAATAAAGCTAAGTTTATCCTGCTGTGCTCCGTCGTGTTGACTAAACAAGAACAGCTGTGACGCTGGAGTTCACAAACAGCACCGCAGCATTTCCACATCTCTTCCCAGTGCCAGGAATATTTGCCAGTTACATTACGAGCACTTTGGAGCTGGATCGGCGCCGCTGCATGCTTTCCCCTCGTGGTTACGGTGAAAACACACAAACCGGCATCCAATCGGAAGAAGCTTTCAGCCCAGATCCGTCCCATCAGAGGCCTCGCAAATTGCAAAAATTTCAGACATCAAGAGAAAGTTTTGTGAGAACAAATGATGTGTTTGGTGAGGCGGGATGCAGGCAGGGGGGAGGCTGAGTTATAAAAGGAAATCAGATGCAGATGAGCCTTCCTCCTCCTCCTCTTCCTCTCCTTCCTCCTCGTCAGCATTCAAACCTCATCCTGAACCAATATGGGGTGTCTGTTAGCCTGCAGGAAGAGGGAGACAGGCAAACAAGGATGAAGTGAGAAAAAGTAGATGATGGGTGAGGAGAGGGATGGTTCATTAAACATTTAGAGGGATGGAGAGCAGACAGGCCTCTCCATTTCTCTCCTCTCACTGTTCAGGAGATTGAATGTCGGCCTGCATGTGTGTGTGGACGTACACGTGTGTGTGTGTGTGTGTGTGTGTTTCTCTCAGGGATCCCTGCTTGTCTGGATAATGGCACAGAAACGAGCAGCACGACCCTAAATATAGAAAGCTCCGTCACGCTGAAGCGGAAACACACGTATGTACACACATGCAAAGACAAACACGCCGAGTAATGCATTTCCAAGGTTAGCCAAAAGAATTACGTGCTCGTGGAGCTCCCCTGCAGTGTATCCGCCTCTCTATATAAACTGGAGTGTATTTACCCTTGTACACACCTCTGTGTATTGTCCCATTTAGCACGGTTCCCACTCATGCATCCTAATGGCCCCAGAGAGCCGGGGAGTCTCTGCTGTCTGTTATTAGCGAGCAGCACAGATCAATGGGCTCTGGGACTGCAGCCCTAGCCTGTTAGCGTGTCCCCATTCAGGGCCACTGAGCCGTAGCTAACGCCATAGCTAAAGTGTTTGCTAGTATAGAGTCTGTGAAGTGGGGAGGCGCACCTGTACCCGCCCCGCAGCAGATTCACAGCTCAGCTCTAAAGCTAGTGACAAGTAAGAGGAGACGAGATGAGGTGTCGCACAAAGGCGGCTTTGATGCGTCGGTGTTTAAAGGTCGATTCACTCAATTCTTTTTAAGCATATTGGAAAAAAAATCACATTTTAAGGCTGGGTATCAAACCATGCAGATAGTTTTGTGTTATTTGTCAGCTTTTGAGATATTTGTCTCTGAGATTGCTGCCGCTGCAACAATACAAGAAGGTGAAAGGAATTTCATTTGTTCTGCTCCAAGCATAGAAAACTCGCCCTAAAAAACAATTTAACAGCAGCTTCCCAGAAGCAGTGTCCCTGGTAATACAAAAACCTCACTGTGAACGGATTTCAGAGATTCTTTCTTTTGCTTTTTCTTGAAACCGTTTTTACTTAAGGGTTGGGAAAACAGAAGCTAGAGCTCCAAAGGGAAAAAAAAAGTGTGAAACAGCCCTTTAAAACAACATTTATGGATGTTTGATGCAACAACTGGTGGCTGAAAGCAAAGCTGTAAAGAATTATCAACAAACAGTGAAGATTTTTGGAGTTTACTGCATTTTCTAACCTCATTATTTTGGTTTTGTGGCATATTTGCAGATGCAAGTTGATTAGCTTAGCATGCTAGCAACCGAGGAGTCTTCAAGAAGTTTGAGGAAAGAAGACCTGGAGTTGGTTTACACAACAACAGTTTAAAGATGAAATGTGAAGGTATTGCTTTGTTTCAGCTAGGAACACTGATCTTATCAAGTGTTTTTGTCTTATTTTTAATAGAAAATGTATTTTTAGACTTTGGCCTTTTCCACACGTAGCTGGGTATCTTCAAAAATAAGTATCCCAGAAATCAGAACTCATCGTTTTTAGTGACGTGAAGCTGCCGTTTCGTGTGTATTACAGGCGTAAACATAAAAAAATACATGGTTATATGAGCCACAATCACCTGACCAGTCCAGAAAAATGTCTTGTTTCATGTTATTTAAAGACAAAATGAGGTCTGAATTACTCTAACAAGTAAAAAAGTTCTGCCAATTGAACAAGAGAAAAGTTACTTAATCAAGACATTTTTCAAATTTTAAGCAGTTGTTTCTTCTGAACTAGTCAGGTGAATGTTGCTCATATCAAGTATAATAACACATTTTTTACTCAAAATAAGACAAAAACACTTGGTGAGATTTCAGTTTTTTGCAGTGTACCAAGAACCAATCCTCGTAAAATCAAACGGTACCATGTTTAGGTACCTTAACCCATCCTTGTGACTGTGAGAGAGTGGAAGAGTAGGTGATTTTCCATGCTGGACTTGAACACAGCATTGCAAGTTTATTTATTGAGAAAT